>NC_134898.1:15995425-16000425 GCF_041734735.1 Babylonia areolata | reverse complement strand
CTGTGCGTACTAGCACGCTCATGCAATCAGTACAATCAAACACACAATTGTGCACACACACACACACACACACGCGCGCGCACACATACACACACACATGCACAGACGCACACACACACACACACACACACACACACACAAGCAATCTGACGTGGGCAGATGCATTGACACACGTCACGCACACACGCACATACAAACGTGAAAGTACAGACTTGCTACCTGCTGTGTTAAAAAAAAAAAAAAAAAACGTTACGTGGAACCAGCGAACTTCAATCAACTCTGAAGTCCGCAAACATTTGGCAAATCCTCAGGGGGCTTAGCGAACCACTAGCACAGCTAACCATAATGGAGCCCAGGAAGGCGTTAATCCTCCCTGCAAACCGTTGCTGTTGGAACAAGCGCCCGTATTCCTTTCGGGCACGTGGGACTTCTCTGGTTGGGCTTGAGGAGGGGGTATAGTGAAGGTACAATGAAGTAGTAGGAGAATGATGTCACTGGGTCAGTTGACAACTCTGAGCTGGAGTGGAAGGTCCTACTGCTGAGAGGTGATGGGAATTTGATCTTCCTCTGTTTTATCTGTGTGTCTGTCTGTCTCTCCTTGTCTTTCCTTTCTTTCTTTCTTTCTTTCTTTCCTCCTGTCGGTGCTCTTTAGATAAAGGACTTCTGTATGCATTACCATGTGCGTACAGTCAACACACACACACACACACACACACACACACACACATGCGCACATACACACGCATGCACACACAATAACATGCATGGATACAAACATACGCACTAAATTTGAGCACTCACAAAACAAACTCATATACATACACACAAGCGTAGGTGAGTGTGCGCATATACTGCAGACTGCCCATTTGGCGAGGGCACACCCCCCTCGCCCCCCCCCCCCCCCCCCACCCCCCCGCCCCTCTGACTCCTCCCTCAACCCTCCCAAAAAATCGCGGTTCGTGGAAGCAGCATATTTCAATTATCTCTGATGGTCTGACCCACAGAGAGTGAAACACAAACACCACGACATATAATGGAACCCAGGGGAGAGCTAATCCGCCCAGCAAATTATTGCTGTTGGAACAAGCTGGGATCCCTTTCGGACAGTGCACAAACATGCTGATGGTGTTTGTCTTCCTTTTGGATCAACATGACGTGATGGAGAGAGAGGAAGGGGAAGGGGTGTGGGGGTGGGGTGGGTGGGGGGGGGGAGGCCTGATCAGAGGATGATTTTCATTGGCTGAGATGTGGCGTGGAATCTGCAAGTGCAGGTCTGGTGTTTAGACGGTGGGGAAGAGCTGGGAATGTTATCTTTCTGTCTCTGTCTTTATCTCTCTCTGTCTCTTCTTTTATTCATGTGTGTGTGTCTAGCCTTTCCCATGTGCACAGCACACACATACACATAGACACAAACACACACACACACACACATACACACACACACCACATAAACATATACCACAAAGACACACAAACACATACATGAGCAAACATGTGCACGCATATGAGCTCTCTCTCTCTCTCTCTCTCTCTCTCTCACCTACAAGCACTCATGATCACATGCACACACAAACACACACACACACACACACACACACACACACACACAGAGAAAGAAAGAGAGAGAGAGAGAGAGAGAGAGAGAGAGAGAGAGAGAGAGAGAGAGAACAATACACACAACCCATTTCGCCACCGAGGAAAGACTCACTAGTCGTGGAAGCAGCGTATTTCAATTATCTCTGATGGTCCGATCCTCAGATAGTGACACACTAAAGCCACAGCACATAATGCAGCCCAGGGGGGAGCTAATCCTCCCAGCAAATCATTGCTGTTGGAACAAGCTGGGATCCCTTTCGGACTGTGTAGATAGTAGGGAATAGCTGGGAATGTTATATATATATATCTCTCTCTCTCTCTGTCTCTATCTCCTACCTGTTGTTCATGTGTGTCTCTAGACTTTGCCATTTGTGTAATACATGCTCATACATAACACATACACGTACATACATTACACAGACACACATACACTAGCGCATGCAGATACAAACATGGGCATGCGTATGAGCGCATGTGCACATGCACACACACACACACACACACACACACACACACACGTACACACATGTAAACACTCAAGCATGCACACACACACACTCATGCAGGCATGCACGTACGCAGAAACACACACACTCACACGCGCACACACACACACACAAGCACTCATGCACATACACACAAACACAGACACACACACACACACACACCAATACACCAACACACACACACACACACACACACACACACACACACACACAGTAACAATACACACAACCCATTTCGCCACCGAGGAAAGACTCACCAAGTCGTGGAAGCAGCGTATTTCAATTATCTCTGATGGTCCGATCCTCAGATAGTGACACACTAAAACCACAGCACATAATGCAGCCCAGGGGGGAGCTAATCCTCCCAGCAAATCATTGCTGTTGGAACAAGCTGGGATCCCTTTCGGACAGTGCACAAACGTGCTGATGGTGTTTGCCTTCCTTTTGGATCAACATGACGTGATGGAGAGAGAGGAAGTGGAAGGGGGAGGAGGGGGAGGCCTGATCAGAGGATGATTTTCATTGGCTGAGATGTGGCGTAGAATCTGCACGTGCAGGTCTCGTGTTTTGACGGTTGGGAAGAGCTGGGAATGTTATCTTTCTGTGTCTGTCCTTACCTCTCGCTCTCTCTCTCTCTTTCGTGTTATTCATGTGTGTCTCAAGAATTTCTCATTCCGTTATGGAGTGACCCAGAATAGCGTACTCTGCTTGGATAATCACAAAATCACGTGTACAGCGTGTGATGGATTTTTATTTTTGGAAAATGCTATTCCATTCCGTCGTCCGAATCCGAATGCAGTGATGTAGGAATGCTCATGCATTCCATCGTCTGGAGAGAGTTAACCCCGAAAACCACTTCTGTTCGGCCATTTTTCACAGAAGAACTTATCGACATGGCTAGGCAGATGTAGATGGCAACAACACTGAGAGATGATTTTGGCACTTTCGTGACAATGAACTTATCGACATGGCTATGCAGATGTAGATGGCAACAACATAAGGTGATGATTTGGGCACTTTCGTGACAGTGGACTTATCAACATGGCTAGGCAGATGTAGATGGCAACAGCACTGGGAGATGATTTAGGCACTTTCGTGACAGTGGACTTATCGACATGGCTAGGCAGATGTAGATGGCAACAGCACTGGGAGATGATTTAGGCACTTTCGTGACAGTGAACTTATCGACATGGCTAGGCAGATGTAGATGGCAACAACACTGGGAGGTGATATTGGCACTTTCGTGACAGCTTAAGATGCTTGTTACCAAACTATTGTTACAATGTGCAGGTGAACGTTTAAGTCCATTCACACTGCTTCTGACAGCTTGTTTCTTTCGAGCGCGCGTGTGTGTTGGGATGGGGAGAGGGGGAGGTGTGCGTGCGTGCGTGCGTGTGCGCGTGCATGCGTGCGTGAGTGTGTGTGCGAATATAGCCAATAACTGCATACAGCAACAAAAACAACAACAACAACAACAAAAAAAAAAAAAAAAAAAGGAAAAAAAATATATACTGCGTTCGGACAAATCCATATACGCTGCACCTCGTCTGCCAGGCAGATGTCTGACAGCATCATAACCCAACGCACTTATCTGGCCTTGAGTGTCCTCACACACACACACACACACACACACACACACACACACACACACACACACATATATATATATATATATATCTGTGTACCTATTGGAGTGGATATAGGTATATATATATATATATATATATATATATATATATATAGAGAGAGAGAGAGAGAGAGAGAGAGAGATCTGTGTACCTATCGGAGTGGATTTCTTCCACATAATTTTTGCCAGAGGACAACAACACTTTCGTTTGCCATGGGGTTAATTTCCAGTGTGCCAAGTGCATGCTGTGCTGCACACCACGGGATCTCGGTTTAACTCACTCAGTACGGCCAGTCCTCTCTTCTCCTCTACACAGACCCTTCGGTTGTCCAGTGGGTGTCTGAATGACCCAACCTTTAGCTTCCGTCGTCAGAATTGTGGTATTCTTTGTCAACATTCACCTCTTCAGTATAAGAGCCTTCCGCTTGCAATATTTTGATGACGGTAACTGGAGTGAAACGCTGCTAACGTCGTCTCTTTTGCCGTTCGTATGGAGAGAGTTAATCGTCTCACCCGAATGACCAGACGCTCAGTTCGATTTCCCAAGCCAAGCTTGGGAGAAGGGGCGAGGGCGAGAATCCGAGGTGAACGGTCTTATTCATTGATTTCGTTCGGTCAAATCCATATACGCTACACCACATTTGCCAAGCTAGATGCCTGACCAGCAGCGTAACCCAATGCGCTTAATCAGGCCTTGAAAAAAAAGAAAAAGAAAAAAAGAGATGATAATAATATTTTTTTTAAAAAGATAATAAATCTAATAAAACAACACAATACATACGCAACACTACACTACACTACAACGCAACGCAATACAATAGAGTACAGTGCAGTACAGTGCCATACCATACCATACCACATCATTATCCAATGTCACTAATTCCGACCTTAAAAAAAAAGAAAAAAAAAAGAAGAAAGAAAAAAAAGTGCCTTCTTTCAACCAGATGGCAAATACAAATGATAAATTTTAAATGAAATAAAATAAAATAGATAAATAAAATGAATATATTTTTTTCGTTTTAAAGAAAAACGAAGAACATATGCAGGAAGAAAAAAACCTACAAAAACTACAACAACAGCAAATACGTGTTGTCCGCCTAGGAAGCGAGAGAATCTGAGCGCACTGGTTCGAATCACACCGGCAGTCGCCAGTATTTTCTTCCCCTCCACTAGATCTTGAGTGGTTGTCTGTACGCTGGTCATTCGGACGAGACGATAAACCAAGATCAACGTGTGCAGCATGCGTAAAAGAACCCACGGCAACAAAAGGG
>NC_134898.1:15982925-15985425 GCF_041734735.1 Babylonia areolata | reverse complement strand
CAACAAACAAACAAACAACATCTTTGCACATTATATCAATATGAATGTGTAATAATATGATGTAAAACAATCAACGAGAAGACCACTTGTGACATTATGTATAAAATTATAAACCCAAAGATGGAATTTAAAAAAAAAATGAAGAAAAAATCAGAGAGAGAAATACCTAATGACAGAAATAATAGCCAAAAAAAAACCCCAAACAACAACAACAACAACAACAGCAACAACAAAAAACCAACAACAAAACAACATTAATGACAACAAAAAACCCAAACAATCAACAACAACAACAAAAAACACCAAAACAAACAAAAACCCCATCCCAAAACCACCAAAAACCACCACCACCACCAACAACAGCAAAAACAAAAAAACCCGGTCATAGCAGTCTTTCTTTTCCTTCTTTCCTTCTTTCTTTCTTTCTTTCTTGATTAGAGTCCAGTCCATCACAGAGAGAGCCAAACCAGGGCAGAAAATTTTGTCAATATCAAATCCCGTAGAATCTGAAAAAGAATAATAATAAAATAAATAAATAAATAAAAAGAATAAAATAAAAACAGATGGAAAAAAAATGGTAAAGAAAATCCGGCACCACTGACACCGACCGACATACTCAGTCACAGAAAACGTTAGTACATGTATACCTCCAGCGTTGACTATTCCGAGAACCTCTTTTGCCAGGAACCCTCCGTTCCCCCCCCCCCCTCCGCCCCCCCCCCCCCTCCACCCGCGCACAGAAGAATATGTCATGAGCTTATGAGATAGATTGATTGATTGATGTGGATACTTATATAGCGCCTATCCTCGGTCAGAGACCAAGCTCTAAGCGCTTTACATACACGGGGACATTTGCTCCACAGGCCGATTGACGGCTGCCACTGGGCGCTCATCATTCGTTTCCTGTGTCATTCAATCACATTTCAGACGCACACGCATACACACTCAGACAGACATGTAACATTTTACGTGTATGACCGTTTTTTATTTACCCCGCCATGTAGGCAGCCATACTCCGTTTTCGGGGGTGTGCATGCTGGGTATATTCTTGTTTCCATAACCCACCGAACGCTGACATGGATTACAGGATCTTTAACGTGCGTATTTGATCTTCTGCGTGCGCACACACACGAAGGGGGTTCAGACACTAGCAGGTCTGCACATATGTTGACCTGGGAGATCGGAAAAATCTCCACCCTTTACCCACCAGGTGCACCGAGATTCGAACCCGGGACCCTCAGATTGAAAGTCCAGCGCTTTAACCATTCGGCTGTTGCATTCGGCTATTGGAAGGCAATGAGGCATAGACAGGTAGCAACGAACATGGGGAAATATTAGAATGACGATCATACAACACATATTTCTTCTTTTTTTTCTTTCTTTTTTAAAATTTTTTACTGCCCCATCATCTGCACCGTTTCAGTGGCATTACTCCCACGCCGCTCATTTAGATTCCCCCATACACAGCCACACCCGGGTTCGTCCGTCGCAGTTCCAGCGTCGGCAGTCCACAGGAAACCATCGATGTTAGGTCGCCAGGAGGCCACACACCAGAGTAGACCCTGCACTGCTGCTGAGTCACTTCGGTGGTGTTCAGTGGTACCTGTTCTGTTTTAACGTACTTAGGACACCACCTACTAACCCCCCTACTAACGACAATAATGGCTCAGTCACGGAACCAGACTGAGTGAGCGTCCCTCACAGAGTGGATACAACACATATTTCACCAACAGTTACGAGATTTGTCAAAAAACAAACAAACCAAAAACAATAAAAAACAACAACCCCAAAACAAACAAACAAATAACAAAAACAAAAACAATGTATAGGAATATGTTTGGCAATGTGCAGACATTGACTTGCTATCACCCATTTGCCAGTTTATGGAGACCCCCCCACAACCCCCCCCCAAAAAAACAACAGTTTATTATTCTTAATTTGTGATTTTATCCTGTATCAAACAGACACAAAATTAAACGAAAATAAATGTATTGCTTCAGAATATCTTGACCATGCTAGCAAATCATTATTTTTTTAATTCATGATTTTCTACTCTACCAAAAAGAACAAAATGAAAAAAAGATTATATATATATTGCTTCAGAATACCTTAACCATGCTGATACAGCCCCTTCTTCTTCGGGAAAAAAAACCCCAAACAAACAAAAAAACCAACAAAAAAAACAAAACAAAAAAAAACAACCCAACCCAAAACAGAGCAAAAGCACAAACCGGACAACCTGAAATGAACGCAAATTGATTTGCCGGGGGGTGTGAAGAGGAGAGGAGGGAGAGGGGGACGGATGGTGGGGGTGGGGGAGAGGGAGAGGAGGGGGGATTGCAGTCATAAAGTTGTGCCAAGAACTCCAGCGTAAAATTGAACGCCCCCCCCCACCTCCCACCCCCCGCCTCCCCGCTCCCCCTCCGCCACACACACACACACACACACACACACACACATACATACACACACACACACACACACACACATACATATACAC
>NC_134898.1:15957925-15967925 GCF_041734735.1 Babylonia areolata | reverse complement strand
TGACCTCATATAGGAGAAGAGGCCGATTCTGGATGCGCAGCACTTCCCACAGGTGTCGTGATCAGCACAGGTGACTTTTTGTTTGTTTTTTTTTAAATGAGGAGGAGTTGTGCAGTCCCTTCCCCACTCTCTCGCCTACCGACGCTCACAGCCCCACAGGTGCAGATATCAGTTGATTTTATATGATATATACATTTACATAGAGAGAGAAAGAGAGAGAGAAGGGTGAGGGAGTGGGAGGGGGAACAGAAAGGAGATGGAGATGGGGGACGGAAGGATGGTGAGACTGAGACAAAGGCATTAGGTCTACTGGTACAGGGACAGATGCGATAACTATTAAAAGAAAAAAAGAAAAAAGAAAGAAAAAGAAAAAAAAGAAGAAAAAAAAAGAAATAAAAAAAGAAAAAGAAAAGAAAAGAAAAAAAAGAAAACCCAACAGGCGTGAAACAGTTTTAGAGACAGAGATGGAGGAATAAAATATAACATAAATCCTTTCACTATTATCATATTATAATAAAACAGGCAGGCGTAGTACACTTTCGCAGTCCAAATCGTGCATGCTAGCTTGTACATCATTTCCCCCCCAACCACATGCTTTCCACCACCACCACCACCACATTGTGGCCATGTTGATTTCTTCAGCACCTCCACCTCCTCCAAGGGAAGGACGAACCTCCCGGGTCAATCCAAAAAGGAATCAGATTGCTCTTGCAGGGAAGATTGACTTGAAGATAGAGTGATGGCCTAGAGGTAACGCGTCCACCTAGGAAGCGAGAGAATCTGAGCGCGCTGGTTCGAATCACGGCTCAGCCGCCGATATTTTCTCCCCCTCCACTAGACCTTGTGTGGTGGTCTGGACGCTAAGTCACTCGGATGAGACAATAAACCGAGGTCCCGTGTGCAGCATGCACTTAGCACACGTAAAAGAACCTACGGCAACAAAAGGGTTGTTCCTGGCAAAATTATGTAGAAAAATCCACTTCGATAGGAAAAAACTTATAAAAAAAACAACTGCACGCAGGAAAAAAAAAGGGGGGGGGGGGGGGGAGGGCGCTGTAGTGAAGCAACGAATTTCACACAAATAAATATGTTGTTAAAAAGAAATACAAATACAATACAAACACAAGATTGAAGTGACTTTTGGGAACTGACACCAGTGTGAAATCGACGCCCCGGCTCTCTTGGGAACCAGAGGATACTATTTTCTGGACACCCGTTGCGAAAGGAAATTCCCTGGCCCGATGTAATCTGAAGAAGCAAGAAAGAGAAACACCCGTAGGCGCTGGGGAGGACCCAGAGAAGCACTGTCTCCACCCGCCCTTGGAACAATCCTGCACCACCCTTGGAGGCCGGCCTGCGCGCGCTGTGTTCACGATTAGTGCAGGCACGCACAGGGCACTCCATTAAGAATTCAAGGGACATAATTGCTCCCGAACAGAGGCAAAAGAGACCACAAGATGCAACTCGCGACAGCCTTAAAAGAAGCATCCCCATGGGAGTACCAGCCAGTATTTCATGACTGCAGAGCCCACCGGCAAAAGACACCACCCTCCAGCTGCTGAGCACACCCCACAGACCAAACCGCCCCTTCCCACAGACAGATGAAGACAGTGCCACTCCAGACACAGCCATACGGTCTTATGTTGCCCTCAAGAGAGAATCCCAAGTTGTAGTCTTTCCCACTGTCAGCAGGACTTTCCCTGTGGTCAGTGAATCTTTCCTCACCGTCACTGGACCTTTCTCCAGGGTCAGCCTAGTCCAGGCAAAGAGGAAATTCCCTGGCCCGATATTATCTGAATCACTACGAACGCTAGAAGTTGTGTGAACTAGATAGTGACTATGTGCGTGCAATCCTTGGTTATATTGTGTGTGTGTGTGTGTGTGTGTGTGTGTGTGTGTGTGTGTGTGTGTGTGTGTGTGTGCGCGCGCTTTGGCGGGTGCATATATATATATATATATATATATATATGTATGTATGTATATGATTTATCGATAATATCTTATGCTTCTCTCTCTCTCTCTCTCTCTCTCTCTCTCTCTCTATATATATATATATATATATATATATATATATATATATATTATATATATATATATATATATACATGTGTGTGTGTGTGTGTGTAAGAAAGAGAGAGAGAGAGACAGAGACAGATACACACACACACACACACACACACACACACACACAGAGAGAGAGAGAGAGTTTTCAGAGGGAGGCTTTGTGACGGAGAGTTCTTGATGTCCAAAACCTGCTCCCCCCCCCACCCCCCACGCCCCCACACACACCCCTACCCCCACTTTGGTGTCTCCAAATGAGTCAGGAACTGGGTGTTAAGTGGGTTACGTAGCCAGAAAACAAACAAACAAACAAACAAAAAAAAGACCCGCTGTTTAGATAGGGCCAGGATCTGCACGATTGTGCATTCCTATGATTGATATTTATGGAGTGAAAAGAAATCGCCGTGGGTTGTCGCTTGTGGGATATATCATTTCCTTGGCAAAGGTTGCCACTATCGGTTTTTATTTCTTTCGTTTTTGTTTGTTTATTTATTAACTTTTTTTTTTTTTTGAGGACAAGAAACAGTGGGTTGAGCTACGTGGCTATGTTTTTTTTTTTTTTTTGTTTTGTTTTTTTTTTTTTTTTGCGCGCGCAAACGCACGTGTAAACAGAGACAAACATGCAACACAAACAACACACACACACACACACAATCACACTGACACGCATAATATGCACACACACACACACACACACACACACACACACACACACACACACCGCACGCACGTACGCACGCACTCACGGACAAACATTCAATCTCAGACAGAAAGACAGAAACAGGGGTCTCTTACACACACACACACACACACACACACACACACACACACACACACACACACACACACACACACAGGGAGAGAGAGGGAGAGAGTGGGGTGGGTGGGCCCGAATTCCCAATTCTTTGCAATAAAAGGAAATGAATAAAATCGAAAACATGAATAAAAAAAATAATAAAAAACAACAAAAAAACAACAACACAACAACAAACAAACAAACACACACACACACACACACACACACACACACACACACACACAACGTAAAACTTCAACACGCAAAGCAAGCGATAATAAAACACACTCGTCAGTGCATCTGTCATACGCTACCGCCCCCCCACTCCCCCCCCGCCCCACCACCACCACCGCCCCACTCCACCCCCCCACCCACCCGTCCCCACCCCCCTAGCCACCCCCATCCTCCTTCTCCTCTCCTCTCCTCTCTCAAGCGCTATCTGTCTTATACCCATACCCACGCCAAAGAAGCACACAGTAATTTCAAGACGATTCAGCCTTCCTGGCACCGGTGCCAGAGCAAACAGACCTGATTGGCAGTGAATGTGCTCCCCAGAGTTTCCATTCCCAAACATCAATGTCACAAATTCCTCCACGGAAATCTGTCAATGTTTTTTTTTTTTTTTTTTTTTTTTTTTCCCCGCGCTCTCTTGATGGGGATAAAAATAAACAACAACAACAACAACAACTTTTGTTCGGTGTAGGATGGAAAATATCCTACCCCTCGAAATTTTTTTTTTTATCCCCTCAAGGAGGATATTTTATTTTAGTTATGATATCAAGTTCAGTAATGAGTGCCTTCTTTACCTTTTGATGTCATACAGAGATTTAGGTCTCAGTCTCCCTTTTTGGCTGGACAAAACATAATGATGTACAGTGAGTTCATTCGCAGTATTGTATTGAAGTGAACAGTGTATTGAACTGCATTGTATTGCATTGCATTGCATTGTATTATTGCAGAGGGGGAATTTTGTTTAATGTCCCGTCACACATATCGGTGATTGAAGCCATTTTGTTAAAGTATTTATGATTACATTTGAGTATTATCGGTTAGAAGGGGTGGGAGATGTGAATGAATGGAGGGTTGGGGGAAACTGGGCAAATGAGGGTAAAATGAGGGTGAAATTTGAAAAAAAATTCTAAATACAATTACAGGAAATTACTTAAAGGACTTCGTAAAAGAGAAGTCGTTAAACTGACAAGTGAAACAACTCACAATGAATGCAAAAAGTCAAAAACATCAACGTTCTCATTCACTTGTGAAGACACACTTTCGTGTACAAAAGGCTTCATCAAGCTACAGTCAAAAATTATATGCTCAATTGTCAGGTTGCTAAAGCATATGCACTTGATATTAGAACAATACTTGGTCCGTAATGAATTTGATAATAGTCTGAGAGCTAAACTCAGAATTGGTCTGCGAATCGGACCAAAGTCTGAGAGAGTTAACTGACGAGGTTTTAGACTTAAATTCAAGCACCTATAAAAGTCTCTTTCTAGTATATTGCTTATTTCCTTGTAGTGACAATGGGCAATATACTTTTATACTGTATTATTGCATTGTATTTTATTGTACTGTATTGCAATGTATTGCATTGTATTACTATTTGTCACATCGAGTTAATCCATGTCAAACTGCTGGCTGTTCTCTCTGAGGTGACCGCGTCGCCATTATAAAATACCACTTTTTTTTTTCTTTCTTTTCTGTTTTTCTATATCCAAGTATATTAAACATTTTGTTTTACTGTCAAAGTTTACTCGTGTTCAGATATGTAACGAAGTTTGTTTGTTTGTGTGCGTGTTTTTTTGTTTTTTTTTTTTTGCTTTGCTATCAAAGTAGATTTGTGTACAGATTTTTGACGTTGGTGTTTTTTCTTTTGCTTTTTGTTGCTGTTGTTGTTACATGCGCACGCTGCTCACAGGACGTCAGTTTATTAAATCACTCGAAAGACAACCTCAGAGACCGCCACTCGCGAGCTAGTGGATGAAAAAAGTATATATATATATATATATATATATATATATATATATATATATATATATATATATATATATATATATATATATATATTTAAAATCTCGGTCCATGTATTTCACTGGAACCAAACGTCCTGACGCCCTTTGTCTAGAAAACGCCCTACCTTCATGTGCGGTAACCCCCCCCCCAAAAAAAAACAACCAACCAAACAAAAAAAACAACCAACAACAAAACACACACACACACAAAAAAACAAAAAACAAAAAAAAACCCAAAAAACAACAAACAAACCCAAAACAAAGAAGCAAACAAAAAAAAACCACACACAGAAAATCAAAAACAAAAAAACAACAAACAAACAAAAAAAAGAACCTGTGCACAAGTTTTGAAATACTACTAATAATAATCGTTGTCGTAATCGTCATCAGAAGAAGAAGGAGGAGAAGAAGAGGAGAAGAAGGAGGAGGAGGAACAGGAAGAGGAGGAGGAGGAGGAGGAAGAAGAAGAAGAAGAAGAAGAAGGAGCAAGAGAAGGAGGAGGAGGAGGATAATAATAACAACAGCAGGAAGCATGATCAAACAATTATATAAAAATAAAATCACGAAATAAAATGATGATTCACTTTGTTATTATTACCTTTATCAACGTGATGCGGTGTGCTTGAAAAACCGGGCCAGCCGTCGGCATGCTCTCCTCACATCACGCTAAGCAAATAATCATGGCCACAGTGGATGACAGGTGAGACATGTAAACTTCTGTCTGTTTCGTAAAACTGATTTAGTGAACGTGGAAGTTGTATACCCAGGAACACAGAAAAAAAAGACAGAAAGAAGGAAGGAAAAAAAGAAGAAGAAGAGAAGGAGGAGGAAGAAGAAGAAGAAGAAGAAGAAGAAGAAGGAGGAGGAGGAGGAGGAGGAGGAGGAGCAAGAGAAGGAGAAGAAGAAGAAGGAGGAGGAGGAGGAGCAGAAGAAGAAGAAGGAGGAGGAGGAGGACGACGACGACGACGAAGAAGAAGAAGAAGAAGAGGAAGGAGGAGGAACAGGAGAAGGATGATGATGATGACAACAATAACAACAGCAGGAAGCATGATCAAACAATTATATAAAAATAAAATCACGAAATAAAATGATGATTCACTTTGTTATTATTACCTTTATCAACGTGATGCGGTGTGCTTGAAAAACCGGGCCAGCCGTCGGCATGCTCTCCTCACATCACGCTGAGCAAATAATCATGGCCACAGTGGATGACAGGTGAGACATGTAAACTTCTGTCTGTTTCGTAAAACTGATTTAGTGAACGTGGAAGTTGTATACCCAGGAACACAGAAAAAAAAGACAGAAAGAAGGAAGGAAAGAAAGAAAGAAGAAGAAAGAGAAGAAGAAGGGGGAGGAGGAGGAGCAAGAGGAGGAACAGAAGAAGGAGGAGGAGGAGCAGGAGAAGAATGAGGAGAAGGGGGAGGAGGAGCAGAAGAAGAAGGAGGAGAAGGGGGAGGAGGAGGAGGAGGAGAAGGGGGAGGAGGAGCAGAAGAAGAAGAAGAAGGGGGAGGAGGAGGAGGAAGAAGAAGAAGAAGAAGGAGGAGGAGGAGAAAGAAGAAGAAGAAGAAGAAGAAGAAGAAGAAGAAGAAGAAGAAGAAGAAGAAGAAGAAGAAGAAGAAGGAGGAGGAGGAGGAGGAGTAGGAGGAGGAGCAGAAGAAGAAGAAGAACAACAACAACAACGATAACAACAGCAACAAAAATGACCAAAAGATTACAGAATAAAATTACGATATAATGATGATTCACCTTGGTATTATTATTAAAAAGAAAAAAAACAATTCATCAGCGTGATGCGGTACAACTGAGTGCAGAAGGTGCAGTCCTCAAAGGAGTCGCTTTCATCTTTGTGTGTTTGAAAAACTGGGCCAGCTGTCAGCATGCACTCCTCACTCTTCATTCCTCACTCCTCACCCCAAGTAAAATAATAATCATGGCCACAGTAAATGACAGGTGAGACACGGTCATTCATGGTAACTTCTGTCTGCTCGTGAAAGTGATTGAGTGAACGTGAAAGCTGCATCCACTGGTACACAGAAAAAAAAAGACAGAAAGGAGGAAGGAAAGAAAGAAGAAGAGGAGGAGGAGGAGGAGAAAAAGGAGGAGAAGAAGAAGAAGAAGAAGAAGAAGAAGAAGAAGAAGAAGAAATAAAGAGGAGGAGAAGGAGGAGCAGAAGAAGAAGAAAAAGAAGGAGGAGGGGGAGGAGGAGGAGGAGGATTAGGAGGTGGAGGAAGGAGAAGAAGAACAAGAACAAGAACAAGACCAAGAAAAACAAGAATGACCAAAAGATTACAGAATAAAATTACGAAATAATAATGATATCATTATTTTTTTAAAAGTATTTTCATCAACGTGATGCGGTACAACTGAGTACAGAAGGTGCAGTCCTCAAAGGAGTCGCTTTCATCTTTGTGTGCTTGAAAAACTGGGCCAGCTGTCAGCATGCACTCCTCACTCCTCATTCCTCACCCCACGTAAATAATCATGGCCACAGGAAATGACAGGTGAGACACGGTCATTCATGTTAACTTCTGTCTGCTCGTGAAAGTGATTGAGTGAACGTGGAAGCTGCATCCCCTGGAACACAGAAAAAAAAAGACAGAAAGGAGGAAGGAAACAAAGAAGAGGAGGAGGAGGAGGAGGAGGAGGAGGAGGAGAAGAAGAAGAAGAAGAAGAAGAAGAAGAAGAAGAAGAAGAAGAAGAAGAAGAAGAAGAAGAAGAAGAAGAAGAAGAAGAAGAAGAAGAAGAAGAAGGAGGAGGAGGAGGAGGAGGAGGAGGAGGAGGAGGAGAAAAAGAAGGAGGAGGGGGAGGAGGAGAAGAAGAAGAAGAAGAAGAAGAAGAAGAAGAAGAAGAAGAAGAAGAAGGAGGAGGAGGAGGAGGAGGAGGAGGAGGAGAAGAAGAAGAAGAAGAAGAAGAAGAAGAAGAAGAAGAAGAAGAAGAAGAAGAAGAAGAAGAAGAAGAAGAAGAAGAAGAAGAAGAAGCAGAAGAAATAAAGAGGAGGAGAAGGAGGAGCAGAAGAAGAAGAAGAAGAAGAAGAAGAAGAAGAAGAAGAAAAAGAAGGAGGAGGGGGAGGAGGAGGAGGAGAGGAGGTGGAGGAAGAAGAAGAAGAAGAACAAGAACAAGAACAAGACCAAGAAAAACAAGAATGACCAAAAGATTACAGAATAAAATTACGAAATAATAATGATATCATTATTTTTTTTAAAGTATTTTCATCAGCGTGATGCGGTACAACTGAGTGCAGAAGGTGCAGTCCTCAAAGGAGTCGCTTTCATCTTTGTGTGTTTGAAAAACTGGGCCAGCTGTCAGCATGCACTCCTCACTCCTCACTCCTCACCCCAAGTAAAATAATAATCATGGCCACAGGAAATGACAGGTGAGACACGGTCATTCATGTTAACTTCTGTCTGCTCGTGAAAGTGATTGAGTGAACGTGAAAGCTGCATCCCCTGGAACACAGAAAAAAAAGACAGAAAGGAGGAAGGAAAGAAAGAAGAAGAGGAGGAGGAGAAAAAGGAGGAGGAGGAGGAGAAGAAGAAGAAGAAGAAGAAGAAGAAGAAGAAGAAGAAGAAGAAGAAGAAGAAGAAGAAGAAGAAAAAGGAGGAGGGAGAGGCGGAGAAGAAGAAGAAGAAGAAGGAGGAGGAGGAGGAGGAGGAGGAGGAGGAGAAGGAGAAGAAGAAGAAGAAGAAGAAGAAGAAGAAGGAGGAGAGAAAGAAGAAGAAGTGAGAGAGAATGTGAGAAGAAGAAGAAGAAGAAGAAAGAAGTAGGTGCGCGCGCGCGCGCGTGAGAGAGAGAGAGAGAGAGAGAGAGAGAGAGAGAGAGAGAGAGAGAGAGAGAGAGAGAGAGTAAATGTTATCAATAACTTCAGATGAAGAGTATTATGATAATATGATTGTATTATAACAAACGAATGAAATGGTGAAGACAAATAGGCCTAATGAAACAAAACAAAGTTCCTTCTTTAACTCTCTCCATACGAACGGCGAAAGAGACGACGTTAGCAGCGTTTCAGCCCAATTAACATCATCAAAATATTGCACGCGGAACGCTTTTATACTGATGATGTGAATGTTGACAAAGAACACCACAGTTCTGACGACGGAAGCTAAAGGTTGGGTCATTGAGACACCCGCTGGACGTCCGAGGGGTCTGTGTAGAGGAGAAGAGAGGACTGGCCGTACTGAGTGAGTTAAAGAAAAAAACATATAGCAACCAAGAGAGAAGAGCGAGAGCGAACGAGCGAGCGAGCGAGAGAGAGAGAGTGAGTAATTGTTGTCAGTGCTTTCAGCTGAAGAGTATTATAAAGAAGCATGGTACCTGTCCTGAGGTTACCACAGAGAGAGAGAGAGAGAGAGAGAGAGAGAGAGAGAGAGAGAGAGAGCGAGCGAGCGAGCGAGCGAGAGAGAGAGAGAGAACGACTGAATGAGTGAATGAGTGAGTGAGTGAGTAATTATTGTCAGTGTTTTCAGCTGAAGAGTATTATAAAGAAACTTGGTACCTGTGCTTAGGTCACCAGAAGTACAGTTTCCTGCCAGACAGGGTGTGTGTTGTACCATTCGTTTGGTGTCCGGGCCACACAGGTAGGCAGTGTGATCAAAAAATAATTCGACGCTAAAAAAAGCCCCCCCAAAAACAACGACATAAGGGTGCTCCTGTTCCGTGTCTTGAAAGACAGCAGCAGCTGTGTGATTCGCTTATCAGTGTTACAGCCTGAGATGCGGCCCTGTTAGCTTTGGCCAAGGGTTTGGAAATCATATCTCAGGAATATTTATCTTCAGCCGAATTTATTGGTGCTGTTTTTCTTTCTTTTTTTGTTGTTGTTGTACTAGTAGTGCCGAGGCTTTGTTTGTTTGTTTCGTTAGTTCCAGGAATCGTCATCGCCGCACCAATATCATCATCATCATCATCATCGTCCTATTCCTCCTCCTCCTTCTCGTCTACGTTGTCTTCATCGTCAACAAAATCGACGTCGTCATCATCATCATCATCATCATTTTTTTCTGCTCCTTTCTCTTCTCCTCTCCGTTATGTTTTGTGTGTGTGTGTGTGTGTGTGTGTGAACGTAAAACCAGCTTCTTTATTAAGATGATCTTTCCCGTCTTTATGTGCAGACATAAAACGTGTTTCCCAC
>NC_134898.1:15930425-15935425 GCF_041734735.1 Babylonia areolata | reverse complement strand
TCTGCTGTGGTCGTTACATGGGGTTACCTGCAAATGGATAGGAAAAGAGAAATGAAAAGTGTCATGGTAAAACTCAACAGACAATGTTGGCAATGACATGATAATTATTGTAAAGCGCATAGAGCTTCAAGAATATGCGCTATATTGAGACATCTTAAAAAACACATAGATAAATAAATGAATAAATATTTCTTGAGACAACACGGACATAATAAATCATGCGACGGATGTCTTCACATTCTTTTTAAAGAAATGCTCTAACAATGTATTACTGATGAATATTTTTTAGCCTCTATTCATTTAAAAAAAACCCAACTATACAGCTCTTTTTTTTCAACAAAGTGAGTCGTATTTACAGATTCTGAACAAGCAAGGCAATATAAGGTTTAACAAGACAAAAATGTAGGCTATAAAAATCATAATCTGCGAAACGAAGAAGACTTGGAGGTGGACACATCATTTGACAACTTGCACAGCTCAACGTGAGTGGCACTTATTATCACTTAGATTTATTATTTAGCAGACTATCATACTTGAAGCTGGGCACACTGAAGATGGAATTATTTTCTGGAGGAAGTAAAATTGGACTTGTAGTCTTGCGATTCTCGGTGGTCAAAACAAAAAAAAAAAAAAAAAAAAAAAAGTGTGTGTGAGTGATTGAGTGAGTGTGTGTGTGTGTGTGTGTTCGTTCGTTCTTTAGTTTAGCGCCTTTTTTACTATCAGTGATATTAGACGATAAAAGAAAGGGGGCGGGGGGGGGGGGGGGGGGGGGGGTCAGGAAATAGGAATACAGAAAAGGTAGAAAACAAGAAAACTACCAAAAATGCATAACTAGCATGCAGTTACATTTAACAGCAACAATTCAGTAATAATAATAATAATAATAATAATCAGAAACCATTAACACAATTCTGAAGTACATGAAAGGAATGTCGAAATAGAGCTGTGAACTAATGCCTGTGAAAGTTCGAACATAAGAACCTCGTCAGAAATAACTGTCCAAAAATCATCTGCAGAATAATTATATTAATTATATTAAGTGTGTGTGTGTGTGTGTGTGTGTGTGTGTGTGTGTGTGTGTGTGTGTGTGTGTGTGTGTGTGTGTGTGTGTGTGTGTGTTTTCGTGTGTGTGTGTGTGTGTGTTTGCTTGCATGTGCGTACGCATGCATGCGTTCGTGTATGCGTGCTGGTATGTGTGTATATGTTTGCGCGTACGTGCATGCATTCGTGCATGCCTAGGTGTGTGCTTTGTATTGTGTTGTGGTGTGCATACGCGTGTGTATATGTGTGCGTGTGGGTTGATCGCCGTAACCCAGAAGATTCTGACAGCCACGGAGAGAATTTCTGGAACTGACTTTGCAGGCGATCTGTTAAATGAAAAGAAAAAAAGAAAGAAAAAGAAATAGGTTTTTTATAAAATAGTGTGTTAATGTCCAGTGCGTTAGCTAGTTCCTAATTACAGGCATTTCTCCACAATGCAATCTTCTTTCTTCCGATTAAATGAATGAATAATGGAAGAGTGTAGAAAATCCAGTCTGCACAAAGCGGAATGATGTGTTCTGTGTTTTTAAAAAAAAAGAAGAAGATGGTGATGCTGCTGCTGATTATGATGTGTGTGTGTGTGTGTGTGTGTGTGTGTGTGTGTGTGTGTGTGTGTGTTGTTTTGTGCTGTGTTGTGTTGTGTTGTGTTGTGTATTTCTTTCATTCTTTGTATATCCACCCTTCCTTTTGTCTTTCATATTGTCTGTTTCTCTCTGTATCTGCCCCCTCTATCTCTGTCTGTCTGTGTCTCTCTCTCTTTCTCTCTCTGTGTGTCTCTGTGTCTGTGTCTCTATCTCTGTTTGTCTGTGTCTGTCCGTCTGTCTGCCTGTCTGTCTCTGTCTGTCTCTCTCTTCAGTTATATGTCTTAATGTTAAATCAATGAAAAAAAGAAAAAGAAAGTGTATTTATTACTGAATTGACATGTTTAATTGTTGCTTTGTGAACTGATAACGTACGTGTGTTTCTCCGTCTGTGTCTCTCTCTGTCTCTGTCTCTCTCTCTCTCACTCTTCTGTCCCTCGTTTGTACACGTTCATCTCTCTCTGTCTCCCTCTGTCACTGTTTCTGTGTCTCTCTCTGTCTCTGTCTGTCTGTCTGTCTGTGTATCTGTGTCTCTGTCTCTGTCTCTCCCTGTGTCTCTCTGTCTCTCTCTTCTGTCCCTCGTTTGTACACGTTCATCTCTCTCTGTCTCTCTCTGTCACTGTCTCTGTCTCTGTCTGTCTGTTTGTCTATCTGTCTGTCTGTCTGTCTCTCTCTCTTCTGTCCCTCGTTTGTACACGTTCATCTCTCTCTGTCTCGCTCTGTCACTGTCTCTGTCTCTCTCTTCTGTCCCTCGTTTGTACACGTTCATCTTTCTCTGCCTCAGTCTGCCTGTCTGTCTGTCCGTCTGTCTGTCCATCTGTCCGTCTGTCTCTCTGTCTGTCTGTCTGTCTCTCTCCCCCCCCCCCAAAAAATGATAATCTAGGATGCCAGAAAATGTGATCACACTAACGGGTATAGTGATTAGTGATTTTTCACTTTACCGTGATTGTAGTTTGATGTTCTGCTCATGGTAACGACGTCGTATTAATGATACGTTTCTCATTGTTCTATTAATTTTTGTATTTACCCTTTGACAGATTTGGTTCATCTCATGGCTTTACACTGCTTGTGTGTGTGTGTGTGTGTGTGTGTGTGTGTGTGTGTGTGTGTGTGTGTGTGTGTGTGTGTGTGTGTGTGTGTGTGTGTGTGTGTGTGTGTGTGTGTGTGGGTGAGTGAGTGTGTGTGTGTGTGTGTGTGTGTGTGAGAGAGAGAGAGAGAGAGAGAGAGAGAGAGAGAGAGAGAGAGAGAGAGAGAGAGTTTGTGTACACTTTTGTGCGCAAAGGTATTTGATTTAAAGAGTGTGCTTTTGAATGTCGACAATTCCTCTGCACGTCAGGATGTACCTGAATGAACCTTTGTTTTGTCCCCTTCCCGACCCAAACCCTCCTTTGTATTGTGGCCCAAGGCCGATGTACATTAACTCACTCAGTACCGCCAGTCCTCTCTTCTCCTCTACACAGACCCCTCGGATGTCCAGTGGGTGTCTGAATGACCCAACCTTTAGCTTCCGTCGTCAGAATTGTGGTATTCTTTGTCAACATTCACGTCTTTAGTATAAGAGCCTTCCGCTTGCAATATTTTGATGATGGTAATTGGGGTGAAACGCTGTTAACGTCGTCTCTTTCGCCGTTCGTATGGAGAGAGTTAAAACATTTCTGAGTTCTGAGTTGTCTCTCTCTCTCTCTCCTAGAGCTTTGCAGCTAAGGACTTACCCCATCACTTCACAGAGAAGAAAGTGGTCTTTCAAGTCATAAAACAATATTAAAACAACACAACAACAACAAAACAACAACAAAAAAACAACAACAAAACAAAACAAAAAACAATAAGTCTAAAACTGAGAAAGAAAAAAAAATGGCCTGGCGATAATTATACCGCTCTAGATTTAAACTGTGTGAATTTTAGAGCCTTCCAGAGTTGTTTCCCCTTATTCTGATGACGTCATGGGTGACGTCACTATGCTCGTGTCACATGCGTGCAGGGGCAGTGAAGGGGGGGGGGGGGGGAGGGGGGTTAAAAAACATTTTCAGTGTTCAGTGTGTTTTCTCTCTCTGTCTCTGTCTCTGGCTCTTTGTCTGTGTCTCTCTGTCTCTGCCTCTGTCTCTGTCTCCCTGTCTCTTTCTCTTCATATCCGTCTGTCTGTCTGTCTGTCTGTCCGTATGTATGTATGTATGTCTATGTCTGTCTATCTGTCTTTCTCTGTTTGTCTGTGTCTGTGTGTCTGTCTGTGTGTCTCTCCCTCTATCCGTCTCTCTGTCTCTGTCTCTGTCTATCTCTCTCTCTCTCTCCCTCTGTCTGTCTGTCTGTCTGTCTCTCTCAAACACACTCACATACTAATCCACATCCCCTCCCCCCCCCCCACGCCCCCCCTCCCCCCTCCCCCCGCCCCCTCCCCTCCGAACCCCCCGAACTCCCTCTTGTTATCTTTCAGACCATGCAGTGGATAGGCGAGAGGATGATACTGTCCTGTACCTGTGGGCAGCGGGCTGCATCGTCGGAGTCCTGTCTCAAAGAAGTGAGTAGTTCTCTTTGTGTGTGTGTGTGTGTGTGTGTGTGTGTGTGTGTGTGTGTGTCTGTGTCTGTGTCTGTGTGTGTCTGTGTGTCTGTGTCTGTGTGTCTGTGTGTATGTCTGTATGTATATCTGTTCGTTGCAACGAGACACGACAATGCAACAAGTCTTTTTTTGGCTCTATCTGTTCGTCGTCACAACACGACTTGACATTATGGAGCTAGTTCCTAGCCACAGACAGAACATTCACAGCAAGAGTTCCAGAAAAAAAAAAAAAAAGCAGTCCAAAGACTATCAGTATCACATTCAGATCAACAGCGCATTGGAATACTTACGAACTTTCACTGACCTGTTGTTTTGTATTGTATTTTGTTGTATTGTGTTGTGTTGTGTTGTACTGTACTGCAGTGTACTGTATTGCGTCGTGTCGTGTCGCGTCGCGTCGGGTTGCGTTGTGTCGTGTCGAGTCGTGTTATGTCGTGTTGTGTTGTGTTGCGTTGCGTTGCGTTGTGTTGTGTCGTGTCTTATCGTTCCGAAGCGTGTCTGTTTCAAGCTGCCCACCTTTCCCCCACGTTAAATATCTATCTATCTATCTATCTATCTATCTATCTATCTATCTATCTATCTATCTATCTGTCTGTCTGTCTGTCGACCTATCTATCTATCTGTCTGTCTGTCTGTCTATCTATCTATCTATCTATCTATCTATATGTCTCTCCGTCTATATATATGGATCTCACTGTCTGTATGCCTGTTCTGTTTGTTTGTCTATTTGCATTTGTGTGTATGAGTGCTGTGTGTGTGTGTGTGTGTGTGTGTGTGTGTGTGTGTGTGTTTTGTTGTAGTTGTTGTTGTTGTCTGTCTGCGTA
>NC_134898.1:15922925-15925425 GCF_041734735.1 Babylonia areolata | reverse complement strand
GCCTTTCTCAGTTTGGGTTATTCATTATTTTGTCTGTTTGTCTTTCGATTTTTGTTTTCTTTGTCAGTGATTTTCACCCCCCTTTTTCTTGTTTTTTGTGTGTCTCTTTTGTAAGTGTCTCTGTGTTCCCATGTTTGTATCTATCTCTGTTTGTTTTCTCTATTGCAATCGTCCCTGTGTCCATGTGTTTGCATCTATCTCCGCTTTTCTTTTCTGTCTCTATGTCTGTTTGTCTCTCAGTCAATCTGCCTCGCTCCCCCTTCTCTATTTTTTCTCTTTGACATAGACAAACCTCACCCTTCCCATATACCCTTTCCAACACTCACATGCACGTGTGCACCCTTCCCCCCACCTCCCAACCCCCCCGCCCCCACACACACATGTACACAAATATGTACAGACATATGGTCACCACAGCCATCTCTCCTACCCCTCCTTTCCTTTCTTCTCATTTCTGACAACACTTCACCCACTCCCCCACACGTGCACACACACACACACACACACACACACAGACACACACACACACACACATCCCATCCCTTCTCCCATCCAACACACATTCACACACTTTCTTCAGAACAGTTGATTATAACAATGCATGCACGTTTCCCAGAAAAAAGCGCGACGCAACGAAACTGTCCATAAAGGGCAAAATACGCGATCTGGTAACTTCTCGTTCCAAACGGCTAACGTAATGAAACGGACACTTGACTGGTCCAGGTCCGTCGCGTTGCCTTGGCGACCAACACCTCGTGACGTCGCTAGAAGTCATTATTGTCCTGGGCGGAAAGTTAAATACGGAGATGTTTGTTGTTACTACTGTCTTCTTCTCTTGTTTTCCTTTGTCCTTTTTGACTTGCTGGGGAGTGCCTTTCTCTGTTTGGGCTATTATTCATTATTTTGTCTGTTTTTCTCTTGATTTTTTCCCCCTTTGTCAGTGATTTTCACTCTGTCTATTTGTCTCTCTGTTTCTCTATGTCTCTCCTCTGTTTGAGTGACTGTAATTGTCACTGTGTCCTTTGCGTTTGTATCTATATCTGCGTCTTTCTGTCTTTGTCTCTGTGTCTGTCTGTCTGACTCAGTCCTACTTCTCTCTCTCTCTCTCTCTCTCTTCCACATAGACAAACCTCACCCTTCCCGTACACACTTTCCAACACTCACACGCATATGCACACCCACACAAAAGCCGGTGTACACACACACACACACATTCACATACACAACCCATCTCTCCTACTCCTACTTTCCCCTCTTTCCTTTTCTGAGCACATTTCACTCAACCGCCCCCCCCCCCCCCCCCCCCCCGATGCCCCACCCCAACCCCACCCCAACACACACACACACACACACACACACACACACACACACACCATCTCTTCTCCCATCCGGCAGACTTTCTTCAAAACAGTTGATAATGACCATGCACTCACCTTGTGCGAGTGAAAGCAAAGCGGCTGCAACCCAACGAAACGTCCCAAAAGGGCGAAATGTGAGATATCTTGCAACTCCTCGCTCCAAAACGGCTAACGTAATAGAACGGACACTTCATTTGTCCAGGTCCGAAGCGTTGCCACGGCGACCAAACACCTCGTGACGTCGCTAGAAGTTGTTATTGTCCTAGGGCCGGAAAGTATAAAATACGCGAGATTTTTCTTCTTCTTCTTCTTCTTCTTTCTTTCTTTCTTCTCCTCTTCCTTCATTCCTTTGACTTGCGAGGTGTTTTTTTTTGTCTTTTGTCTGTTTGTCTCTTGATCCTTTCTTTGTCTCTGTCCATCTGTCTGTCTGTGTGTCTGTTCCTTTGTTTGTTTGTTGGGTTTTTTTTCCTATGTATGAGTATCTGCCACTGTGTCTTTGTGTTTTTTGTGTTTCTCCGTATCACTTGATCTGTGTCTCTCTGTCAGTTATCTCTGTGTTTTTTGTTTGTTATTGTTGTTTTGTTTTGTTTTGTTTTGTTTTTTTTGCTTTTTTCTCTCTCTCTGTCTGTCTGTCTGTCTGTCTGACTGTGTCTGTCTATCTGTCTGTCTGACTGTGTCTGTCTGTCTGTCTGTCTATCTATCTGTCTATCTGTCTGTCCGACTGTGTGTGTCTATCTGTCTGTGTGTCTGTCTGACAGTGTCTGTCTGTCTGACTGTGTCTGTCTGTCTGACTGTCTGTGTCTGACTGTGTCTGTCTGTCTGTCTGTCTGTCTGTCTGTCTGTGTCTGTCTATCTGTCTGTTTTGCTGTCTGTCTGTCTCTCTGTGTCTGTCTCTGTCTCTCCTTATTTTCCTCCACCCCCCCCCCCCCCCCCCGCCCCCCCCCCCCCCGGCCTGTCTTCCTCTGTCTGTTGATTGTGAATTGATTATTTGTCTTCTCATTTGTGATCTTCTGTTGATGCAATTTTGTTGTTGTTGCTGTTGCCTTTCTTTATTCTGCCCCCCTCCCTCCCCCCGCTCCCCCACCACCTCCCTTATCGTTTCTATTATCCCTGCCTTTGCATCTTCTCTTTCATTTTTTTCC
>NC_134898.1:15907925-15910425 GCF_041734735.1 Babylonia areolata | reverse complement strand
CAGACAGCTATTAAAACTTCAATCCACACCACAGCTTTCTTCCGATATAGGCAGGCAGTCGCTTGGATAAAGTGGGTTTTTTTTTTTTTTTTTTTTTTGAGTGATGTGTGCCTTCTGTTTCTTTGCAGGGTTGTGTGGAGTGCGCGTGCGCGTGCGCGTGCGCGAGAAATTGGAACCTTCCCATTGGTCGTTATGGGTCGGTGCTGTCACTATGAGGATCTGCGTGTAATGTTTCCAGAATATGAATTATGAGTGCAGACATTGTGACAGTGCTTGTATTAAATCACTCACACACACACACACACACACACACACACACACACACACACATATATATATATATATATATATATATTTTTTTTTTTTTTTTTTTTTTTTTTTTTCGTCAAGGGAAGGGTGGGGTTGGATGGTATTTGATCCTTTTTTTTTTCGTCAAGGGAAGGGTGGGGTTGGATGGTATTTGATCCTATCTTTTTTTTGTTGTTGTGCTTGTTTCGTTTTCGTTTTCGTTTTCGGTTTTTTTTGTTGTTTTTTTGTGAATGCTTTCATCGGTTGATGCAACTGTTAGTTAATTTCTTTTTCTATTATTTCTCTGTTGCTGTTTTGATTGAAAGAATAATCGCTGTATGTGTGTTTTAAAGTTGGATTGGAATGTTGGTGTCCATAGCACCAAACAGCCACAACACATACACGCACATACAGACGCACAGATACACAGACACATACACACTTACACACACACGCGCACACACACACACACACACACACACACACACACACACGCATGCACACACACACATTCTCTCTCTCTCTCTCTCTCTCTCTCATTTTTCCCTCGTACGCCCCCCCCCCCCTCACACACACACACACACTCACACACACACACACTCTCACACACACACGCGCGCGCGCGCGCGCACGCAAGCACGCACGCACATGCAAACGCACACTTGAACTCACACGAAAGAGCCAACCTTCCACCCTAAAAAAAAAAAAAAAAAAAAAAAAATTCCCCCTCTGAAAACAGAAACAAAAGTGTTCTTTTTCTCATACATCTTTTCATTTTATTGATCGCGTGCAAAAATGAAAAAAAAAAAAAAAAAAAAAAAAAAGAAAAGATACACAGGTCACGTCAACTTTCATTTCGGTCCAAACGATCGCTTTGCGTGAGAATTCAACATCTGCCTAAACGATCTGTACAAAAACACTAGCTGGTTTTTTTTTTTGTTTTTTTTTTTTTTTTTTTTCTTTCAGATCTGGCTAAACGATAACTCTCTCTCTCTCTCTCTCTCTCCCTCTCTCTCTGTGTGTGTGTGTGTGTGTGTGTGTGTGTGTGTGTGTGTGTGTGTATGAGGGAGAGAATGAGGGAGAGAAAGAGAGACAGACAGACAGACAATCAGACAGACAGACAGACAGACACATGACTTGAAACTGTATCATATCTGATCGTTTCTTAAGTTTCAATTACCTTCTGTTGGTAAAATCCTGTAGATGGTTCCAATCCTTTTACAGTCTCCACTATTTCTCTCTCTCTCTCTCTTTCCACTCTGTATTAAAGTGATTTCTGTGTAAAAAAAAAAACAAAACAAAAAAAAAACAAAAAAAACAAAAAACACGTTTTAGTCTTCTCCTTCTGTATTTATTTCTTTTTTTTTTCCACTGCTACACCATTCTGCTATTGTTC
The DNA here is from genome assembly GCF_041734735.1 of Babylonia areolata. Classification (NCBI taxonomy): domain Eukaryota; kingdom Metazoa; phylum Mollusca; class Gastropoda; order Neogastropoda; family Buccinidae; genus Babylonia; species Babylonia areolata. Next base: position 15,908,741 of record NC_134898.1, on the reverse strand, counting down.
TCTATTGCCACCACTTTCATCATCATCGTCTTTATAGTCGTCTTCAAACAGCAAGAAAGAGAGAAGATAAAAAACAAAACAAAAACATGAACGGCTTGTTTGTTTGCTAAGTTATTGAACTGTAATGGGTTTTTTTTTTTTTTGTTTTTTATTGTATTATATTATATTTTGTTCTGTTCTACTTTATTACTATTTTTTGTCATAAAACTATTGCTGTGTGTGTGTGTGTGTGTGTGTGTGTGTGTGTGTGTGTGTGTGTGTGTGTGTGTGTGTGTGTGTGTGTGTGTGTGTGAAAATCGGTCCGCTCTCCCTTGGAAGAGTTCGTAAACCAAAATGAAGTGCTTCCCACATGTGTAATAGAGAGAGAGAGAGAGAGAGAGAGAGAGAGAGAGAGAGAGAGACAGAGACAGAGACACAGTCAGACCGACAGACAGATAGACAGAGACTTAAGACAGAGTCATATCGATAGATAGATAGATAGATAGATAGATTGTTTTAATGCTAAGCGCATTTTCTACATAAATTTAGACCATCCTCTCTGTGTGCACGATTCACCACAAAGAACCTTGGTTCATCGTCTCATCCGATTGACAAGCACCCAGACCACCACAAGGTGTAGTGGATGGATGGAGAGAGAGAGGAGAGACAGAAAGAGGGAGAGAGAGAGAGAGGGAGATAGAGAGAGGGAGAGATATGGAGACAGAGAGAAAGAGGGAGAGAAAGAAAGATAGAGGGAGAGAGAGAGAGAGAGAGAGAGAGAGAGAGAGAGAGAGAGAGAGAGAGAGAGAGAGAGAAGACTCGAACCCATGGACACAC
>NC_134898.1:15875425-15877925 GCF_041734735.1 Babylonia areolata | reverse complement strand
GAGAAACGAACATCTGTTGTTCCATCGATTTTTTTTTTCTTTGTTTTGCTGCATTGTTCGGTATTATTGCACTGCTTCGTAGGAGTTACCTTGAGTTGATTGTAGCGTGTGGTATTGTGTTGTAAGGAGGTTTTGGGTTTGTAGCGCTTGGGGGCAATTTCCTGTTTTTACTCTCGCAAGATAGTGGAGAAAGAAATTGGTTAAAAAGCGACTGAAAAGCCATGCACGATCGTACGCTCTTAACACACAAGGGCACTTTCACGCGCGCACGCACGCACGCACGCACGCACGCACCCAAACACACACACACACACACACACACACACACACATACACACACATTCTGGCACGCGCACACACTCACACACATACATACACACACACTTTCATATACACATACATACGCATGCACGCACGTACACGCACACATGCACACAGAGATAGACGGATATGAGAGAGAGAGAGACAGAGACAGAGAGACAGAGAGAAAGAGCAAAAGAGAGAGAGAGAGAGAGAGACAGACAGACAGACAGACAGACAGACAGACAGAGACACAGAGAGAGAAAGAGCGAGCGAGCAAATTTTTACGATTTGACAATTCATTGATGATAGCATCTAAGCTGTTACGCAGAAGAGCTGCAATTATTGCTAAAAAAAATCGATAAAAATAAAAAGTGGCAAAAAAATCATTATAAATTAACGAAAAAGCACGGATCACACGACATTTCGCTTTGTGTATGCAGGCGGAATAAAGATGACATAAATACCTAATTACGTTTACAAGAGATGTTCATTTGGAGCATGCGTATGACCAACCGTCGGAATACAGTTGTTGGTTATTTTTGTGTGTGTTTTTTGTTGTTGTTGTTGTTGTAAAGAACATCTAAACAGCTGTCATTCAACTTATACTTGAATGTAATATTATTTATATTTGTATTTGTATTTCTTTTTATCACAACAGATCCCTCTGTGTGGAATTCGGGCTCCTCTCCCCAGGGAGAGCGCGTCGCTACACTACAGCGTCACCCTTTTTTTGTGTGTGTATTTTTTCCTGCGTGCAGTTTCATTTGTTTTGGGTTTTTTCTTATCGAAGTGGATTTTTCTACAGAATTTTGCCAGGAACAATCCTTTTGTTGCCGTGGGTTCTTTTATGTGCGCTAAGTGCATGCTGCACACGGGACCTCGGTTTATTGTCTCATCCGAATGACTAGGGTCCAGACCACCATTCAAGGTCCAGTGGAGGGGGAGAAGATATCAACGGCTGAGTCGTGATTCGAACCAGTGCGCTCAGATTCTCTCGCTTCCTAGGCGGACGCGTTACCTCTAGGCCATCACTCCACAGAGTTAAATTATTAATATATTATATTATTAATATAACACGCTAGTTGTTATTCATAGTCATCTGGTTACGCTCGCGGAAACTGTCCTTTCTTCCTTTGACTGGATGCTTCAGCAAAAATTGTTCGTATTATTTTGTATTTGTATTTGTATTACTCTATGTGAAATACGGGCTGCTCTCCACAGGAAGAGCGCGTCGCTACACTGACAGCGAAGCGAACCCCCCCCCCCACCCCCCACAACCCCCCACCCTCCTTTTTTTTCTTTTTTTTTTTACATGTTGAACTTAAAACACCATAGTACCTGCAATCAAATAAACGGAGTGTCCTGTCTTCTAGACCATTTAAACACATGGGGGGCATAATTATAGATCCACCTACATTTGTATCAAACCATCTACCGTGTGCATACAAACCCAAGGTTCGCATTCTTACCATCCATCTGGGCTCCCTCTTATTCGTTATGTACGGTATTGAGGTACTCATCTGGCTGTAATGATAATCATTGTCTTTAACACTCTCCATTACAACGGCGAAAGAGACGACGTTAACAGCGTTTCACCCCAATTACCATCATCAAAACATTGCAAGCGGAAGGCTCTTGTACTGAAGAGGTGAATGTTGACAAAGAATACCACAATTCTGACGACGAAAGGTAAAGGTTGGGTCATTCAGACACCCACTGGACATCTGAGGGGTCTGCGTAGAGGAGAAGAGAGGACTGGCCGTACTGAGTGAGTTAATAGTATTATAACATTTTGTCTTCTTGCTATTTGAGAGTGCCCGCTTTTTTTAATGTTAAAATCAATCTAAAAAGTCGGTATTTTCAGATCTGACAATTCTGACACCCTGAGGAAGCTAGGCAGTAACCAAAGCCGTTTTCCATTAAAACTTTCCTGGTATCTGATAACCAGTTCTAATTTCCTCCTCCTCCTCCTCCGCTCATTCATGTTAATATTTATCGTCTTGTTGTTGCTGTTGTTGCTGTTGTTGTTGTTGTTGTTCTTCTTCTTCTTATTATTATTATTATTATTATTACCTCACTCCCACTCTCTCTCTGTCTCTCTCCCTCTCCCCCTCTCTCTCTGTCTGCCTCTGTCTCTCTCTTTTTTTCTCTCTCTCCCCTCTCTCTCTCCTCCCCTCTCTCCCCCCCCATCTCCCTT
>NC_134898.1:15862925-15867925 GCF_041734735.1 Babylonia areolata | reverse complement strand
ATTACGGAAACATCATGAAAATCATACAAAACATTACCATATGAAAATCTTCAAACACACACATGTGCGCGCACACACACACACACACACACACACACACACACAGAGAGAGAGAGAGAGAGAGAGAGAGAGAGAGAGAGAACACTGAACACTTTAATGTCAATAGCTTTACAGCCCTAATGACATGGGGGTTCATAATACAAATAACAACATGCATCAATAGTAATAATATTGATGAAAACCAAAGCCGAAACGAAATTTGATCAATCTGTGCAACAAAGTGCAGTTCGACCATCCATTCAAAGTAATGGCATGCAGTGAGAAATAAAAACAAAAACATATATAAATGTATAACATAAACATTTTTCCATACGAGAATGACAACACAGATTTCAATTCTCACAATGAGCAACACCCGACACTATTTTATTATTGTTGTTTTTTTCGTCGCATGTTATTCGCTTCGGCAATATATTTTGCAAGTGACTGTAGTGAAGTTTCCTGATTCAGATTAAGCACTCCAAAAATATCTTCATTCTTTGCTAAATTTGTTTTAAATACAACACCTTTTTGAGAGAGAGAGAGACAGACAGACAGACAGACAGACAGACTGACAGACAGTTAGACAGACAAACACATGGATAACGAGACTCGTGAATAAAGGGAGAAAAAAAGGAAAATCCAGCAGAAACTAAGAAGAAGTCTCTCAGCAATCAGTTAATTACTCAGTCAATCAGTTGATATGAGTATCCACATCTGACAACGACAATAGCTTCAGAGCAGAATGATTCAGCCGACGAGATGCTCATGAACTGCTTTCGTAAAGGAAGGAGAAGAGAATCCTCTAATGAACGTGTGTGTGTGTTTGTGTGTGTGTGTGTGTGTGTGTGTGTGTGCGTGTGTGTGCGTGTGTGTGCGCGCGCGCGTGTGTGTGTGTGTGTGTGCGTGCGTGCGTGTGTGTGTGTGTGTGTGTGTGTGTGTGTGTGTGTGTGTGTGTGTGTGTGTGTGTGTGCTGATATCGATTTGACGTTATGTGTTGTGTTGCGTTGCGTTGCGTTGCGTTGCGTTGTGATGTGTTGTGTTGTGTTGTGTTGTGTTGTATTGTGAGATATTGTGTTGTGTTGTGTTGCGTTGCGTTGTGATGTGTTGTGTTTTGATATGTTGTATTGCGTTGTGTTGCGTTGCGATGTGTTGCGTTGCGTTGCGTTGTTATGTGTTGTATTGTGATATGTTGTATTGTGTTGTGTTGCGTTGTGTTGCGTTGCGTTGCGTTGCGTTGTGTTGTGTTGTGTTGTATTTCCTTTTTTTTTGTCACAACAGATTTGGGACCATGCCATGCCACTTTCTCTCTGTCTCTGTCTGTCTGTCTCTCTCTCTGTATCTCTCTCTCTGTCTCTGTCTCTCTCTATCTCTTTTTGTCTCTGTCTGTCTGTATGTCTGTCTACCTATCTGTCCATTTGTGTGTGTGTGTGTGTGTGTGTGTGTGTGTGTGTGTGTGTGTGTGTGTGTGTGTACGTGTGTGTGTGTGTGTGTGTGTGTGTGTGTGTGTGTGTGTGTGTGTGTGTGTGCGTGTACGCGCGTGTGTCGATGTCTGTGTCTATGTGATTTTTGTTTGGTTTTTGTACTGTTTGACGTAACGCAGATAACATTATTTTTACAGCAAAAAGAGAAGCACAACAGCAAGCCTTTTTTCTACTACTGTCCTTTTATATACTCATTTGTAATATAATACGTTGGAATCATCCTAAAAATCTCGCCCACACCTCTGCTACCTCCGTCCATCCCTCTGTCTGTTCATGTGTTGGTCTGTTTCTCTCAACCTCTCTCTCTCTCTCCTCCTTCACTCTCTCTCTCTCTTTTTCTCTGTCTGTCTCTTTCTCTTTTCTCTCTCTCTGTCTCTGTCTCTCTTTTTTTGTCTCTCTGTGTGTCTCTCTCTTTATCTCTCCCCATAAAAAAAAAAATATATATATATATGTATGTGTGTGTGTGTGTGTGTGTGTGTGTGTGTGTGTGTGTGTGTGTGTGTGTGTGTGTGTGTCTGTCTCTATCTCTGTCTCTCTCTATCTATTTTTGTCTCTGTCTGTCTGTATGTCTGTCCACCTATCTGTCCCTCTATTTTGTGTGTGTGTGTGTGTGTGTGTGTGTGTGTGTGTGTGTGTGTGTGTGTGTGTGTGTGTGTGTGTGTGGATGAATCTTCAGACAGAGAAAGAGGGAAGAAAGGAAGAGGAAAGAAAATAAGGGGAAAAAAAAGAAAAGCAAATGAAAAAAAAAAAAAAAAAAGGACGGAAATCGATCATAATTTGGCAGACCCAAGACGCAATTTGACACCACTTCAAAGATATCTAGCAATCTATCTCTGTGATGTGATCTTTACTCTTTTTTTTTCTTTCTTTTTTTGTTGTTGAAATTTTCTATCCCTCCCACCGACACTAATGGCGACATATTTCTTTCTTTTAATATTGCTTTCTTTTGCGATACATTATTTGAGTCTTTTTTTTCTCTCTCTCCTATCACATGAATCGATGGAGTAAGAGAGAGAGAAAGAGGCGGAGGGTGGGGGTGGGGGGTGGGGGGGAGGGGGGTAGCTAAATGGATAGGAATTGAAACGCATATAATATGTGTATTATAGAATATATTATTTGGTTGTTTTTGTTTTTGTTGGGTTTTTTTTTTCCTCTTCGGCGTAACGTTTCGTTGTTGTATTTTATTTATTTATTTATTTATTTATTTATTTATTAATTTATATTTCTTTTTATCACAACAGATTTCTCTGTGTGAAATTTGGGCTGCTCTCCCCAGGGGAGAGCGCGTCGCTACACTACAGCGCCACCCATTTTCTTGTATTTTTTCCTGCGTGCAGTTTTTGATTTGTTTTTCCTATCGAAGTGGATTTTTTCTACAGAGTTTTGCCAGGAACAACCCTTTTGTTGCCGTGGGTTCTTTTTTTACGTGCGCTAAGTGCATGCTGCACACGGGACCTCGGTTTATCGTCTCATCCGAATGACTAGCGTCCAGACCACCACTCAAGCCTAGTGGAGGGGGGGGGGGGGGGAGAAAATATCGGCGGCTGAGCCGTGATCCGAACCAGCGCGCTCAGATTCTCTCTCGCTTCCTAGGCAGACGCCTTACCTCTAGGCCATCACTCCACTTGTTACCCTTGTTCCATCATTTTGTATGATGTACCGACCAAACCAATTAATGTGAATCAGTTTTCCTGTATAAAAAAAAAAAGAAAAGAAAAAAACCTGACACTTAGTTGCATACGAAAATCCATTACTCGAATGAACAACAAAAACCCAAGATGACTGTTTCTCATTCCTCCCATTTTACGTTAACACTGACAACAACAACAACAACAACAACAACAACGACAACAATTGTTACAACACACACACATTGCTCCTAAAACTCCTAAGCTCCTGCGAATTGTTGATGGCATCAACTGCAACAACATCTCCATACTGGGAGGGAGGGAAGTGTAGAAAAGGAAAGCAAGTTGCAAACAAAGGGAGACAAGCAACAGCTCTTCTCTGTAAGAGTAAGCGGCCCCTGGATAAAGGGGAGAGCCGTCAGCAACAGGCGGCGCAATTCTCAAACACAATCATCCTGCCGCTTTTGATGCAAATCGCTTGTCTGAAGGCTCGACGCAGTGAGTTGTGTGAACTTGATCACAGATGATAACGCGCGCGCGTGTGTGTGTGTGTGTGTGTGTGTGTGTGTGTGTGTGTGTGTGTAGTTTTCCCTCTCTTCCCCTCTTTTCGCTATGTATCAGATCAGTCAGCTATCAGCGCAATAGCCGAGTGGTTAAAGCGTTGGACTGTCAATCTGAGGGTCCCGGATTCGAATCACGGTGATGGCGCCTGGTGGGTAAAGGGTGGAGATTTTTACGATCTCCCCAGGTCAACATATGTGCAGACCTGCTAGTGCCTGAACCCCCTTCGTGTGTATATGCAAGCAGAAGATCAAATACGCACGTTAAAGATCCTGTAATCCATGTCAGCGTTCGGTGGGTTATGGAAACAAGAACATACCCAGCATGCACACCCCCGAAAACGGAGTATGGCTGCCTACATGGCGGGGTAAAAACGGTCATACACGTAAAAGCCCACTCGTGCACACACGAGTGAACGTGGGAGTTGCAGCCCACGAACGCAGAAGAAGAAGAAGAAGCTATCAGCCTGTGAAAGAAGAAAACTTGGAGCGGTGGCCTAGTGGTCAAGTGCACCCGACCAGAAAGCGAGGGAACCTGGGTTCAAGTCCGCAGCACTCCCCCCCCCCCCCCACCCCCCACCCCCACCCCGCAACCCCCCCCCCCTCCCCCCTCCCTTCATGTGTATACGCACGTAGAATATCAATTACGCACATTAAACATCCTGTAATTCATGTCAACGTTCGGTGAGTTGTGGAAACAAGAACATACCCAGCATGCCCGCCCCAGAAAACGGAGTATGGCTGCCTGCCTACAGGGCTCATGTAGATAAAGAAAACGGTTATACACGTAAACTGTTATATGTCTGTCTAAGTGTGTATGTGTGCGTGCCTGAAATCTGATTGAATGACGCAGGAAACGAAGGATGAGCAGCCCAGCGGCAGCCGTCAATCGGCTCTACCCAGGTAGGTAGGCAGCCTGTTGTGCAAATGACCCCGTGTTTGTAAAGTGCTTAGAGCTTGGACTAAGTCTCCGACCGAGGATAAGCGCTATATAAGTATCCAAATCATCATCATCATCATTACCATATATGGACCGGGATCTTTAATTCTTTCTTCCCTTTTCCCAACTACTAGAGCTTGAGTGAAAGTCAGTGAGAAGAGCAGCCCCATTTTCATAGAAATAAATCTCTTTAAAAAAATTTAAAAAAAGAATAAAAAAGAAAGATATACAGCAGAATATGACACATATGACGGGCCCAATAGCGTTGAACTTTCAATCTGAGGGTCCCAGGTTCGAATCTCAGTAACGGCGCCTAGTGGGGGTAAAGAAAGGGTGGGGATTTTTCCGA
>NC_134898.1:15850425-15852925 GCF_041734735.1 Babylonia areolata | reverse complement strand
TTCTCTCTTTTTTTTTTCTAGTAAAACAAAGGAAACAAGCACGCTAAATTCTTGAAACATTTCTTTTCTTTCTTCGTTAATTCATTCGTTCGAGTATACATTCGTTCAGTGACATATAACCATGTGTTCGTCTTTTTTTCGTCTTTTTTTTCTAGTAAAACAAAAGAAACAAGCATGCTAAATTCTTGAAACATTCATTCTGTCTGTTCTTTCTTCGTTAATTCATTCGCTCAGGTATACATTCGTTCAGTAACATGTATGATATAATCATGTGTTCGTGATTTTTTTTTTTTTGATTTTTTTTTTTTACACAAAACAGAAGAAATAGACACGTGTTCGTCTTTTTTTTTTCCTAGTAAAACAAAAGAAACAAGCACGCTAAATTCTTGAAACATTCCTTCTATCTTTTCCCTCTTCATTAATTCATTCGTTCGGGTATACATTCGTTCAGTGACATAATTATAACCATGTGTTCGTCTTTTTTTCTTCTCTTTTTTTTTTCTAGTAAAACAAAAGAAACAAGCACGCTAAATTCTTGAAACATTTCTTCTATCTTTTCTTTCTTCGATAATTCATTCGTTCAGGTATACATTCGTTCAGTGACATATAACCATGTGTTCGTCTTTTTCTTCTCTCTCTCTTTTTTTTTTCTAGTAAAACAAAGGAAACAAGCACGCTAAATTCTTGAAACATTTCTTTTCTTTCTTCGTTAATTCATTCGTTCGAGTATACATTCGTTCAGTGACATATAACCATGTGTTCGTCTTTTTTTTTTCTCTCTTTTTTTTATAGTAAAGCAAAAGAAACAAGCACGCTAAATTCTTGAAACATTTCTTTTCTTTCTTCGTTAATTCATTCGTTCAGGTATACATTCGTTCAGTGACATATAACCATGTGTTCGTCTTTTTTTTCTAGTAAAACAAAGGAAACAAGCACGCTAAATTCTTGAAACATTTCTTTTCTTTCTTCGTTAATTCATTCGTGCGGGTATACATTCGTTCAGTGATATATAACCATGTGTTCGTCTTTTTTTTTTCTCTCTTTTTTTTTTTCTAGCAAAACAAAGGAAACAAACACGCTAAATTCTTGAAACATTCCTTCTATCTTTTCCCTCTTCGTTAATTCATTCGTTCGGGTATACATTCGTTCAGTGACATAATTATAACCATGTGTTCGTCTTTTTTTTCTCTCTTTTTTTTTTTCTAGTAAAACAAAGGAAACAAGCACGCTAAATTCTTGAAGCATTTCTTTTCTTTCTTCGTTAATTCATTCGTTCGAGTATACATTCGTTCAGTGACATATAACCATGTGTTCGTCTTTTTTTCTCTCTTTTTTTTTCTAGTAAAACAAAGGAAACAAGCACGCTAAATTCTTGAAACATTTCTTTTCTTTCTTCGTTAATTCATTCGTTGGGGTATACATTCGTTCAGTGACATATAACCATGTGTTCGTCTTTTTTTTTTATCTCTTTTTTTTCTAGTTAAACAAAGGAAACAAGCACGCTAAATTCTTGAAACATTTCTTTTCTTTCTTCGTTAATTCATTCGTTGGGGTATACATTCGTTCAGTGACATATAACCATGTGTTCGTCTTTTTTTTTTCTCTCTTTTTTTTTCTAGTAAAACAAAGGAAACAAGCACGCTAAATTCTTGAAGCATTTCTTTTCTTTCTTCGTTAATTCATTCGTTCGAGTATACATTCGTTCAGTGACATATAACCATGTGTTCGTCTTTTTTTCTCTCCTTTTTTTTCTAGTAAAACAAAGGAAACAAGCACGCTAAATTCTTGAAACATTTCTTTTCTTTCTTCGTTAATTCATTCGTTGGGGTATACATTCGTTCAGTGACATATAACCATGTGTTCGTCTTTTTTTTCTCTCTTTTTTTTCTAGTAAAACAAAGGAAACAAGCACGCTAAATTCTTGAAACATTTCTTTTCTTTCTTCGTTAATTCATTCGTTGGGGTATACATTCGTTCAGTGACATATAACCATGTGTTCGTCTTTTTTTTTCTCTCTTTTTTTCTAGTAAAACAAAGGAAACAAGCACGCTAAATTCTTGAAACATTCCTTCTGTCTCTTCTCTCTTCGTTAATTTATTCGCTCAGGTATACATTCGTTCAGTAGCATGTATGATATAATCATGTGTTCGTGATTTTTTTGATTTTTTTGATTTTTTGTGTGTGTTTTTTACATAAAACAGAAGAAATAGACACGTGTTCGTCTTTTTTTAAATTTTTTTCCTAGTAAAACAAAAGAAACAAGCACGCTAAATTCTTGAAACATTCCTTCTATCTTTTCCCTCTTCGTTAATTCATTCGTTCAGTGACATAATTATAACCATGTGTTCGTCTTCTTTTTTTTTTCTAGTAAAACAAAAGAAACAAGCACGTTAAATTCTTGAAACATTCATTCTGTCTGTTCTTTCTTCGTTAACTCACTCAGTACGGCCAGTCCTCTCTTCTCCTCAACACAGACCCCTCGGATGTCCAGTGGGTGTCT
>NC_134898.1:15825425-15832925 GCF_041734735.1 Babylonia areolata | reverse complement strand
GTTTTTCTTCTGTCTGTCGTTGGGTTTTTTGTCCTTGTTTTTTTTTTTTTTTTCTCTCTCTCTCATTTACTCGTTCCTTTCGTTTTTCTTTTCTTTTCTTTCTTTCTTCTATCCTTCTTAGTTCCCTTCGTTTCTTTTCTTTTTCTTTCTTTCTGTGTTTTTTTTTCTGATCTCTGTGTTAGTAGTTGGCCTTTCTTCGATGACGTTGCCATTAACGCTGACATATGCATGATATATGAAAACAATGTTTTTGCCGATTTCATATTTGTTTTTTGGTTTGTACTTATTTTTGCTTTTTTGTTTCTTTTCTTTCTTTTTTTTTTTTTTTTTGTTTCTGTCTTGATCGCTTTCTTCTTATAATTCATTCTTTCGTGTTTCCTTACTTACTTTCTTTCTTTCTTCCTTCCTTCCTTCCTTTCCTGCTTTCTTTCTTTCGGTTTTTTTTTTCTGTATCGCGCTGCAGACAATTGCTTATTTGGCATATCTACTCATTGTAGTCTCGTGGTTTGTGTTTTCTTTTTCTTTTTTCAGTAGATTCGACTGGATCGTCAATGAAGCATCATCCTTATCTTTATATTATGGGTGAATACTTCAGCTTCGATTTCTTTCTCTCATCCACTTCCGTTTGTTTTTTTTTTTTTTTTTTTTTTGGCGTGTTCAGCGAAAAACTGTTCGTGGACTAACAGATTCTAGGGGGACTTTCGCCCGATGAACTTTACCGCGCCCACCCCCACCCCCTCCCCCACCACACACACACACACACACACACACACACACACCCGTGGGGATGCTGGGGGGATCTTTCAGTGTAAAAAATAGCATCCCCGTCTTCTGGAAATTATGTGCTAGAAATTTCCCTTTTTCTATCACTCTCTTTGTTTCTCCTTTGTTTTTTTTGTTGTTGTTTTTTTTGTTTTTTTTTACTTTCTTCACTGTTTTCTCCAGCTTCTGCCTTCCCACGCCAACCCCCTTTCTTTTTTTCCAAGCAAGCCTTGACACACATTTTTTTTCTTCTCCCTTTTCCGCAGTCTGTGATGAACTATCTGTGCTGTTTTGCTCTGGCGATTGGGTAGCGAGGTGTAAGCACTGGGATGGGCACTGGCTAGCTGCCCATTCTGCAGTGTCATTTGCCCATATGGCTATTTTTTTATATTTTTGTTTTGTTCGGCTTTGAAGTTGTTTTTTTTGTTGTTGTTTTTTTTCCTTGTTTTCGATTTATTGTTATCTGGGGATGAAAAATTAAGCGGAATGGCTGGCGTCTGCAGCATGGCCTAATCTTATTTGACATAATTGGTTGGGATACTGTGTCATGAACTGTGTTTTGTGCGTTTGTCTTAGTGTTGTTTTTTTTGTGTGTGTAAAAGTGACAGTTTTGTGTTGACGCGGTTGAGCATTTGTATGGTTTGACAGTCCTGATGTGGTCCTGTGCGGTCGGCTGGACGATAATCAACAAGAACAAGAACAAGAACCTGACCGCAGTTTCCAGTCCCTATAGAGATGAGCAATTCATTCAGTTTGGCGCCGGTACCACGTGTTTATTGTCACAGGTTGGGGACTTTGTAAAACGACTGATAATTATAATACTGGTCACGGTTGAATCAGAACATGTACCATTGAACATCGCCGAAGCAACTATGCTACAGCGCAGGGTCTCCTTCAATGTGTGGCATTACTAAGGAGGTTTGATATGAACTGGTGTATTTTCTGGACTCTAAGCACTAACCAGTTTTGCGTGTTACTATGCACAAGGGATACGAAATGAGCGGTGTGAGGTTGATTCGATTGAAGAAAGAAAAACACACATAGATTCTGGCGGCTTACATATGGTTTAACACCAAACCATCAGACTGTATTTATGAATCTACAAACCACCCTTGTGCAAACATAATCTATGTATACAGATGTCAGAGAATTATATCTTATAGAAAATAGATCGGACAATCATATCCTTATAGAAATGGAATAAGACTACTACTAAACTGAATGTAGAGAGATACTCTGAACCTTCTTATGATTGTGTTCGAGTGCACAGACCCACAAAGTAAACTATCTCTGTGATAACTGTGATGGTAAGAGTTTGTTGTCTACACCAACAGAGCACCCATATTGGCGCCGAAGTAATATCGGACTTCCTTAATTCTACCACGAAGACAAACACTTTTTTTCCCCTCAGAGAAAGAAAGAGAGAGAGAGAGAGAGAGAGAGACAGAGACAGAGAGAGAGAGAGAGAAAACTCAGAACTCAAAACGTTTCCATTCAAGGATTAAGATTTTAGGCATAGCCTATTCTTCCAATCTGTCCTTGCTAATCTACATCTATTACAAATAGCACAAACATAAATGAAAGGAAAAGGTTTTCATGCAGAAGGGTATACATAATGAAGAAAACGACACACACACCCACACACACACCCACACACACCCACACCCGTGCACCCACATGCATACACATACTGACGCTCGCGCGCGAGCGCACACACATACATACACACACACTGACAGTAACCCCTCCCTCCCCCCACACACTAAGATTGACAGATGGATAGAACAGTGAGTCAGAGAGAGAGAGAGAGATGTCATCAATATAGAAGTTCCAGAAAGAGAGAGAGAGATAGCAGTCAACACAGTCTTCTTTGCTTGGTCCTTCCAGTCTCGTCCCTTCTTTGAGCGAGTATTCACTGATACTATACAGCTTCACTGGTGGTCTTTACTTCAGAGGAGCCGTGGACCAGAGGGAAAGTACCAGACGGGCGCAATAGCCGAGTGGTTAAAGCGTTGGACTTTGACTCTCAGGGTCCTGGGTTCGAATCTCGGTAGTGGCGCCTTGCGGGTAAAGGATGGAGTTGTTTTGGTCTTTTTCCGATCTCCCGGGTTAACATATGTGCAGACCTGTTGGCGCCTGAACCCCCTTCGTGTGTATACGCACGCAGAATTTCAAATATGGGCGTTAAAGATCCTGTAATCTATGTCAGCGTTCGTTGGGTTATGGAAACAAGAACATACCCAGCATGCACACTCCCTAAAACGGAGTAAGGCTGCCTACATGGTGGGGTAAATAAACAGAACGGTCATACACGTAATGTGTCTGTCTGAGTGTGTATGTGTGCATGCCTGAAATCTGATTGAATGAAACAGGAAACGAATGATGAGCGCCCAGGTAGGCAGCCTGTGGTGCAAATAAGCCCGAGTTTGTAAAGCGCTTAGAGCTTGGTCTCCCACCGAGGATAGGCTCTGTATAAGTATCCAAATTAAATCAAATGAAAGTGTCCAAGGGTACGAGTACTATGTACAGATCGGGGGTTTTAACTTTCCTCTCTTTTGAACCTTCAATGCGTGCGTGTAATGTGTGAGGTATTTGGGGGGTGATTATTTGTGTGTTGTGTTTTGATTTTTGTTGACTTGCAAATAGTTTCATCCCTGGGTGATTTTATTCAAATCAAATAATCTGACTGATGGAGTAACTAATCGATGTATGAATGATGGAATGAATGCATGAATAAAATGAATGAATCCATTTTCATTTCAGATGAGGCGTTTTGCCCATACCCACTCTCACAATTTTCTTCCCAAACTTCCAGCTCTGGTGTCTTATCTGATGGGACTATTTAGGGCCCATGATAGCAACTGAACGTTTATCGACTGGAGGAAGTTCAGCCTTCTTTTCCCTCCGAGTCTCCTTACTTTTAACCTAGCTGCGGAGCCGCCATGTTTACGCCAGAGTGACGTCCCTTGGGATACCACCATTCATTCTGTTATCTATTTCCCTGCAAAGCCACGATTCAGGACCGTCTTGTGAGTCCGTGTATACTGAAAGCAAACATCGACATGGGTAATACATTATTCACCTTGGTCTCTGAAGAGAGCCCTTCAAATGGAAATAGAGTAACTGACGGCCTGTGTTTGCCAATGGATTTTTAGTGAGAGTTACAGGAAACGGAGATGTCTCTATAAATGATGCAGCGTAATCCATGTCACGAGGTTGTTGTGGTTGTTGGTTCGTAAGGAGATTTTGGAAATGAGACGTTCCTTGTACTTCGTCCCTTTCTACTTCGTTCCTCTTCTTTTTTTCTTCTTTTTATTTTTTATTATTATTTTTCGGATTGTGAAAGAGGTGGAAAAAGAAGGAGGAACACATAAAACTAGATTGCATGATGTCTAAAAAAAAAAAAACTAAAAAAAAACAACAAAAAAAACAAACAAACAAAAAACAAAAAACCAGTTCGCTTTTTCTTTTTTTTTTCTTTCTTTTTTTCGTAACTGTTAAGTCTGATGTTGACTTTTTTTTTTCTTTTTTTTTTTTTCGAATTCCTCCTTCTCCCTCTTTATTTCTTTCAAGGTCCCAAATTCGCTGTATAATTATAGGTCAGGGATGCGTTCATCAGTCCTCGGTTGGGTCATTGCTTAACTTACCCCCCCGTCACAAAACAATGACAGTCCGTAATCTTCTGTTGTTGCGTGAATGTTGAAGCAACGCTGTGTGTAAATACTACATTATTCAGCTTGTTATCTGAGGACGGCTGTGCTCTCAGAAGTGTTGATGGCGTAAGTGATACATGGGATTAAGCAAGTTCTACAAACAAAAAGGAAAGAGAGAAAGAGAGAGAAAGAGAGAGAGAGAGAGAGGCGTATCAATAATGTAGAATTACACGCATGGTGTGTTCGAACGCGTGGATTCGTAAAGTGCTTCTGTTTTTTTCGTTGGTGAGAGAAAGGGGGAGAGACATACACGCATACAGACAGACAGACAGACAGACAGACAGAGGCAGAGGGGATGAGGGACACACACACACACACACACACACACACACACACACACACACACACACAGAGAGAGAGAGAGAAACACAGACAAGCAGGCATATAGACAGACAGACAAACAGATAAAGGCAGAGGGAGTGAGGGAGACAGAGAGACAGAGAGAGAGATAAACACAGACAGGCAGGCAGGAAGGAAGGCAGGCATATAGACAGACAGACAGACAGATATAGGCAGAGGGAGTGAGGGACACACACACACAGAGACAGACAGACGGCAAAAGAAAGAGAGAGAGAGAGGGAAAAAAAAAACGAAAAAAAAAAATCGAGTAAAAGACAGAGTTTTATCATTCGCTTTTCGTTTGTTTGTTCAGCAAGTTGCGCAAACTAACTTCGGGTGTGAAAAGAAATAGACTATGGTTTAATAAGTAAATACATAAAAAAATGAATGAATAAATAACTAAATAAACAACTAACTATCTAACTGAGGAACCAGTCATCTAACTAAATGAATAAATAGCTAAATGAATTAATAACTAAATAAACAACTAACTATCTAACTGAGGAACCAGTCATCTAACTAAATGAATAAATAGCTAAATGAATTAATAACTAAGTAAACAGATAAATAAACAAATAAATAAATAAATAAATAAATAAATTGATAAATGACTAACTAGATAGATACATGATCAAGTCTAAGATAGACCAGTGCAGTTTCTCAGTGCCGTACCAACTACGGACATTACATCATGGAAGGAAGTCGGGCTCAACATGTGATCATAATCCATGGCCAGAGACGTGCCACATGACATTGATGAGTTTCAGTTTCAGTTTCAGTTTCAGTAGCTCAAAGAGGCGTCACTGCGTTCAGACAAATCCATATACGCTACACCTTACATCTGCCAAGCAGATGCCTGACCAGCAGCGTAACCCAACGCCCTTAGTCAGGCCTTGAGGAAAGAAAGGGGGGGGGGGGGGGTGAATAAACAATAGATAAATGCATTAATAAAAAAAACAAAAAACAATAATAATATTTAAAAAAAACAAAAACTAATGATAATAATAATGATATGTATAAGACGCAAAAACTTGATGAAGTCAAATATAAGCGTACATAAATAAATGAATAAATAAATATTTGTCACAGACATGTCCAAGGCGGATGAAGGCGTTTGTATTACTTACTGACATTGATGAACCCTTGGAAATTCTGCACTCACCACCACCACCCACTGAATGATCAACATGACCAAGGGCAGCAAACTCTCCTGTGTCAGGGACTTACTTACTAACTTACTTAATCACTTACTTACTTACTTACTTCCTTATGACTGAGAACGTTGATGTTTTTTTAACTTTTTGCATTCATTATCAGTTGTTTCGCTTGTCAGTTTAACGACTTCTCTATTACGAAGTCCTGTAAGTAATTTCCTGTAAATGTATTTGGATTTTTTTTTTTTTTTTCAAATTTCACCCTCATTTCACCCTCATTTGCCCAGTTTTCTCCCAACCCTCCATTCGTTCACATCTCCCACCCCTTCTAACCGATAATACTCAAATGTATTCATAAATACTTTAACACAATGTTTTCAATCACCGATTATGTGTGACGGGACATTAAACAAAAATTCCTCCTTACTTACTTACTTACTTACTTACTTTGGACCTTCGCTCCCTGTGGAGCATAGGCCATCAACGACGCTTCTCCGCCGAACTCGACTCTGCCGAGTCCTTTCTGCATCCCTCCAGCTGGATCCCAGCCTTTTCAGTTCTGCTTTAACTCTCTCCATACGAACGGCGAAAGAGACGACGTTAACAGCGTTTCACCCCAGTTACCACCATCAAAATATTGCAAGCGGAAGGCTCTTATACTGAAGAGGTGAATGTTGACAAAGAATACCACAAGTCTGACGACGGAAGCTAAAGGTTGAGTCATTGAGACACCCACTGGACATCCGAGAGGTCTGTGTAGAGGAGAAGAGAGGACTGGCCGTAATGAGTGAGTTAAGTGTCCCACCGGGGGGCCTCCAGCTGTTCTTGGGCCGTCCTCTCTTCCTTCTCCCCCTGGGGAGTTCCCCAGGTCAGGGCCTGGCGTGTAGTGCTGGATGGTGATTTCCTCAAGGCAGGGCCACAGCCCCATCCCTATTTTCGTCTCTTTGTGAGAGAACGGTGAACAGAAAAAAAGACGGTGACATTTACCATAGTAATCGGCGTTGTTGTGGTTACTTTAATTAACTCCCTTTGAAGTGCTGTTGGGGAAATGTATCGCATTTCTCTGTTTTGTTTTGTTATGTTTGGTCTATTTTGCTGATTTGTAATCAATTTTGTTGTATTTATTTTTTTTTTTATTGCATTCTATTGTTGTTGTTGTTGTTGGTGGTGGTGTTGTTGCTTTATCTTATTTTGTTTAACTTTGTTGTTGATTTTGTTTGATTGGGTTTGTTTTTTTGTGTGATTTTTGTGTGTGTTGTTTTTTGTTTTGTTTTTCCTTTTCTTTGTTGGGGAGAAGTCACGAGCACGCAACATTATAGAGATATGCTCCTCATAAACAACTTGTCCGTGTGTGTGTGTGTGTGTGTGTGTGTGTGTGTCATCGCTTTATTGCTTCAAACGTTGAGTGTGTGTCTGCGTGCGTGTGTGTGTTTGTGTGTGTGTGTGTGTGTGTGTGTGTGTGTGTGTGTGTGTGTGAACAAAAAAAAAAAAAAAAAAAAAATGTAGGGTGAAGCTGATATGTGTGGAGATGA
>NC_134898.1:15817925-15820425 GCF_041734735.1 Babylonia areolata | reverse complement strand
TTTTTTTCCCCGCAGGTTATTGTAAAGGACAGAGAGAGAGAGATAACGATAACGATAACGATAACGATGTTTTATTCAGATTAAGGCCAAAGCCCTTACTGAAGGGGGTCATACAAGAAAATAAATTAGGAAAATGACTTGACACGATAAACCAACATCACAAATCAAACAAAAGTAGCTAATACAGTACTCAACAGCATTCACAAAATAACAATTCGAAGACTCTTCAATGCCTCATATAAGTATATTGCCAAGTTTTGTTGGGTAAGCTCATGTTTTGACGACATGAGCAGATTAAATCTAAAAGCACAGGGATCTATATAATATTTAGGTTGAATTAATCTTTGTCTGAGGTCACTCAAAGCAGGGCAACATAGCAAAAAAAAAAAAAAAATGCAATTCATCTTCCCTACCCAGGTTGCACAATCGACACATATGTACATATTCACTCCTACTACAGTATCTGAAACTGTGAACAGCAATATTAGAGAGAGAGAGAGAGAGAGAGAGAGAGAGAGAGAGAGAGAGAGAGAGAGAGAGAGAGAGAGAGAGAGAGAGAATGAATGAATGAATGAATGAATAAATCTTTATTTTCCAACGGTGAAGATATTAGCACTTTGGCCGACTTACACATCTGCCGTTGTTCTAAGAGACACACAAACATGTACGCATATAAATGTAGTTATACTGAATACTTAATACATGTATAATGTACGAGTATAACACAGCGTCAAACTGAGAGACACAACATCGCTCACATCTGTACGGAACGGAAGCGAGTAACACACACACGCACACACGCACACACTAACACTAACACACACACACACACACACACACACACACACACACACACACACACTAACACACACACACACACACACACACACACACACACCAAGGGAAAAACAACAACACCCTAGCATGAATGCTACACATGAATGATTCAAGTGAAATTAACACAGAAAAGTAACGATAAAAATTTTAACACAGATGTAAGAGACATCTGAGAGAGAGAGAGAGAGAGAGAGAGAGAGAGAGAGAGAGAGAGAGAGAGAGAGAGCACAACTTTCGTCCTGTGTTTTTTTACCATTCACCCAGTCCCTCCCAGTCTATTCGAGCATGGCAGATAAAATCAATTCCAATTCCTGACTGACCCATGTGCATTTAGGTTTAGGTTGTGTGGGGGGTTGTCGGCAACTGAAATCATCCAGAGGAGGGGGGTTGGGGGGAGACTGAGACAATGAGACAGATGCAGAGACAGAGAGAGAGAGAGAGAGAGAGAGAGAGAGAGAGAGAGAGAGAGAATCAGACATACAGATGTATTCAAATCGATTCAATTAATTCAATTCATTTACAATTCAATAAAACACTTTGTTAATCCATAGAGAAATCAACTTTTGACTGAAGTCAAAACGATCTTTATATAATTATATACAAAAAAAAGGTAACAGAATAAGTTATATTCCTTTTATTGATTCAAATCGAATTGAAGCCATAATGGTCTTTATTTAGGAAAACAACAACAACAACAACAAAAAAGAATAAGCATACACTGCTTTTCTATATCCTTCTCTTGGAAGACAGCAGAGGCGGACAGACAGACAGACAGAGACAGAGAACACAGAGGCAGGGTTAAAAAAAAACGAAAAAAACAAAACAAACAAACAAAAAAAAACCAACCCAAAACACCAACCCTATACAGTACGACAATGACCTTTTTTTTTCTCCCCCTCCCCCTCCCCCCCTTCCCTCCCCCCCCCCCCCCCCCCCGTCCCCTCCCCCCCCCCCCCCCCCCCCCCCCCCCCCCCCCCCCCCCAGACCCGGGCTTCCCTTACGTTCTGAGGGAAATCTTACACATTTCCACCAATCTTTTCCTCTGTCACCTTTCTTTGCAGACAGCGAGAAGATTGCCTCTGTCATCATCTTTTGAGGACACCTTCTGTTCTTCTTTCCCACAAGACATTTTTCTTCTTCTTCTTCTTCTTCTTCTTCTTGTCTTGTCTTGTCACTGATACCCTCAGAAACAGGGCGTTTCGTTTTCCTGACACCACTATTACTTCTTTCATGCTTTTTCAGTTTCAGTTTATGCACGCCTCAACACCCCACCCCGTCCCCTCCTTGGAACTGAAACTGAAATTGCGCTTCAAAAAAAACAAAAACCAGCAATTCTCTTCTTCTGTTCTGTGATAGAATTCACAGACATGCTCTTCAGACGTTCAGCGGGTTAGTTATATGCACATGCCCCGTCATGCCAAGAAAGACAAAAAAAAAAAAAAAAAAGAAAAAAAAAAAGAGAGAGAGAGAGAGGAGAGAGAAACGATAACTAAATAGAAAAAAGAGAGACCGAGGGAGAAAAAAAGAAAGAAAGAAAAAGAAGAAAAAAACGAAACAAAACAAAAAAAACAAGCAACCAAACAAAAGAGAGAGAGAAAAACAAAAACAAAAAAAAAAACAGAAGCACTGAAGCATAATAAAAATATATCCCACTCTTTCCATG
>NC_134898.1:15810425-15812925 GCF_041734735.1 Babylonia areolata | reverse complement strand
GCCCAAACCCCGTCCCCCGACCCCTTCCTCTCTTCAACAGCAGCGACACAGGAAGAGAATGAAAAATGAAACAACAGCAAAATGGAATGGGGTAATGTATTCATTAAAAAAAAAAAAGGTAGACATAGCTGAATAAGAAAGACATGTTTGAGGCCTGTGTTTACTTTTGTGTGTACATGTAGAGTGATGGCCTAGAGGTAACGCGTCCGCCTAGGAAGCAAGAGAGAGAATCTGAGCGCGCTGGTTCGAATCACGGCTCAGCCGCCGATATTTTCTCCCCGTCCACTAGACCTTGAGTGGTGGTCTGGACGCTAGTCATTCGGATGAGACGATAAACCGAGGTCCCGTGTGCAGCATGCACTTAGCGCACGTAAAAGAACCCACGGCAACAAAAGGGTTGTTCCTGGCAAAATTCTGTAGAAAAATCCACTTCGATAGGAAAAACAAATAAAACTACACGCAGGAAAAAAAAAAAAAAAAAAAAAAAAGGGTGGCGCTGTAGTATAGCGACGCGCTCTCCCTGGGGACAGCAGCCCGAATTTCACACAGAGAAATCTGTTGTGATAAAAAGAAATACAAATACAAATGTTTGTTTGTTTCTTTGTTGTTGTTGTTTCTCTGTGTGTGTGTGTGTGTGCTTGTACAAGTAAGTGTTCATCTGTGTGTGTGTGAGTGTGTGTGTGTGTGTGTGTGTGTGCGTGTTTGTGTGTGTGTGTGTGTGTGTGTGCCGTGGAAGCTGCGATACATAGACTAGAAACTCCGAGTGTGTGGAGGAGGGGGTAGAGGAGGTGCAGGGAAATTTGTGGTGTGTGTGTGTGTGTGTGTGTGTGTGTGTGTGTGTGTGTGTGTGTATGTGTGTGTATGTGTGTGTGTGTGTGTGTGTGTGTGTGTTGGAGCTCATGTACGTTTATATGTATTTGACTGTGCTTTCATATCTCTGAAACTGCGTTTTGGGGGTATATCTGTTATGCATGTGTGGGTGTATGTGTGAATGTGTGTCTTCATGTTTTATATTTATTTGCTTATTTGTCATCATTGTTTTATTTATTTAATTATTTATTATTATTATTATTATTATTTTATCATTATTTTCATTACTACTATCTTTTTTCATTTTTTTTTCATCATAATTATTATTTATTTATTTATGTATGTAAGCTTATATATATATATATATATATATATATATATATATATATATAATTTTTTTTTTCTCAAGGCCTGACTAAGCGCGTTGGGTTACGCTGCTGGTCAGGCATCTGCTTGGCAGATGTGGTGTAGCGTATATGGATTTGTCCGAACGCAGTGACGCCTCCTTGAGCTACTGAAACTGATACTGATACTGTGTGTGTTTTTGGTGGGGGGTTTTTTTGTTGTTTTTTTTCGGTTGTCACGAGAAGTTCACCATACTACTTCCCCCACTTTCTCCCCAAACCTCGCCTCCATCCCTTCCTATCTTCAGCAGCAGCGATAAAGGAAGAGAATGAAAGAGAAACAACAGCAACTGGAATGGGACAATGCACTCATATAAATAAAACAAGAGAGGCAAGGCCATCAAAACTCACTTGTGATACACTGGGAAAAAACAAATCCAAGCTTTTTATGTATTGTGTATAATTTCAAAATGTAATGTTTAAGATGAGAAAGATCAGTTTAAAGCGAATTGAATCCCCTAGCATTGATTACAGAGTAATCTCCCTTTTTTTACTATCTGCACCAAAAATGGTTGTAAAATAAATAAAAATTCCATGCTTAGCAAAAGAAGTTCCTGTTTGAACAACAACAAAAAAGAAAGATAATAATGACTGCTCTTGTTGTTGGGTTAGAATATCAATATGAGATCAAAGTGCCAAGTTTAGAGAATGCAAAAAAAATATAAATGTAACAGTAAATGCAGTTTGCATATAATTAGGCTTCATTTTTTTTTTTTTTTTTTTTTTTTTTTGCCCATCCCAGAGGTGCAATATTGTTTTAAACAAGATGACTGGAAAGAATTGATTTTTTTCCTATTTTTATGCCTAATTTGGTGTCAACTGACAAAGTATTTGCAGAGAAAATGTCAATGTTAAAGTTTCCCACGGACACACAGACACACACACACACACACACACACACACACAACCGAACACCGGGTTAAAACATAGACTCACTTTGTTTACACAAGTGAGTCGAAAAAGGGGGTTGGGGGGGAGGGGGGGCGTGACTTCCTACAAACCTCCTGCTTCTCATTCATTTGTCCCCTGAGTCTGATGATAAAGACTTCCGTTGATTTTTGATTGCTAGTGATTGTACCTTCTCCTTCCTTCCCCTTTCCCGACTTCCTGTCCTGTCCTGTCCTGTCCCCGGATCGTCGTATTTTGTGATCAGCGGTGATGGATGTCATTCGTTTCCCGCCAGTTCCTTCCTGTATCTGGTTCCCGGGACGACAATGATACGATGGCAAGGGAACAATTGACGACCTTCTGTGTGCGGTCGCATGAATAGCGCTGAAGCTGCGCTG
>NC_134898.1:15785425-15802925 GCF_041734735.1 Babylonia areolata | reverse complement strand
TGTCTGTGTCTCTGTCTATCCGTCCTCTGTTGGTGTATGTGTGTTTGTGTGTGAGGACTGAGTGTGTAGGTATACATGCGTTACACACACAGAATGCTGCGAGGGGGGTAGGGGAGGAGGTAGTGGAGAAAGCTCAACTGTTATATTGTTTCAGTCGTCAGAAATCACAGAGAGACACACACACAGAGAGAGAGAGAGAGAGGGGACAGAGAGAGAGAGATTCAAGATTCAAAAACTTTATTACTCAAGGCATCGCCCAGTCTACCAATCTGTCCTTGTGACAACAATAACAATAACAACATTAACGATAACGACACAACAATAATAACGTTGTTAACACTGCTACATCTTCTGCTACTACTACGAATAGTAATCACAAGAGAGAGAGAGAGAGAGAGAGAGAGAGAGAGAGAGAGAGAGAGACGTAGACGTGGAGGTTTTATTCATATAGGCCATAACCCACAGAAGGAGGCTACACATTGAACTGACGTAAAGTCGCATATTGACCCAAAGAAAAATTACGTTACATAAGCACTGCGTTGTTTGATTCAATTGCTCTGAATAAATATAAAGCAAAATGGTGTACAATAGTTTCATTCGAAGAGAACTGAACTGAATTGAATTGAATGAATTTTGTTTTCTGAGGGTAATACAATAAGCAAAATAATGCTTTTTTTTTTTTTCATGCAGCCCTCGAAGGGGAAACAGTAACATAAACAGAGGAGGAATCATTATATCAGAGAGAACACTGAACACTGAACACTGAACACTTTAATGTCAATAGCTTTACAGCCCTAATGACATGGGGGTTCATAATACAAATAACAACATGCATCAATAGTAATAATATTGATGAAAACCAAAACCAAAACGAAATCAATCAATCTGTGCAACAAAGTGCAGTTCGACCATCCATTCAAAGTAATGGCATGTAGAGAGAAATAAAAACAAAAAACATATATAACTGTATAACATAATATTTTCCATATGAGAGTGACAACACAGATTTCACTTTTCACAATGAGCAACACCTGATACTATTTTATTATTGTTGAGTTTTTTTTCGTCGCATGTTATTCGCTTCTGCAATATATTTTGCAAGTGACTGTAGTGAAGTTTCCTGATTTAAATTAAGCACTCCAAAAATATCTTCATACTTTGCTGAATTTGTTTTAAATACAACACATTTTTCTCGAATATCGTCATAAGCTTTACAACTAAACAAAAAATGTAACTCATCCTCCCTTGAATGCCCGCACATCGGACAAGGGGAGAATAACGAGAGAGAGAGAGAGAGAGGGGGGGAGAGAGAGAGAGAGAGAGAGAGAGAGAGAGAGAGAGAGAGAGAGACGGGGAGTGGGGGGAGAAGAGAGAGAGAGAGAGACAGACAGAGAGACAGAGACAGATTTATATTTCATTTCATTATTAATTTTTTTGCGCGTTGGTGCGTGTTCACGTGAGAGAGTGGTGAAATTCCATAAAACAACAACAACAACAAACTAACATTAAAGACTTTGTTTTATTTTATTTTTTTAAGTAAGAGCAGGAGAAAAAAAAACCCTGCAAAATACCACATTATATGTTTTCAAATGAAAGATTCTCGTTGGAAGGTTTGATCTCGCCTGCCTGTGTGTGTGTGTGTGGAATCAATGAACGAAGCTCGGATCAAACCGTGGGGCATTTTGCCAGAAGGAACACTTTTTGCTGATGCTGTGTGATGTTGAGATGTGTTTCTCAGACAGAACACATTTGTATTTGTATTTCTTTTTATCACAACAGATTTCTCTGTGTGAAATTCGGGCTGCTCTCCCCAGGGAGAGCGCGTCGCTATACTACAGCGCCACCCCCCCTTTTTTTTTCCTTTTTTTTCTGCGTGCAGTTTTTGTTTGTTTTTCCTATCAAAGTGGATTTTTCTACAGAATTTTGCCAGGAACAACCTTTTTGTTGCCGTGGGTTCTTTTACGTGCGCTAAGTGCATGCTGCACACGGGACCTCGGTTTATCGTCTCATCCGAATGACTAGCGCCCAAACCACCACACTTGGTCTAGTGGAGGGGAAGAAAATATCGGCGGCTGAGCCGTGATTCGAACCAGCGCGCTCAGATTCCCTCGCTTCCTAGGCGGACGCGTTACCTCTAGGCCATCACTCCATGGTGAAAACCTGTATTTCCCTCTCCTCTAGTTGGGCACATTGCAGAAATAACTAGAGCACTGGCACAAGGACATGAGCTGATGATGCACATTTAAGGAGCTGTAGTCTGATGGTAATGCGCCATTCAGTGTCCAGGGGTTCGAGTCTCACATACGGGCTGGGATGTTTACTCTCTCTCTCTCTCTCTCTCTCTCTCTCTCTCTCTGTCTCTGTCTCTCTCTCTTTCTGTCTCTCTCCATATATATATATATATATATATATATATATATATATATATATATATGTGTGTGTGTGTGTGTGTGTGTGTGTGTGTGTGTGTGTGTGTATACATATCACCTTCTCTCTATCTCTATCTCTCTCTTTCACTCTTTCTCTCTCTATGTCTTTTTCTCTATCTCTTTTCCTCTCACTCTCTCTCTCTCTATATATATATACATCTCTCTCTTTCTCTAGCTGTCTCTCTCCTCTCTCTCATTCTCTCTCTTTCTCTAGCTGTCTCTCTCCTTTTCTCTCTGTCTCTCTCTCACTCTCTCTCTCGCTATTGTTTTCTCTTTCTTTCTTTCTCTCACTTTCTCTGTCTTTATATCTCTGTCTCACTCTCTCTCTTTATCTTTTTCTCTGTCTCTCTGTCTGTCTGTCTGTCTGTCTCTCTCTCTCTCTCTCTCTCTCTCTCTCTCTCTCTTCTCCATAGCGTGTAGGTTTCGGATGAGAGGATAAATTGATATCCCGTATGCAGCATGTACTTATCGCACGTAAAAGAACCCACGACAACAAAACGGTTTTTCCTTGGCAAACCCAGCTCTATCATCGTACAACAGCTGTACTTGCAGACAGAAAGAAAAAAATAATAATAAAAGGGTTGCGCCTCACTATCTGTCTGGGACAGGAGTCCGTATTTTACACAGAAAAATATGTTTGTGACAATAAGTGATAAATACAACACAATACAAAATGCAGTATACTGATGTGCACATCATCGCTGTTTGGTACCATACCCATTTTGTCAGCTTCCTGCGTAGCTGCCTCCAAGTACAATCAATGAACGATAACAGACGAGCGCAATAGCCGAGTGGTTAAAACGTTGGACTTTCAATCTGAGGGTCCTGGCTTCGAATCTTGGTAACGGCGCCTGGTGGGTAAAGGGCGGAGTTTTTTTGTTTTGTTTTTTTTCCCCCGATCTCCCAGGTCAACATATGTGCAGACTTGCTTGTGCCTGAACCCCCTTCGTGTGTATACGCACGCAAAAGATCAAATCCTGTTATCCATGTCAGCGTTCGATGGGTTATGGAAACAAGAATATACCCAGCATGCACACCCCAAAAAGCGGAGTATGGCTGCCTTCATGGCGGGGTAAATAAAACGGCCAAACACATAAAAGCCCACTCGTGTACATACGAGTGGGGGTTGCAGCCCACGAACGCAGTAGAAGAAAGAGAAGAAGAAGGATAACAAAATCGCATACGTACGTGCCATACTCTTATCTTTCAACCAACCCTGTCGCTGAACCTGTTTCAAAACCCTTCGAACAGACACTTCAGCTGTTTTGACGTTATCGTGTTTAAGGGCATCAGTCGTGAGGTTTATCACTCGCGTGAAGGTATTACTTACTTACTTACTTACTTTCTTATGCCCATGTTCCCGGTGGACCATGGCCATCGACGACCCCTCGCCATCGCACTCTATTCTGGGCTGTTCTGGCCATTCCACTCTAGTTGGTCCCTTGCTGCTTCAGCTCTGCCTCGGTATCTCACCTCCAGCTGTTGCGAGGCCGGCCTCTCTTCCTCTTTCCCTGCGGTGGGTTCCAGGTCAGGGTTTGGCGTGTGATGCTGGACGCTGGCTTCCTGAGGGTGTGTCCGATCCAGCCCCACTTCCACTTTGTTTACACAAGTGAGTCAAAAAACAAACAAAAAAAACCCACCAAAACAACAACAAGAACAATACCAACTGATAGTGATAGACAGACGCCACAGAAATAACAAAACTCCAGTCTCTCATTGATACGACTTCTAGATCCCTTACTGCGACTTTTTTTTTTTTTTTTTTTTTTTCCTTCTTAATTTTTTGTTTATCGATTGAAGTTTCAGACGTCTTTACTTCTATGTCTCCTTCATGTCTGCGCAGCCGCCATGTTTACGGCAGAGTGACGTCCCTTGGGATCCCATTTCCCCCCCCCCCCCCCCCCCCCCCCGACGGTGACTACGTGAATAGTGAAGCAAGCCTCGACGTGAATGATACATTATTATTCAGCTTGATCTCTGAGGACGGCTTTTCAAATTCAAACAGAAATCCTTCGACGTTTTTGGTCGAGTAATGTATTGTATAATGTTGTATTGTATTTCGTTTAGTCGCAGTACATTTCTCTTTGTGAAACTCGGTCTGATCTCCCCCAGGGAGAGCGCGCAGCCACATTGCAGCGCCACCATTTTCTTCCTTATTTTTGTTTTCCTCTTCTACCGGCAATTGTATTTGTTATACAACCAAAATGGAGTTTTCTACATAATTTTACAAAGGACAAACGCTTGCTTACCATGTGTTCCTTTACGGGAGCTAAGTTTGTGCTTCGCTTGGGACATTGGTTTTTTGTCTCTTCCGAATGAGTAGCACCTAGACCTGGTTTATTGTCTCTTCTGAGCGAGTAGCACCTAGACCTGGTTTATTGTCTCTTCTGAGCGAGTAGCATCTAGACCTGGTTTAATGTCTCTTCTGAACGAGTAGCACCTAGACCTGGTTTATTGTCTGGTTTATTGTCTCTTCTGAACGAGTAGCACCTAGACCTGGTCTATTGTCTCTTCTGAACGAGTAGCACCTAGACCTGGTTTATTGTCTGGTTTATTGTCTCTTCTGAACGAGTAACACCTAGACCTGGTTTATTGTCTGGTTTATTGTCTCTTCTGAACGAGTAGCACCTAGACCTGGTTTATTGTCTCTTCTGAACGAGTAGCACCTAGACCTGGTTTATTGTCTCTTCCGAACGAGTAGCACCTAGACCTGGTTTAATGTCTCTTCTGAACGAGTAGCACCTAGACCTGGTTTATTATCTCTTCTGAACGAGTAGCACCTTGACCTGGTTTATTGTCTCGTCTGAACGAGTTG
This sequence comes from Babylonia areolata, assembly GCF_041734735.1. Classification (NCBI taxonomy): domain Eukaryota; kingdom Metazoa; phylum Mollusca; class Gastropoda; order Neogastropoda; family Buccinidae; genus Babylonia; species Babylonia areolata. Next base: position 15,797,681 of record NC_134898.1, on the reverse strand, counting down.
CACCTAGACCTAGTTTATTGTCTCTTCTGAACGAGTAGCACCTAGACCTGGTTTATTGTCTCTTCTGATCGAGTAGCACCTAGACCTGGTTTATTCTCTCTTCTGAGCGAGTAGTATTTAGACCTGGTTTATTGTCTCTTCCGAACGAGTAGCACCTAGACCTGGTTTATTGTCTCTTCCGAACGAGTAGCACCTTGACCTGGTTTATTGTCTCTTCCGAACGAGTAACACCTAGACCTGGTTTATTGTCTCTTCCGAACGAGTAGCACCTAGACCTGGTTTATTGTCTCTTCCGAACGAGTAGCACCTAGACCTGGTTTATTGTCTCGTCTGAACGAGTAGCACCTAGACCTGGTTTATTGTCTCTTCCGAACGAGTTGCACCTAGACCTGATTTATTGTCTCTTCCGAACGAGTAGCACCTAGACCTGGTTTATTGTCTCTTCTGAACGAGTAGCACCTAGACCTGGTTTATTGTCTCTTCTGAACGAGTAGCACCTAGACCTGGTTTATTGTCTCTTCTGAACGAGTAGCACCTAGACCTGGTTTATTGTCTCGTCTGAACGAGTAGCACCTAGACCGTCACTCAAGGTCTAGTGGAGATGGGGGATGGAGGGAAGGAGGGAGGGGCTTAAAAAGTCCAGTAGTTCGTTTACAGGACCGGAGTCCAGGGACACTATAATCTTGCCTCCTATTCGGTCTGATTACCACTTGAACCCCGTTCCACGTAGTTGGAGATACTGGATGCAGAAGCTTCTGTGTAAAGCTTCTTGTTGCTGTTTTTGTTGTTGTAGGTGTTGTTTTTTTATTTGGTAGAGGCTTCTGTGTAATGCTTCTTTTTGTTGTTGTTGTTGTTGTTTCTTTTATTTGGTAGAGGCTTCTGTGTAATGCTTCTTTTTGTTGTTGTTGTTGTTGTTTCTTTTATTTGGTAGAGGCTTCTGTGTAATGCTTCTTTTTGTTGTTGTTGTTGTTTCTTTTATTTGGTAGAGGCTTCTGTGTAAGGCTTCTTTTTGTTGTTGTTGTTGTTTCTTTTATTTGGTAGAGGCTTCTGTGTAAGGCTTCTTTTTGTTGTTGTTGTTGTTGTTGTTTCTTTTATTTGGTAGAGGCTTCTGTGTAATGCTTCTTTTTGTTGTTGTTGTTGTTTCTTTTATTTGGTCAATTAAATTATCTGTTTATTTATTCATTTATCTATTGATTTGTATTTCAGATGCTGTTTTGCTGGCGTCAGAGAGAAATCTAGAAAGAAAGAAAGAAGTAAATAATCAATGAATGAAAGAATGAATGAAGGAAGGAAGGACATAGAAAGAAAGACAGAAACAGACAGGCAGACAGACAAAACTATTGGACAGACGGTGTCCACTCTGAATCCTCATGTTAACTGTAGATTTTCAGATCATATTTGGGGGCTATTTTCTGTTGTTGTTGTTGCTGTTTCTTTTATTTGGTAGAGGCTTCTGTGTAATGCTTCTTTTTGTTGTTGTTGTTTCTTTTATTTGGTCAATTAAATTATCTGTTTATTTATTCATTTATCTATTGATTTGTATTTCAGATGCTCTTTTGTTGGAGTCAGGGAGAAATCTAGAAAGAAAGAAAGAAAGAAAGAAGGAAGTAAATAATCAATGAATGAAAGAAGGAAGGAAGGAAGGAAGGAAGGAAGGACATAGAAAGAAAGACAGAAACAGACAGGCAGACAGACAAAACTATTGGACAGACGGTGTCCACTCTGAATCCTCATGTTAACTGTAGATTTTCAGATCATATTTGGGGGCTATTTTCTGTTGTTGTTTTTGTTGTTGTTGTTGTTGTTGTTGTTGTGTTACTGTTTTTAACTCTCTCCATACGAACGGCAAAAGAGACGGCGTTAACAGCGTTTCACCCCAATTGCCATCATCAAAATATTGCAAGCGGAAGGCTCTTACACTGAAGAGGTTTAATGTTGACAAAGAATACCACACTTCTGACGACGGAAGCTAAAGGTTGGGTCATTCAGACACCCACTGGACATCCGAGGGGTGTGTGTAGAGGAGAAGAGAGGACTGGCCGTACTGAGTGAGTTAAGGTATTCGTTTGACGACTTTCTTTAAAGAATATTAATTTCTCTTTTGAGAACAGAAAGCCACCATATCACGTCCCTCATCTCATCACATCCAAAAAAAATACTTGGCAGCGGTGGGCAGCTGTAGGTGGAATAAAAGAGAAGAGCGCCCCAGAGAACACGTGATAGAGGGCCGTCTCTGGGAAAAGGAAGCCCTGGCCTCTCGTTTCATGTGACTGTTGGGACTGGTATCGACTTGTGATTGTTTGTTGTTTAGTGTGTGTGTGTGTGTGTGTGTTTGCGTGTGTGTCTGTGCCTGTGTGTGTTTGTGTGTGTGTGTGTGTATGTGTGTGTGTGTGTGTGTGTGTGTGTGTGTGTGTGTGTGAAGTCAGGTCAAAAATTTTATTTCGAGATGGTAAGTGAATAAGCAACAACTGTTTTTTGGGTTGTTGTTTTTTTTTTTACATCACGCCCTCTAGGTTATCGAAAACACAACAAAGCAAATATAGATATAGATTTTTTTTTAAAGAGAAAAAAAGAGAGGAGAAACATATGTGTGCGTGTGTGTGTGTGTGTGTGTGTGTGTGTGTGTGTGTGTGTGTGTATGTGCGCGCGCGCGCGCGAGTGTGTGTGTGTGTGTGTGTGAGGGGGGTGGGGGTTCGGGAGTGATTAAGACAGACCAAGCGGACGTGATACAGAGACGACATCTCAGAAAAGTAAACCCCTGGCGTCTCTTTTTTATGTGACTGCTGGGAATGGTATCGATTTCTGTTTTAGTTGTGTGTGTGTGTGTGTGTGTGTGTGTGTGTGTGTGTGTGTGTGTGTGTGTGTGTTTGTGTGTGTGTGTGTGTGTGTGTGTGTGTGTGTGTTTTCCCCCATGTCAGTACAACAAACAGTTAATCTGACAATAAATGGTTTCAGTCAGTGTTTTCCCCCGATTTTCTGTGATTCTTGTTTCTTCTTCTTCTTCTCTCTCTCTCTCTCTCCCTCTCTCTCTCTCTCTTTCTCTCTCTCTCTCTCCCTCCCTCCTCCCTTTCCAGTCCCTAGGTCGTTGTCGTTTGTTTCGCCTGAATGCATGTCTTGGGACGCAAGTTCGTTCATTCCTTTATCTTTTTCCTCAAAGGACGTCAACATTTTTTTTTTTTTTTTACTTCCTTTTTTTGTGTGTGTGTGTGGATCTGTGGGTGTGTGAATGATGAAGGGGAAAAAAAAACCCGGTCCTTATTTAATTAATTAATGCGGGACATGAACCTGTTTCATCACACTCAGTTTCCTACTTGGGGGCAACTTTTCCACTGGACTAACACGTCAGCTTGGCTTTACTATCAAAATAGTGTGTATTGGACGCATTCTGTACAGGAAATAATGAGTAAGTTAAACAGGAGCGAGAGAGAGAGAGAGACTAGTAAATTGAGTAGTTAGCATAAAACACATAGTCACACACACACACACACACACACACACATACACACACAATTCAAAATGGCGGAGACTACCAGCACCTGAACCTGACTGTGGCAAAAGTTGGCAAATGTCAACAAAAGAAATGAAAACAAGAAGCTTCAGTGCCCGTGTGGTGACTACATCAACACATGCTGTCGGCGGGCAACTGGAATCGAGTGGTAGCGGGTTGAAAACCCAAACTCCAGTGAGTAAAATGCCCGATACGAGGTTACCCTCAACGGCTGACCTCCCCACGGCAAAAGAAGTCGAAGAGACGCCTTTGATCCAGGCAGTGCCTGACCTAAACATAGAGTCTACTTTATTAGACCTCAGGCAGACGGTGAGAGCTCTCTGCAACCGAATTTCTTCCCTAGAGAAGACTGTGGAAGCCCAAAACAATTTGTTAAAACAATCAACGATGTTTTTTACGAAGACAACTGTTTCTATGGTTTCCAGTGAAACACAAACGGAATCCAGCCCCAAACCAAAAATTACATACGCTGAAGCAGCAAAACGTTCAGGATTGAGTCCAGTAAAACAGAAGAACCCAGAAAAAACAACAACGAAATGTGACAAGCCCATCACCACCACTGGGAAAAAAGAAACACCAAAGCAGCAAAAGCTCCAGAACGCTGACGTCAAACCAGTCCCTGACAAGACCTCGTCGAATTACGTCAAAGAAAAGCAGACTTACACGAAACGTTCCAATAAGAACACAGAGGAACATGAGGACCTTCCAAAAGTGCTGATCCTACATGATTCAGTAATGAATGGAGTACACGAAAAAAGACTTGGAAGATCATACTGCTTTCAGGCTTCGAAACAAAGGAACCACACCTTACATGCGACACAGAAATCCCTACAAGAGTTTTCTTCACCCCCAGAAAAAACGGACCTTGTTGTAATTCACTGCGGTATCAACGACCTGAAAGTGAACGAACCTACAGAACTATGCAAAACATTCGTTTCCACAATAAAAGAAACAGCGCAGAAAAACACCCATATAAAATTCGTCATAAGCAAAGTCACACCAGTAAAAGATAAAAAAACAGAAATCAGAAGACAGCTGTTTAACGCTATCGTCAGTTCCGACCTGTACGATGTGGCCAACATTTCATTTGTAGAAAATGATAACATCAAACCGCATCATCTTCGGGACGGCATCCATCTGAATCAGAGGGGGTCCAGTCTACTGGCAGCCAACGTAGGGCGACACGTCCGAGATCTGCTGTGGGAGAGACCAAGACGACCTGCACGCCCCACCAGATACCATCCACACCAGTTCTACCCCGCACGTCCTCGTCATGACTGGTACAACAATTACGCCGTCCTGACAGACTGGTCCATGTATTGACATTTGCATCACCTTAAACGCCACAGCCAGCCTTGACTGTTTTCACCACAGAGACAGAACTGCTGTGTTTTCTACACTTCGCCGTTTCTAACACAATATAATTTCATCTTATTAGACGTTAAGCATTTTATTTTATTTTATGTATTTATTTATTTTTTTCATAACTAGTCCATACAGCTACTGTTAAGTGACTATAATTACTGTTTAATTTTCGATTTACAACTGTGGTAAGTCGAATAAGTAGCTGACTCAATCACAAATTGTATAATTATTATTATTATTATTATTATTATTGTTGTTGTTGTTGTTTTATTTTCTAATTTAGAGTTTCTTATTTTCTTTTTCCTTATACCCTCCACACACTATACCCAACATAAACATACTCTCCTCCATAATGCCCCCCATTCGCAAACAGGCAATCCAGGTTATGCAGTGGAATGCTAGATCCATCTCCACAAATTTACCATATCTTATCCAGCATTTGGCAAATAATAACTACCAAGCACTTATATTACAATCACTTAATGTTAAGAAGAATAAATTACCCAAGCTTCCAGGTTATTATTACCCACCTGTGCACCAGAATGTAGATGCTGCCACAAAAATCAGTGCCGCACTATATATTCAAGAAGGAATAGAGTACACCGTATGCTCTCCACCAGCACCTAACACTACTCCAGATTTTCATTCATGCGCGGCACGTATTAGGTTCAGTGATCATCTTACTCTACGTGTCGTATCTGTGTATTTACCGAGAGGCCCAAACGAAGTAAACACGGAATGGTTACATAATATTCAGGATAATGAAAAATGGTTGATTGGGGGAGATTTTAACGCCCATTCTCCTTTTTGGGACAAAGATTGTGTATCAGTTACTTGTAACCGCTTTGTAGAAAATATTGTTGATTCCTCCTTGAGCCTTTTAAATGATGGCAGCGTTACCAGAATCCCTGATATTGTCACTCACAGGGCATCTGCTATAGATCTGTCTTTCATATCCCCTACGTTGTATCCAGAATGTAAATGGACGACATATAAAGATACATTGGGAAGTGATCACTTACCGATCATCATGACTTTTAATGTAACTCAAAGACCTACAGAATTTCAAAAAGACAAAGTTCCAAGATATAAATATAAAGATGCTAACTGGGAGAAATTCGAAAGTATGCTTGCTAGCTATAACACAGAGTTCATAAACACCGCGGATATAGATACATTGTATTCATTCTTTACTGACACCATTTTACAAGCTGCCGACATATCAATTCCAAAATACAATTCACTTAAATCAAGCAAGCATTCGGGAAATATTTGGTGGACACCAGCCTGCGAAGCAGCAGTAGATAATAAAAAATCTAAATTTATTACTTATCTGAGCAACAAATCACCAGAGAATCTTATTGAAAAGAAAAAGGCAAATCATCATAGCAACATGGTCATTGCACAGGCAAAAAGACAATATTGGTCTTCCTTCTGTAATAGGGAGATTTCTGATCATAAAGATACTAAAAAGGTATGGAAAAAATTTAATGAAATGAAAGAAGGTATAAATTTGCCATCTTGTCCTATTAAGATAAAAGACAAAGATTTCCCGTCCAATGTAGAGAAGGCAGAAACATTTGTAGAAATGTTCTCGGAGTCTATGCGATTGGAAGGTCTCTCACTTAAAAACAGAAAACACAGAACCGAAGAAGAGAGCAAAAGTGATTATACAGATCCATGTCCTGATAATAGTCAGTACATCAATGCTCCACTCACGCTCAACGAGGTTAAAGAAGCATTAGTATCCCTCCCTAAAAAGAAAACATCTGTAGGACTTGATGCAGTCTCAAATGAGATGCTGAGACATTTACCAGAAAATTTTGTTGTTTTATTGTTTGATATTTTTCAAAAGTGTTGGATTGATGGTTTAATGCCAGCACAATGGAAACAGTCTATTGTGATACCAGTTCATAAACAAGGAAAATGCAAAACAGATAAGAGCAGCTACAGGCCAATTGCACTAACATCACATACTGGTAAACTAATGGAAAGAATAATTTTGAGAAGGCTGATGTACTATTGTCATAAAAATAAGATTATCCCAATTAACCAAGCGGGCTTTCAGAGAGGTAGATCTGCAATTGATAATTTGGTAAAACTTACAACACATGTAAAACAACAATTCGCTAGAAGGAAAAACGTTCTTGCAACTTTTTTTGATGTGAAGAAAGCCTATGATCAAGTTTGGCATGCAAAGTTACTCTTTAAACTGAAATCTGTTGGCTTTTCAGGACATCTCTATGATTATATCAAAGATTTCCTGAGTGAAAGAAGTATACAGGTACGGGTCGGGAATACATACTCAAATCCTAAAACTCTTCACATGGGATTACCCCAAGGTTCTGTTATTGCCCCTGTTTTATTTAATATCTTGTTGAACGACTTACCCAAACACTTATCAAATGATGTGATCCTAGTGCAATACGCAGATGATATATGTATGTGGATGAATGTAACTATGAAACGGAATACATCCAAAAGGGCTTTAAACTATATCAAGAAAATATACCAACGAGAAATAGATAGATTAAATAGATATATTGCTGATAATGGTCTTACATTATCATCAGAAAAAACACATATTATGCTTTTTAACAATGGTACAAACCCAGAAGAGTTACCAACATTTAAGATTGAAAATGAGACAATTCAGTATAAAGATACTGTTAAGTTTTTAGGATTGATACTTACTTCAAAACTAACTTGGAACAGCCATATTGAATATATATTAACAAAAACAAGAAAATCTCTAAACTTACTCAAAATTGTGAGTAAACAATACTGGGGACAAGATACAACGATTTTGAAACATTTATCATCATCACTTATTCGATCCAAACTATCCTATGGACAAGAAGTCTTTTTCAATGCTCCAAAATATTTGCTAAAGAAACTTCAAAGCATAGACTGCAAAGCATATAGACTTGCCCTTGGTGTACCTTTCCATGCATCGACCCTCGGAACATACAAAGAAATAGGAGTACTACCTTTAGATGAATACCGAAACCTCGCATGTGCTAAATACGTACTGAGAAGCTCAACAACTGAAAATTATACATCAGAGGAAGTAAAAATTACATCCGAAAACAGCTTCCCCAAAAGAGCTAAAAACATATCTTATTTAACACCCATTGGCACGTTTGTGTCAAACCTGTTCGAAAAATCTAAAATTAATTCAGATGACGTAGACACACAGAAGACCGTAAGTCCATACCCCATCTGGGAGATGAATAAAGCACATTTTGATGTTAATCATACTGACATTAAAAAGAATGAAAATCCGAATATCATGGCAACGGAAGTCCGAGTACACCTTCAAAATAGATACCGTGATCATTTACAGATCTACACAGATGGCTCACTATTAGACAATGGCCAAGCAGGTTCAGCTTTTGTTATACCAGAACTGAAAACGGAAAGATCATACTATATTGGTAAAAATCGTTCAATATTCACTGCTGAACTTATTGCTGTTCTTATGGCTCTAAATCATATTCTTGATCTTCCAATTTGCCTTCTACAAGTCTTGTTTTGCGTTGATTCCAAATCTGTATTATGTGCTTTAAACTCACCAAATTGTAAGAACAAATCTAAAATCATACTAGAAATCAGCCACATTTTACATCTTTTAAGCTTGAAAGGAACACATATTACGTTTTTCTGGGTTCCTTCACATCTTGGTATTCTCTACAATGAATGGGCTGACAGGGCTGCAAGAAAAGGTGCAAAGAACGAACAGGGAACCATAGAACTTTATGTGCCTCTATCTGTACAAGAGGGTTATCGAATACTAGAAAAAACATCGTGGAACAAAGTCAGAGAATTATACCAAGAAAACGGCAAAGCTTTAAACCATAGTGTAATTAATGGTCAACAACCGGGAACTATCAATCAGTCAAATACATACAGTAATTCAATAAGATTAAGGCAGATTCATACATTATCAAACAGGATAAAACTGAACGCTTTTGTAACAAAGTTCAGCAAAGATGTCAGATGCATATGTGGAGAACATATTTCTAGCAACCATGTAATATTCGAATGTCAGAATCTAAAATGTTTTTTGCCAGACTTCACCAAAAGTTCTTTTGAATGTGTTATTAACAATTCCAATATGTTATTTGTTATTGCAGACGGTTTGCTGCATAGTCCTATAGGACATTTGTTATAGATGTTATATTTGTTTGATGTTGGCGTTTATAACGTTTCCATTTTTCCTAGCGTTGTCTCTCCCTATTCACCCTCCACACATACACACACTTTTACCCCTCCCCCTCTCACAGCCCCTACCCCCACGGTTTTTTTTTTTTTTTTTTTTTTTTTTTTTTTCCCCCGTCTAATATCACTTCAAGTGGAAAGACGTTAAACTGAAGACAACAACAACACACACACACACACACACACACACACACACACACATGCACGCACGCACGCACACGCACCCCACATCCCCCACCACCCCCACTTGAGGTAAACAAGAGTGAGGGACATTTCTAAATAAAGCAGCTTGAAGAAAACACCTTGTGATGTTAGTGTGGATCGGAAAAAAAAGTATTTGTCGCTAATGCTACCTGGGGGAGTGTTGGGGTGTCTGTGTGTGTGTGTGTGGGGGTGGGGGTGGGGGGGGGGGGGGCGTGGGGGGAGAGACAGTGGCAGGAATAAAAGAGAGTGGGGGAGAGGGAAGGGAGAGAGAGAGATAGAAGGAGAGAGAAACATAAACGGGAGGGAAAGAGAGGGAGAGACAAAGAAAGGGAGGTAGAGGAGAGACAGACAGACAGACAGACAGATAGACTTATACATACACAGACAAACATACAGTGTGTGTGTGTGTGTGTGTGTGTGTGTGTGTGTGTGTGTGCGTGTGTGTGTGTGAGTAGAGCTGGGGCGATTAAGAGAACGTTATAGAACGGCGACATCTTAGAAAAAGGAAACCCCTGACCTCTCGTTTTTGTGGACTGCTGGGACTGGTATCGATTTCAAGTTGTTGTCGTTGTTGTTGTTGTTGTTGGTGGTGGTGGTGGTGTTGGTGGTGGGTTTTTTTTTTTTCTCTCGATATTTTCTATGATTCTTGTTTCTTCTTTTTTTCCATCCAATTTTGTTGGATACCATCCTATACTGGATTCTTTTATAACGACCAAGCATACAGAGCAGCAAAAAGGGGAGTCAAAGAATTATACAGATAGTCTGGTATAAAAGTATATTGCCCATTGTCATACAAGGAAAGAAGTAATATACTAGAAAGAAACTTTTATAGGTTCTTTCATTCAACGCTAAAACCTCGTCAGCTGACTCTCTCAGACTTTGGCCCGATTCGCAGATCAATTCTGAGACTATTATCAAATTCATTACGGACCAAGTATTGTTCTGTCAAGTATTTTTGCTTTAGTAACCTGACAATAAGCAAATAATTTTTGACTGTAGCTTGATGAAGTCTTATGTACACGAAAGTGTGTCTTCACAAATGACTGAGAACGTTGATGTTTTTGACTTTTTGCATTTATTATCATTTATTTCGCTTGTTAGTTTAACGACTTCTCTTTTACGTAGTCCTTTAAGTAATTTCCTGTAATTGTATTTCGATATCTTTTTCGAATTTCACCCTCAGTTCACCCTCATTTGCCCAGTTTCCCCCAACTCTCCATTCATTCACATCTCCAACCCCTTCTTACCGATAATACTCAAATGTATACACTAATACGTTAACAAAATGTCTTCAATCACCGATCTGTGTGACGGAACAATAAACAAAATTCCTCCTCCTCCTCCTCTTCTTTCTCCATCCTTTCCAGTCCCTACATCGCCGAGTTTGCGCTTGAATGCATCTCTTGGGACACAGTTCTCGTCGTTCCTTTATCTGATCCCCCAAGGACTAGCGACAATGTATGCTACTCTTCTGTGTAACTGTGAATACCTTGAATTGAAACTTTGGGAGTTTCGGTTTCAATATCTGTTTCTCAAGGAGACGCCACTGCTTGCGGAAAAAATGCATATACGCTATACAACGGCCACATCTACTGGGCAGATGCCTGACCAGCAGCATAACCCATCACGCTTGGTCAAGCCTTGAGTGTATGCATATTCGTATATCTATCAGAGTGGATTTCTCCTACAGGATTTTGCCAGAGGACAACCAACACTTACGTTGCCATGGGTCTACCGTGGGCCAACTTGCAGACATGAATAAAATGAAATAGAATTAAGTAAGTGCGTGTCGATGTCTGTGGCGGTGTGCTCTCACAAGGGACAGAATTGCATTATGACAAAATGTAATCCAATATGATTACTATTGGAAAACAGGGAGAAGAGAACATTGTTTGCAATGATGAAAAAGAAAAAAAAAAAATACAATGCGATTCCTTGGGTTCTTAGACTCACATCCATTTAAGGTATACGCCCACTGAAGAACACCACCTTTTAAAGAATATTGGAAACATGTATCTAATTCTTTCGTTCTACGACTGATCTTATAGGATTCGAATGATGTGTCATAGGCGACTATGTATACCTACGACGTAGAATGTAATTCATCTCTTCTCTTACTGGACACGCAGGTGGCAGAACTAACGAACTGGTACAACTAGTTGTATAAGTGCGAGAGATGATCATGGCGAATTGTATATTCCCGAGCACGTCATCATTGTATTGCTTTCAGAACTTTATTTGTCAACGTGGTAGTGCGTGGTTGGGGCGATGTCTGGTGGTATCAGCATCCGATGGGAGGTGGTGCGTACTGATTGATTCTTGAGACATGAAATGTTGAACAACCGTGAGTCTGTAGAGTTAGTATCGATCTAGCTGTATGTAGAGTGCTACCCGCCAATCCTGACTCGTCAAATTCATTTTGTTTAGGAGAGAAGTGAATAAGTCTATTGTCAGATGATATTATCTGCCTATCGACGGTGAAAGCATTAGCGTAAAGATAGATGGACTCACACACTTGTTTATAACCGAGGATATTTACTCCACACGTTTTAGAATCCTCCTGATTCTTAGGAAATTTATACGTAAGCCAAATAATGCAACAAAAAAGAAAACGTGTTTGGTTCTGGGTTTTTTTGTTTTTGTTGTTGTTGTTGTTGCTATTTCTTGTGTGTGTGTGTGTGTGTGTGTGTGTGTGTGTGTGTGTGTGTTTGTTTTTTTTCCCCTCATAACGCTTTTTGTTTCTATTATCAATCATTTCCCCTTCTTCATTTTGTTTGTTGACACTGCTCACGCAAGTTCCCACCGCCACTGATCATCATTATACACAATATTCAACCGGATGTCAATATTCTAAAACCACGACAAATACATTGGTTGATGAATAAGAATAATCCCCAGCTGTGATGTGAAATAGAGTGGTAAACATTGTCACACACACTGCTTTATTTTCTTGACTAA
>NC_134898.1:15757925-15770425 GCF_041734735.1 Babylonia areolata | reverse complement strand
CTCTCTCTCTCTCTCTCTCTCTCTCTCTCTCTCTCTCCTTTATGTGTGTGTGTGTGTGTTCTATTCATAAATTAGCAAGAACAGATTGAAAGAACAGGATATGCCTAATATCAGAATCCTCGAATAAAAAACGTTTTGAGTATTGAGTTTTGAGTTCAGAGTTTTATCTCTCTCTCTCTCTCTCTCTCTCTCTCTCTCTCTCTCTCACTCACTATCTCTGTGTGTCCGTCTCTGTCTCTGTCTCTCTCTGTCTCTGTCTCTGTCTCTCTCTCTCTCTCTCTGTGTGTGTGTGTGTGTGTGTGTGTGTGTGTGTGTGTGTGTGTGTGTGTGTGTGTGTGTGTGTACGAGTGTGCCTCTGTCTCATTCACTCACTCTCTCTCTCTCTCTCTTTCTCTGTCACACACACACACACACACACACACAAACACACACACACACACACACACACACACACACATACACACATTCTCTCTCTCTCGCTCTCTCTCTGTCTCACTCACTCACTCTCTCTGTGTCTTTGTCTCTGTCTCTGTCCCTTTCTCTCTCACACACACGCATTTTCTCTGTCTGTCTGCCTGTCTGTCTGTCTGTCTGTCTTGTGTGTCTATATCTTTGTCATTTGTCTATCTTTGTCTTTCTGTATATATATCTTTCTCATTTTGTCTATTTCCCTGTCTCTCCCTCTCTCTGTCTCTTTATCTCTCGCACCCCCCCCCCCATCTTTTTTTTTCCCTCCACCTCCACCTCATCCCCACTCTAAACATCACTGCCTTGCAACCCCCCCCCCCCCCCTCCCCATTGGCACAATGTTGAAATTGTCGATCAAACTCACAAGAGGTTCTGTCCTTCTCTGTGACGATCTTTTACCATGCTGAACGGATTGTAATTCCTGTCTCATATTCGGGTGACTGCTGAGACAGAAATGTTTTGCTGCATGGGTGCATGGGAGACGAAAAAAACCCCCAAACAACCTTGTTATTGTTTTCGAAGGTGTGTAGTGGGGGCGGGGCATGGGGGGTCGGGGTAGATATTGGTAGGTGCCAGGTGGGCGAATGTGGGTTTTATCAGTTCCAGACAATGCGTCTGTGGGAAGTGGATATCTAACTGCAATGTGTGGAGATTGGTTGGTGGGTTACCTCTGTTGGCGGGGGGGGTGGGGGGGGGGGGGCATTGAATGAGTGCTGTTAAGATCTGTTGGGGGGGGGGGGGGGGGGGGGTAGGGGGGACGGGGGGGGGGTGGGGGGGGGGGGTTGTATGTCAGTCAGTCCGTCAGTCAGTATGTTGGGGTTTATATGTCAGCGAGTCATTCAGTCAGTATGCTTGCCTGTGTATCTCCTCTTGTCTTGTCTCTGTTTCTGGCTGCCTCTGTATTTATATTTGTCTATTGTATATATCTCTGTCTTCTTCTGTCTCTGTATGTTCATTCCTCAATCTATATCGGTCCCCCTTCCCCCCCCCTCTCTCTCTCTCCCTCCCTCCCTCACCCTCTCTCTCTCTCACTCTCTCTCTCCCACCCTCCCCCCTCTCTCTCTCTCTCCCACCCTCCCTCTCTCTCTCTCCCTCTCTCTCTGTCTCTGTGTCTCTCTCCCGCTCTCTCTGTCTCTCTCTCTCTCCCACCCTCCCCCACCTCTCTTTCTCTCCCTCTCTCTCTCTCCCCTCTCCCCCTCTCTCTCTCATTCTGTCTCTCCCACCCTCCCCCCCTCTCTCTCTCCCTCCCTCCCTCCCCCCCTCTCTCTCACTCTCTCTCTCCCACCCTCCCCTCTCTCTCTCCCTCTCTCTGTCTCTCTCTCTCCCCTCTCTCTCTGTCTCTCTGTCTCACTCTCTCTCTCCCACCCTCCCTCTCTCTCTCACTCACTCTCTCTCTCCCCCTCCCCCCTCCCTCTCTCTGTCTCTCCCTGTGTGTCTCTCTCTGTCCCCCTCCCCCTCTCTCTCTCTGTCTCTCTCTCTTTCTCCCTCTCTCTCTCTGCCACCCTCCCCTACCTCTCTCTCTGTCTCCCTCTCTCTCTCTCCCTCCCTCCCCCACTCTCTCTCACGCTCTCTCTCCCTCTCTCACTCTCTCTCACCCTCCCCTCTCTCTCTCCCTCTCTCTCTCCCACCCTCCCTCTCTCTCTCTCCCTCTCTCTCTGTCTCTCTGTCCCCCCTCCCCCGCTCTTTCTCTGTCTCTCTCTCTTTCTCCCTCTCTCTCTCTCTCCCACCCTCCCCCGCCTCTCTCTCTCTCTCCCACTCTCTCTCTCCCCCCCTACCCTTCTCCCTCTCTTTCTCTCTCCCTCCCTCCCCTCTCTCTCTCCCTCTCTCTCTCTCCCACCCTCCTCTCTCTGTCTCTCTCTCTCTCTCTCTCCTCTGACTTGCTCGTGCAATGCACAACCGCCCACCCACCCTACCCCCTCCTCTCCCGACTGTCCGTCCCTGTGTCTCTTACTCCTTCGGGTTTTCAGGAGCATTGCAGACCAAAAAAAAAAAGGACGCGAATCATTCTCCCCAGGGGTTCTTCTTAGCACAATGATAGGAGTGGTGGAGGTGGAGGTGGAGGTGGAAGTGGAGGGGTGAGCGGATGCGCGTCAGTCTCAGAGGATCTATTTCTGTTCCCCCCCCTCCCCCACACCCCCTCACCCCCCTTCTTTTTTTTTTCTTTTTTTTCCCCTGTGGGACCAACCAGCTCGCTCGCTCCCTCCCTCCTCCCCTCTCTCTCACTCTCTCTCTCCCACCCTCCCCTCTCTCTCTCCCTCTCTCTGTCTCTCTCTCTCCCCTCTCTCTCTGTCTCTCTGTCTCACTCTCTCTCTCCCGCCCTCCCTCTCTCTCTCACTCTCTCTCTCCCCCTCCCCCCTCCCTCTCGCTCTGCCCCCCCGTCTCTCTCTCTCTCTCTCTCTCTCTGTGTCTCTCTCCCTCTCTATCTCCCACCCTCCCCCACCTCTCTCTCTCTCCCTCCCACTCTCTCTCTCCCCCCCTCCCCTTCTCCCTCTCTCACTCTCTCTCACCCTCCCCTCTCTCTCTCCCTCTCTCTCTCCCACCCTCCCTCTCTCTCTCTCCGTCTCTCTCTGTCTCTCTCTCTCTGTCCCCCCCTGCCCCCCTCTCTCTCTGTCTCTCTCTCTTTCTCCCTCTCTCTCTCTCCCCCCTCCCCCACCTCTCTCTCTCTCTCTCTCCCACTCTCTCTCTCCCCCCTCCCCTTCTCCCTCTCTTTCTCTCTCCCTCCCCCCTCCCCTCTCTCTCTCCCTCTCTCTCTCTCCCACCCTCCCCTCTCTCTGTCTCTCTCCTCTGACTTGCTCGTGCAATGCACAACCGCCCACCTACCCCTACCCCCTCCTCTCCCGACTGTCCGTCCCTGTGTCTCTTACTCCTTCGGGTTTTCAGGAGCATTGCAGACCCAAAAAAAAAGGACGCGAATCATTCTCCCCAGGGGTTCTTCTTAGCACAATGATAGGAGTGATGTAGGTGGAGGTGGAAGTGGAAGTGGAGGGGTGAGCGGATGCGCGTCAGTCTCAGAGGATCTATTTCTGTTCCCCCCCCCCCCACCCTCGCACCCTCCCCCCCCCACCCACCCCTTTTTTTTTTCTTTTTTCTTTTTTTTTCCCCAGTGGGACCAACCAGCTCGCTCGCCACGGTGAACGGTTTAAATAGGTATTTCCGCCCAGTCTTGGTAGGAGAAGCTGATGAGAAGAAGATGACGAAAATGGTTGCCAGGGAACGCCTAGCCGCCATCACTTGTTTTCTTGGTGATAGCAGACAGAGGATTGATGTTGGGAAGGGGCGGGAGGGAGGGAGGGAGGGGTATAGGGAGGGGTTGATGATGGTGGGGAAGGGGGAGGAGGGGGCGGGGTGGGGGTGGGGGGCGAGAGGCGGAGGGAGTGGGGGTGGGGGTTCGAGGTGAGGAAAGGGATGGAGAATCACGGAGAGGGGGTGGGGGGTTGGGGGTGTAATTTCCAGATACTGAAACTGTTGGGAAGAAGGCAAAAATGACTGCAGGATTCTTCAAAGACAAAAACCTAAAGTTTATAAAAACCTTTTGGGTGGTAGTTGAATCCTCTTTGTTTTTACCCGACGTTTCGGACCATAGGCCCGTTGTCAAGTGAAGAGAAGAGGACAGTGTGAATAGGAAAGCCTATGTGAGGAAAGGGTGATGACATCTCACTACTTTCTGCTGAAACTGATGATTGGTTTGTGTAGTGGTTTGGTTTCTGATGATAAGCAGCACACTGCTAAGTCCATCACTGACGTGCAGTGACTGACTGACTGACTGACTATCACTGATGAGGATCTTTATCTTCTGTACTGACGGTATCTATACACTTTGCCTCTATCTTGTCACAGTGGAGTGATGGCCTAGAGGTAACGCGTCCGCATAGGAAGCGAGAGAATCTGAGCGCGCTGGTTCGAATCACTGCTCAGTCGCGAATATTTTCTCCCCCTCCACTAGACCTTGAGTGGTGGTCTGGACGCTAATCGTATCGGATGACACGATAAACCGAGATCCCGTGCGCAGCATGCACTTAGCTCACGTAAAAGAACCCACGGCAACAAAAGAGTTGTCCCTGGAAAAATTCAGTACAAAAATCCACTTCGATAGGAAAAACAAATAAAATGTCTGTCTGTCTCTGTCTCTGTCTCTCTCTCTCTCTGTCTGATTGTCTCTCTCTCTCTCTCTCTCTCTCTCTCTCTCTCTCAGTGTGTGTGTGTGTGTGTGTGTGTGTGTGTGTGTGTTTGCATGCGCACGCGCATTTACTGAGCCCACCCTCACACACACACTCTCTCTCTCTCTTTCTCTCTGTTTGTCAGTCTGTCTCTATCTCACTCCATCTCTGTCTCCCTCTATTTGTCTCTCTGTCTGTCATCCGGTCACTCTTTCATTATGTGCATTTACCTGCCTCAGGCAACGGAAACCCTTTTCTCTCATATATCACCCCAGACAATGAATTCGATGCTGGCGTAATAACGATAAAAGGCTTTGATAGACTTAATGGCATAAACAAATCATAATAAATGCACATCTCTTATTTCTGAGTGGATATAAAAAAAAAGTCTCTAAACAAGACTGATCCTGTGGCAAGTAGCATGCAGCTGTGTCAACGAATGTTGAAGACAGGATAAATCGCTTGTTTTTGGTTTTTATTTATGGCCTATGTTATCGGTATTTTAATGATTATTGTCTTGCTAGCTGTTGTTTTATTATGATTTCCGACTTTTGTTATTATGTTATTCATTTATTTATGTTTTGATGCGCGACTGGCTGAATAATACCTGTTATTTTAATGGGCTACAATATTTGTTCTAATAGTTGACATGAGTTTTTTGTTCAATAATGCGTGGTTGAAAGTTGGCACTTATATGTGACCCTCCATCACGGAATGAGTCGCTTTGTCCCTGACCAACTTTCCCGCTAGCGGCGATTTTAGGCGGGTGGGGGTCAGGTTGTCGATTTTCAGATTTTGACTTCATAGTAAACTTTAGGCTTTCTTTTATCTCATATTGAAGTATCTAGGCATAACTGTGTCTTCTTTTGCCTTAAAAGTGTGCTTAAAATGCCTAACCCGTCATTCTGATCGCCTATGACTTCGCGAAATCGATCAACTTTGACAAGCTTGCCCTCCGTCATCTCTTGGAATCGGCCGGTCGAATCATACTTGTTTTAAAGGTCAAGTCCGTCTCTTTCAATCTATGTCCTTCTCATTGGTTGATTTTTTAACTACGAGCGAATCGTCGCTTTCAAAATAAGGATACACTACGTAAACAATGCGTCACTAGGAAGGAAAATCCCCTCTGTCATTGGCCGAGAGAGGCCACGTGACGAAACCAGCCATTCAGCACGCTAGTTCAAATAAACATGGTCGCAGGGTTCGGAAGCACGTTTTCAAGAGTGACTTGGCGATTTCCTGACAAGATACACTTGCGTTGCACACATTTTGCCATTCAGTGAAGAAGACGACATTCGTGAGTTTCTAACCCAGTACTTCATTGATGGAACTGACCGTTCATGAAATCGATCTCAGTGAACACGAAGGCAACGCTGATTTCGAAAGCAGACGACGCAGGATTGTCGTTCAGTTTTCATCAACAATAATATTAATTTTGATGTAGATGACGAATCAACATTTGCACTATATACAGAAAGATTGGAAGCCTTCGCCTGTAATTGCCGAAATCACATGCACCAGGTGCCATCAGTGGTGTGACTGACATGGAAACAAGTGAAACTGACTTGCTGCACTGAAGTGATAGAACTGGGTTTCTCACAGCTCACACAAGGAATATGCAAGCAAAGTGACTGGGGGACTGGATATAGCTGAAGTGTCTGAAGGTAAGCTTTCTTATTTTACCCACATTGACAAATACTGAAATGTAATGATGGTATAATCAATTGATAATAATTTATTTAACAATGATTGACTCAAGACTGATTTATTGTCTTACATTGGAACAGGAATTCACTGTTTGACATGTGGAATAAAAATGATTAAAAGAATAAAGTGAATCTGAGGAAATTAACAGAATGTAAATTAAAAGATCTCACACACACACACACACACACACACACACACACACACACACACACACACACACACACACACACACACACAATGTGTGACACAGTGTGTATACATGTCACTCACACACACACACACACACACACACACACACACACACACACACACACACACACATACATACACAATGTGTGTCACACAGTGAGTCACATACTCACTCACACACACACACACACACACACACACACACACACACACACACACACACACACACACACACACACACACACACACACACACTGTCCCTTCACAGTTTAACCATTTAACTGAGCAAGGGGAGGTTCAGGGGCATGACATTATGAACAGTTTTCAGTTTCACAGAATTTGCTTCAATGGATATTTTATGTGAATGTGTGTCAGGTTGGTGTGTGTGTGTGTGTGTGTGTGTGTGTGTGTGTGTGTGTGTGTGTGTGTTGTTTTAAATAAATATAGACTTGTGTCAACAGTAAATACTAACAGTATTACTAATAGTTCAATTTCTTTTTCAGCCCTGAAAGATATGATGGTACTTTATATGCCTGCCTGTACACCAATGAATAATTCTGATATCACTGCTGGCAAGTCATGTCATCAGAAGGAGAGGCAACACCACCAAACTAACAACACTGTCAACTAAAGAACTGTCTGCTGGTGAACTATCTATGAGTGAGTGAGTCAACTGTTAATGTACTATGATTTATAGTATAAATTTACCATGAAGTGTGCAAACTTAGTTTCTTTTTACAAACTTTGTCTAGATGTACATGTATGGAATTGTAAACTTTTGCACAGACATTTACATAAATGATATAAGTGTGCATGTGCTTCACATGCCACTATGCATAAAGTAACTTAATGGATTGCAGCATGTCATGCACATGCACACTGATATGCACACTGATACTCATAGTGATACAGCATTAATAATCACTATTTCATACTTTTATTATCAGTAAACTGCTTTGTCTGATTATATTATGATATATATATATATATATATATATATATATATATATATATATATATATATATATATATCATAAGTGTATTCTTTTTTTTTTATTTTCTGATAAAATACATAGAACTAGAAGTAAAGCATTTTGTAAAGTCCTGTGTAAAGAATGAAAGCTGTGATGTAAATGTACAAAACTGAAATTACTGTTGATATTTAATCTAATATTATTAGCATTAATGAATAAACTTTAGAACATATAGAAAATAATTCAAAACAAAGGAAATGAAAAGAGATAAAGAAGTATTACATAACAAACTGTTTCAGGATAAACCATGCATTTTTGGAACATACTGACACCACCGGTGGAGAAAAAAGAGTGGAGGAAGAAGGTTCAACATCAACACCATCCACCCTGATGACACTTTGTACCACAAGAATTGATTACCTGTGCCACATATCTGCATATTTTTTATTTTTATTTTTTTTTATTTTTTTTTTTTAGCAGATTGAGTGTTTGTTTGATGAGGTTGTGTGTCTTTATTGTGTGAAGTATGGGTTTGACAAGTAGGTTTTCTTTGCAGATGAAGTGTTTGAAGTGTTCATTTGGATTATGAAATGTATTTCATTTGATGCTATGCTGGGATAAAACACACATGAACTTGTACCTTTTGTATGAGCAGTTTTGTTGTGTGGATCTTTTTTGTTATTTTGTTGTGCTTGTTGTATGGATTATGGTAATATCACAAGCACACTAAGCCAGTGAGCACATTGAATTACAACAATTACATGATTCGGCATCATGATTTAGCATTTTTTACCTCTAATCTGGCATAAATTTTAGTACACATACTATACAAAGCAAACGTTTCATAGTAATTGGACCACAAACAACACCACAACAAAACTGATCTTAAAACTGGAAGGTTTTTAGTCATGTTGAGCTGATTAAAAAGTAAGTATACTAATACTTCAGTTGCAATTCTTTCCAAAAAAATTAGAAAATTCTTATTTGAATAAAATCAAATACACTTAATATTTTTCTTTCAAACTTTGTGCAGTTGTGGATATTGCCACTAAGTATGTGTGTGCCAAATTTCATGAACATATCTTGCTTTGAAGTATGTGGTTGCTATGAACATGTTCCAAAACTTTTCGGCCTTGATTTCTCAGTTCGTTACTTTCGCGACTTTAGAACTTCAAATCACAATAACTTTTCACAGAATCATCCGATTTACAAACTTTTTTTTTCGCTGTAAAGGTCATTTATTGCAGATTTATGATATACCAATAACTAAAAATCGACCTCTGGTGCAAAGCGACTCATTTCGTGGTGGAGGGTCACATATGTGGTAAGTTCGTGGTTTTTTGTTTTTTTTTGGTGCACGTATATCCTGCTTTGACTGCAACTATAATCTTCATTATCGTCATCGTTTAATTAATGTCTAAAACCCGCTCCATCTTATAGATCTTCACAACCATCTCCACTTCAACCTTCATCACCACCGTTAGTGTTCTTGCATGAATGGTCAGCTCAACTAAATCTATCCATCCATGATAATGATTTTAGATTTTAAACAAATGATGACTTCTACTCTATCACAGTTTTAAAAGTGCGGAAGAATTACATTTTAACGAGCATGCAAACGATAGTGGGAGAGGATAGAGAGAAACAGACAGATACAAAGATTTCGCCGAATGATGAACTCAAAGGATTACTGGACAGAAAAAAAAAGTTTCAAAATAAATTAACAGTTGAAACGAGCAACTTTTTTTTTTTTATAATCAAAACAGTTTGGTAAAGCTCCTCTTAATTGTGGACAATAAAACAAACAAAAGGTGTTCAACAGATGGGTCTTTAGCCCAGTAACATTGGAGTCATTTGCAATGCTTCGTGATTTTGGAATAAATGTGCAAATGGGAAAAAAAAACAGAAAAAAATATATAGGAAAATAGAAAAAAAGATAAATAAACACAGGTTTGGAAATGAAAAAAAAAAAAAAAAAAAAAAAAAAAAAAAAAAAAAAAACAACCAACAAACAAAAAAACCACCTAAAATTGCAGGTTTCTCTTGATAACATGCATTTATAGTAAGTCCCTTGTTCGACTCTTCGCAAGGTGATTTACATGCTGGCTGCAGATTATTCCACCGTAATGATTTTGTCAATTTTCTGGGGCAGTAGGCATATATATATATATATATATATATATATATATATATATATATATATATATATATATATATATATATGCTGTAAACAGGTATTTCACAGCCGTTTTTTTGTGTGTATGTGCAACCATGTGTGTATAAATGGAAGCGTGCACGTGTGCTCGTGTGTGTGTGTGTATGTGTGTGTGTGTGTGTGTGTGTGTGTGAAAACCTATTTCCATAAAATGCTTTCTCTCTGTCTATTTATTGCTTTAGTCCGTGTCAGCCTGCTGTATAAATTGAAAGAACTAGTATATCTGCCGGTTCTCACACTCTCATGAGCACAAACACAAACACACACGCACACGCACACACACACACACACACACACACACACACATACATGCACATACAAACATACACACGTACGCCTACACAGACACACACACACACGCACACACACACACACACACACACACACACACACCGTGGCGTCTACATTACGGGGTGTGAGTGGGGGGTGGGGTGGGGGTGGGGGCGGAGAATAAAGGGAATTTGTTTTTCTGTTGTTTTCTTTTGTTGAGGGGGATTGGGGGGAGGGAAGGGGATGGAGATAGACAAGCTTACAACAATCCTTCATCACATCCACAGGTGAACCGATTATGATTGTTTCTGTTACATTCTGAAAGACAATGATCAACGGGCTGTTAATTCAGTAATACTTGGCACAGAAAGAAAAAAAAACAACACACACACACACATGATGATGATGTCATCGATGCTTACCAACTGTTAGAGCGAAATGGGTTTTTTTTTGTTTGTTTGTTTGTTGTTGTTTTTTGTTTTGTTTTGTTTTTTTCCACGAGCGGCTCCTGATGGTTTATCAAAGGTGACAGAGTACAGAGTGCAATATATCACCTAGTTATGATTTTTGTCGCTTTTCCAGCTCGCCACGCTCTGTTGCCCATCAGGAGATGATGACATGTTAAATGATATCGACGTTCTATGTAATATATGTATGTATCTACGTATGTATGAAGGCAGGCTGGTAGGTAGGTAGGTATGAGGCAAGATTACACTGGCTCTTCCTGCTGCTGCCTTGAGGCCTCGTTGGCCTTAGTAAAGTGATGGCCTAGAGGTAACGCGTCCGCATAGGAAGCGAGAGAATCTGAGCGCGCTGGTTCGAATCACGTCTCAGCCGCCGATATTTTCTCCCCCTCCACTAGACCTTGAGTGGTGATCTAGACGCTAGTCATTCAGGCGAGACGATAAACTGAGGTCCCGTGTGAAGCATGCTCTTAGCGCACGTAAAAGAACCCACGGCAACAAAAGGGTTGTTCCTGGCAAAATTCTGTAGAAAAATCCACATCCACTAGGAAAAACAAATAAGACTGCACGCAGGGGGAAAAAAAAAGGGGGGGGGGGGCGCTATAGAGTAGCGACGCGCTCTCCCTGGGGAGAACAGCCCGGATTTCACACAGAGAAATATGTTGTGACAAAAAGAGAAATACAATACAATACAAAACCATCACAATGTCGACTGCCCCCCACACACCCCTACCCCTCGCCTCCTGCCCCCTTCCCCCTAAAAAAAAAAATAAAAAAAAATTAAAAAAACTCTTTGCCGAGAGACTCGGGATGTAATTTGGGCAAGACACTCTCCACTGTAATCAGATTCTAGCCCAGACAGTTGTTGAGACAGCACCTGCTTTCTCTGCTGTTCAGATGGTCATAGTCCGACACGACTGACTATCATACATGTATGTATGTACACCCTTGTGTAACAGCCTTAAGTTTTCCCCGGGGCCCATTCGAGGATTGCCTCTTGGAGCAGTGGCGCAGCGGTAATTCAACTAGGAAGAGAGTGTACACAGGTTCGAGTCTCATATACAGATCGGGAATTTGACCACTACCACCCTCCCACCCTCCCCACCATCATTTATCCACCTTGAAGTGGTCTGAGTGCTAGTATTTTGGATGAGACCGACAAACCGAGGTCCCGTGTAGAGCATACGCTTAGCATTTTAGCGCATGTAAAAGAGCCCTCGGCAACAAAAAAAAGGGTTGCTCCTGCCAGAATCCTGCAGTAAACAATATAGGGGTGGGTGGGGGTTGGGGGTAGTAGCCCGAATTTCACACAAACGAAACGAACGTGTTGTGGCAAAAGGTGATGCGATACACTGTATTACAATAGAACTAGGGAGGGGAGGGGGGGTATGGGGGGGGGGGGGGAGGGAGGGAGTCAATTCTAACTGGGCCAATCTGGAAATCATTTCAAATCAGCATAGATTGGCCCCCGTTTAGATTTGGGAGGGAGGTTGGGAAGGCGTGTGTGTGGATGGGGTATGGGGGCTGTGGAGGGGGGGTGTGTGAAATTAAACTGGGTATGGGAAATGCAGTTTGATCCCCCCCCCACCACCACCACCACCACCTCTCCCTTAATACACAGTGAGCTCTCTGAGAACAAGTTAACTAAATGAAAAACACAAGGCTGATATTTTTTTTTGGGGGGGGGGGGGGGGTGGGGGTGGGGGGGGGGGGGGGGGGGGGGGGGGGGCTGACGGTGCTCTTCTCTCAGGTAGAGACGGAGACAGAAAGACAGACAGGGAGACAGAGACCCACAGAAAGACTTACAGACAACAAACAGACAGACAGACAGACAACAGACACGTAGCTACTGTTTCAATTATCAGACCGCATAGCATCCATACTCTGGCACCAACTGATGCGCGGTGGCAGTGTTATCAGGTCTGTCGCCTGCAAGTCTGGCCCGCACTGGATATGCTCCATCCTCTTTATCTGTCGTGCTCGTGCACACATGCCACCATTGTCAACTTTATTGTTATCTCCTCCTCCTCCTCCTCCCCCTCCTCCTCCTCCTCCC
>NC_134898.1:15725425-15735425 GCF_041734735.1 Babylonia areolata | reverse complement strand
CACGATTTAAGAACAAAATTTATATCACACATTTATCACGATAGGCAGAACCTGTTTTCGTTACAAATGCTCTTTTCATCAAAAAATGAAAATATAATGATAAATTTATCTCTCTCTATATATATACAAAGCTTTGAAGAGGCGTGAGAACGCAACAGAATTGTTCGATGTCAGAGAGTAATGCAAAGACGATTGCTTTTTGTTGCTTGTTCGTTTTGTTGTTGTTTTTCTCTTGGAATCTGAGTATTTCCTTGTTCACGCAATACTTTTGTGTCCGTATGTTATTTGTATGTTAACAATATTCATAGCATTATATAAGGTAGAAAATTTTCTTTACTTTTGTTTAACCCCTTCAAATGGGGCAATGGCCTTACATTGAATAAATCGTTCGTTCGTTCGATGTACAGTTGTATATGCACACGACAATGAAGACCCATACATAGTAGTAGCTAACATCGCTTATGCCTTAACATAATAACTGAAAACAATGTTAATCAGGGGAGAAAAGCAATGACCTCCCCCACCCACATCCACCCGCCGCAGGGAGAGAGAAAATAAAATGAGCATGCGGGGGTTAGGGTTCACCCCTCTGCAACTTCTTGCTCCCCCCCCCCACCCTACCCCCTACTAACTACCGCCCCCGTTTCCCGACCTCTTCCCACACCCACACCCCTCACCCCTTCGCCACCTACCCAATTCCCAGGTATCAACATTTTGTGCAGAGCAGTTTCAGTTTCAGTTTTCTCAAGGAGACGTTAGTGCGTTTGGAAAAAAAAAAAATCCATGATTATACGCTACACCACATCTGCTAAGCATATGCCTGACCAGCAGCATAAC
Organism: Babylonia areolata; assembly: GCF_041734735.1. Taxonomy (NCBI): domain Eukaryota; kingdom Metazoa; phylum Mollusca; class Gastropoda; order Neogastropoda; family Buccinidae; genus Babylonia; species Babylonia areolata. The sequence continues at coordinate 15,734,588 of NC_134898.1, read as the reverse complement.
CCAACGCGCTTTGTCAGGCCTTGAAAGCGTGAATGTATATTTTAGTGTACCTATCAGAGTGGATTTATACAGATGTTTTGCCAAAGGACAACACTCTCGATGCCATGGGTTCTTTCTTTCTTTCTTTTTTTTTTTTTTTTTTTTTTTCCAATACGCCAAGCGCGTGCTGCACACGGGACCTCGGTTTATTGTTTCATCCGAATGAGTAGACGCTCCGTTTGATTTTCCAGTCAAACTTGGTAAGAAGGGCGAGAGGTGGGATTCGAACCCAGACCCTCACAGGCTGTCTGTATTGGCAGATGAGCGTCTTAACCACTTCCTCCTGCAGAGCAGCTAAAGCTAACGTGCCCGTGTACCCCAATCACCCAGTCTCTTCCCCTCACACCTCCTTGCTTCATCCCTGCCTCCACTACACCCCCTCCCTTCCACACACATACACACACAACCACACACCACCCCCACACACCACCCTCTCCTCTCCGCGATGCGCACGCATGCAGAAGATCAAAGCGAGGCGCGCGGTTTAAACAATCGTATAATCACGTCATCGCTCAGGGAAGGGGAGCTGACTGCATCAGGATCATGTCCTTTCATAACCCCCCCACCCCCCCCACCCCCACCCGACCCCCCCCATCTCCTCAACTCCCTCTTCAAAGAAAGTGGGAGAAAATGGTTGTTTCGCCTAAAGAAATAAAGATAAAAGAACCCCCCCCCCCACCCCTCCCCCCAAAAAAAATAAAAAAAATAAAAAAAATACAAATAAAATACAATAAAATAAAATAAAATAAAATAAAACAGATTTGGAAGAAAAAGAAAAAAAGAAAAACAAAAAGCCATAGAAAAAGATAACCCGATTTATTTACAAAAAAGAGGGTTAAATCAATTTAATCAACATTTAAAAATCCAGATAAATTCGAAATCAGATTAGAGACAGCCATACAGATGCATAATTAAGTAAATGAATCAACAAATAGAAAAAAACAACAACAACAAAAAACACATAAATCAAATGATTGAAAATATAAACTAAGCCAATGAAGTAGGATTGTACGTGTACAAAACTCTGCTTAAGTCAAATGAGATACAATATGATGATATCAATGATAATATTGACGGTGATGATGATACAACTACCACTACTAGTACCACTACTACTATTACTATGAAAACCACTAATTACACTACTACTAATACTACTACTACTAAAACAAAATAATGATGATAACAATAATGGCAACAATAATAATGATAATGATAACAACACGCCCCTCCCCCCAAAAAAGAAAAAAAAGGCATAAAATAATGCCAAAAATCTAACGATAAAAGTAAAAGACCAAACATGTAATTCGCACGTGGCAATTGTAAACCACGAACGTTGAGAAAGAAAGAGTTAGTTTGATTTTTTTTGGTTTTTTTTTAACAAACTAACGATAGTTATACGTAAAAGACCGAACATGTAATTCGCACCTGGCAATTGTAAACCACGAACTTTGAGAAAGAAAGAGTTATTTGTGTGTGTGTGTGTTTAGTTTGTTTGTTTTCCACCGAAGGCAATGCTTTGTTCAAAAGAATATGTTCCTTCTTTACACAAACTCTTTCGATGTATGGCTGTATGTAAGTTAGAACGAAGATCAATGCTCAGATAACTTAAACACATCTCTCGCATGTGTATGTGCTTGCGTGGGTGTGCGTTTTTTGCGTGTTTCGGAGACATCATTGGCCTGAAGTTGTGATTCAATGAGTATGTATTGTTATTGTATCCTCCACACCCCCAAAAAGGAGCAAAAGGATGAAATTTCTTCGAATCTTTGAATCTTTTTTTTTTTTTTTTTTTTTTTTTTTTTTACAACAATGAAAACAATATCCATGGGATGAAGGCAATGGAGGTAATAGAACGGAAGAATTGGTTTATTCTGTGGAGTAAGAGGAGGAGGAGGAGGAGGAAATGGGAACTTGCCCCCCATCCCCCATCATCACCCTCGTTTTTTTTGTTGTTTTTTTGTTGTAGTTTTTTTTATTTTATCCATAACCTGATTACCAATTCTTTAGAACTGCTTTGATTGGTGTTTACATTGGTGTGTGTTTCCATGACGACGTTTGCTTGCTTGCTTGGCTTTGCTGTTGGTGTTTGTGTTATTTGCTAAGGTATTTTTCTGGGGTGGTTTTGTTGTTGTTTGATTGTTTGTTTGTTTGTTTTCATTTGATTCACCTTTTTTTTTTTTTTTAATCCTAAATCCTAAATATCAGACAATGCAATCGACTTTCAAAGAGTTACATCATTATTGAAATTGTTCTTGTATTTTCGTTTCCATCGATTGTGTGTGTGTGTGTGTGTGTGTGTGTGTGTGTGTGTGTGTGTGATGTTATTTTGTTTTATTGTTATCTAATATTATTTCTTGTTATTTTTGCTTTAGTATTCTTTTCTGTTGTATTATGTTTCTTTTATTTACTCTATTCTATGTTTCTTCATTTTCCACAGTCTTTTTTTTTTTCTTTCTCGTTCAAAGACTGTGTGGGTCGCACAACTGAACACAAAGAAAAGAAACAAAGTCAAAAAAAAAAAAAAAAAAAAATCATTCCGAATTAACCAGGACCCGAGTTTTCTTTTGGTATATATGTGTCTTGGACCGAGGAGAAATGTGTGGAAAGAGAGACAGAGACAGACAGACAGAGAGAGAGACAGACAGACAGACAGAGACAGACAGAGACAGAGACAGACAGAGAGACAGACAGAGAGACAGAGACAGACAGACAGACAGAGACAGAGAGACAGACAGAGACAGACAGAGAGACAGAGACAGACAGGGAGACAGAGACAGAGACAGACAGAGACAGAGACAGACAGGGAGACAGACAGACAGAGACAGACAGACAGAGAGACAGAGACAGACAGACAGACAGACAGAGACAGACAGAGAGACAGAGACAGACAGGGAGACAGAGACAGAGACAGAGAGACAGACAGACAGAGAGACAGAGACAGACAGGGAGACAGAGACAGAGACAGAGAGACAGACAGAGACAGAGGCAGACAGAGACAGAGAGACAGAGACAGAGAGACAGAGACAGACAGAGAGACAGAGACAGACAGAGAGACAGAGACATACAGACAGACAATCAATTCAGCTTGAACCGTCTAATTCTAATAAACTAAAAAAATAATTAATAAATAAAAAAAGAGAGAAAAAACATGCTGCTTAAAGGATTTCGGCTTGTTGTCGTCTCATCCCAAAGACTAGCACCCAGACCACCACTAAAAGTTCCAAAGGGGGATTCAGGTGGAGGTGTGAAGGGGGTCGTGGGGTGGGGTGTGTGTGTGGGGGTGGGGGGGGGGGGTTGCGGGGGGGGGTATGGGGGTTAAAAATACCGGTCCATCTATAGGATTCGAACCTGTTGACACACACTCCCCTGTCGCGTACACTCGGCCACCACTGCACTAAACAGCCGCTCAAAACCGGCATGCAAGGGAGCTAATCCAAGGCATGAGTTTTCTCCCTCATTGCCTGCTTTGCAAAAGATCAAAGTAGGCACGTTCTGAAAAAAAAGAAAAACAATAAATAAAATAAAATAAAAATCTCGTGATCTCGTTAAGCACCAAGACTATGATCCCTCATACAACTTGATAAAGAAACAAACAAGCAAATATCAAAAATAAAATATGATAAAATTCAAGGAAAAATACAAATAAAAAGAACAGAAAAATGACACATAAATTGAATGAAATGAAACGAAATAATGTAATAAGTCAGATTTTTAACTGCGTGAAAGTAGATTAAATAACAAAAACAACGAACCAACAAAAACACACAAAAACCACCTTAAAAACACTTGAAATGGAGCCTGGTACATTATAAAAAAAAATTAAAAAAATGTATGAGGGGGCATTGCGGGCTGCTTGCTTGCTTGATTTAAGTGAATTTTATTTTGGAATTGATATGTCGCCAGCTTGTAAAATGGTGTCAGTAAAGAAGGAATATAATGTACCTATATCCGCGGTGTTTATGAACTCTGTATTATAGCTAGCAAGCATACTTTCGAATTTCTCCCAGTTAGCATCTTTATACTTATATCTTGGAACTTTGTCTTTTTGAAATTCTGTAGGTCTTTGAGTTACATTAACTCACTCAGTACGGCCAGTCCTCTCTTCTCTTCTACACAGACCCCTCGGATGTCCAGTGGGTGTCTCAATGACCCAACCTTTAGCTTCCGTCGTCAGAATTGTGGTATTCTTTGTCAACATTCACATCTTCAGTATAAGAGCCTTCCGCTTGCAATATTTTGATGATGGTAATTGGGGTGAAACGCTGTTAACGTCGTCTCTTTCGCCGTTCGTATGGAGAGAGTTAAAAGTCATGATGATCGGTAAGTGATCACTTCCCAATGTATCTTTATATGTCGTCCATTTACATTCTGGATACAACGTAGGAGATATGAAAGACAAATCTATGGCAGATGACCCTGTGAGTGACAATATCAGGGATTATGGTAACGCTGCCATCATTTAAAAGGCTCAAGGAGGAATCAACAATATTTTCTACAAAGTGATTACAAGAAACTGATACACAATCTTTGTCCCAAAAAGGAGAATGGGCGTTAAAAAATCTCCCCCACTCCACCATTTTTCATTATCCTGAATATTATGTAACCATTCCGTGTTTACTTCGTTAAGGCCTCTCGGTAAATACACAGAGACGATACGTAGAGTAAGGTGATCACTGAATTTAACTCACTCAGTACGGCCAGTCCTCTCTTCTCCTCTACACATACCCCTCGGATGTCCAGTGGGTGTCTGAATGACCCAACCTTTAGCTTCCGTCGTCAGAATTGTGGTATTCTTCATCAACATTCACCTCTTCAGTGTAAGAGCCTTCCGCTGGTAATATTTTGATGGTGGTTATTGGGGTGAAACGCTGTTAACGTCGTCTCTTTCGCCGTTCGTATGGAGAGAGTTAACACGTGCCGCGCATGAATGAAAATCTGTAGTAGTGTTAGGTGCTGGTGGAGAGCATACACTGTACTTCCATTCCTTCTTGAATATATAGTGCAGCACTGATTTTTGTGGCAGCATCTACATTCTGGTGCACAGGTGGGTAATAATAACCTGGAAGATAGGGTAATTTATTCTTCTTAACATTAAGTGATTGTAATATAAGTGTTTGCTAGCTATTATTTGCCAAATGTTGGATGAGATATGGTAAATTTGTGGAGATGGATCCAGCATGCTACTGCATAACCTGGATTGCATGCTTGCGAATGGGGGGCATTATAGAGGAGAGTATGTGTATGTTGGGTATAGTGTGTGGAGGGTATAAGAAAAAGAAGTGTGTGTGTGTGTGTGTGTGTGTGTGTGTGTGTGTGTGTGTGTGTGCATGCACTTTGCACGCTGGTGTGAGTGCGCGCGTGTGTGGTGTGCAATTTTTTTTTTTAAATATGTTAATGTTTCACACAGATCCAGAGTAGGCTCTCAAGTCCTGATCAGCGCCTTTGGTCTATGCATCGCATCAGCCCACCCCCCACCCCTCCGCCCCGACCCCCGCCCTCTCCGCCCTCCCCCCTCGCAGTCCGCACGCTTAGACGTCTACTTCAAAACTGAAACTCTGTGTATGTGTGTGTGTGTGTGTGTGTGTGTGTGTGTGTGTGTGTGTGTGGTTCTGAGTTTCTCTCTCTCTGTCTCTCTGTCTGTCTGTCTCTCCTCCCCCCCTCTCTCTCTCTCCTTTCTCTCTCTCTCTTTGTCTCTCTCTGTCTCTATCCCTGTCTGTCTGTCTGTCTGTCTGTCTGTCTGTCTCTCTCTCTCTCTCTCTCTCTCTCTCTCTCTCCGACGCATCGAGTGTCGCTCGCAAAAAAACCCCACAACAACAACAAAAAAACAAAACAAAACAAAAAGCAAACAAACAAACAAACAAACCTGCTGAACTCCCCGTCAACTAATAATCAAGTACTCGAACTCGTAACTCCTCGACACACGGATTTTTTTTTAGTCCGTACCGATGGTCCTCCTCCTCCTCCTCCTCCTCCTCCTCCTCCGCTTCACATCCTCTCTCCCCCATCCATCGATCAGCCAGACGGTTCCAGACTGGCAATGATAACAATAAATGGGAAATTCCACGCTTCGTGACTTTCACCCTCTCTCCTGTGTCTGTGTGTCTGTGGCTGACGGGAGTGCCAAACCACGACATTCGTGTAATTATTACCAAAAAAAAAAAAAAAAAAAAAAAAATCTGCGGGAATGGGGAGACTAGAAGGGAAGAAAAGAGTGTATTTATGTGTGTGTGTGTGTGTGTGTGTGTGTGTGTGTGTGTGTGTGTGTGTGTGTGTGTGTGTGTGTGTGTGAGATCGCATGAGAGAAAGAGGAAAGGAGGAGAGAGAGAGAGAGAGAGAGAGAGAGAGAGAGAGAGAGAGAGAGAGAGAGAGAGACAGACAGACAGAGAGAGAGAGAAAGAGGGAGAGACAGAGAAAGATAAGGAGACAGAGACAGACAGACAGACAGGCAGACAGAGCGCGCGCGAGAGAGAGATAGATAGCTAGATAGATAGAGAGAGAGAGAGAGACAGACAGACAGACAGACAGACAGAGACAGACAGACAGACAGACAGACAGAGCGCGCGAGAGAGAGAGATAGATAGCTAGATAGAGAGAGAGAGAGAGAGAGAGACAGACAGACAGACAGACAGACAGACAGACAGACAGGCAGAAAGATATATAATTATATAGAGAGAGAGCGAGAGAGCGAGCGAGAGAAACAGACAGACACAGGCACAGACAGATAGACAGAGAGAGACTGAGGCTGGGGCTGAGGTCATTTATTCATATTGGTCGTACTGCCTCCCGCTCCTCTCATTAGAAGGTGGATAAACAGTGGACTCGCACATTCATATGGGTCTTTATTATATGAAAAGAGAGGCAGACAGACAGACAGACAGAGACAGACAGACAGAGAGAGACAGACACAGAAACGGATAGACGGAGACAGACAGACAGACAGACAAAAAACAAAAAACAAACAGAAAGATAGAGTGAGACTGAGAGACAGACAGACAGACACAGACAGAGATACACAGAGAGAGAGATGGTGGAAGAGAGAGAGAGAGAGAGAGAGAGAGAGACAGAGAGGGGGGGGGAGAGAGAGGGATATATATATATATATATATATATATAGAGAGAGAGAGAGAGAGAGAGAGAGAGACGCAGAAACGGAGAAAGAGAGGCAGACAGACAGGAACAGACAGAGAGAGACAGACAGATAGGGATGGGCATTAAAGATAAAGAGAATATAATGACAGTGCACTTGAGGTTTGGGAATCGAAGAACAGGAAGGAGAGAGAGAGAGAGAGAGAGAGAGAGAGAGAGAGAGAGAGAGAGAGAGAGAGAGAGAGAATGCGAATGCGAATGCGAATGCGAACGGGACGTGTGAATGGATGAAGGAAATGGACGAGCGAGTGAGCGAGTGAAAGGAACGAACGAACGAACGAATGAGTGAACGAGTGAAAAGAAAGAAAATGAATGAGTGGAGAAGCGAATGAATGAGTGAGTGAGTGAGTGGGTGAGTGAGTGATAGGAAGGGACATGTTAATTTTGTATTTGTAGTTGTAGTTGTTTTTTTTTTTATCACAACAGATTTCTCTGTGTGAAATTCGGGCTGCTCTCCCCAGGGAGAGCGCGTCGCTACACTTCAGCGCCACCCTTTTTTTTTTTTTTTTTTTTTTTTTTGTTCCTGCGTGCAGTTTTATTTGTTTTTCCTATCGAAGTAGATTTTTCTACAGAATTTGTCCAGGAACAACCCTTTTGTTGCCGTGGGTTCTTTTACGTGCGCTAAGTGCATGCTGCACACAGGACCTCGGTTTATCGTCTCATCCGAATGACTAGCGTCCAGACCACCACTCAAGGTCTAATGGAGGGGGAGAAAATATCAGCGGCTGAGCTGTGATTCGAACCAGCGCGCTCAGATTCTCTCGCTTCCTAGGCGGACGCGTTACCTCTAGGCCATCACTCCACTGATGGATGGATGGAGGAATGGACGAACGATTGAGCGTGTGAAAGGAGGCACAGGCGAACGGATGAAGGAATGAATGGATGAAGTTGAAGAAAAGGATGAGCAATGAAATCGGATGAACACAGCCTTTTTTGGGGGGGGGGGGGGGCAGGAAGTATGTGATTCGATGGCACAGCAGGTGGTGAGAGAGAGAGAGAGAGAGAGAGAGAGAGAGAGAGAGAGAGAGAGAGAGAGAGAGAGAGAGAGACGGGTGAAGGAAAAGAAAGAAAGGGGATAGAGAGAAATAGAGCGAAGGTGGAGAAGAAGAAGAAGAAAGAGCAAGCCAAAGAAATTAAAAAAAAAGACACTGACACAGATAGATAGATAGATAGACAGATAGAGAGAGACAGACAGAGAGACAGATTGAAGGACATAGAAAGGCAGACAAAGAAAAACAGACAGAGAAAGAAAGGTATAAAAATAATGGAAACGAAACGAAGTGGGTTGTTTTTCCAGGGTATCGAGATAAGCACAATAACGAGAATGCTTCCAAGGTCTTCTAGTGTCGGCAGATTCAAGGGAAGGGGGGCGGGGGAGGGGGGGACTGTCGTTGGAGGATCGTATTTGCAGTCTCCACCTGGGGGGGAGGGACGGGGTGGGGTGGGGGAGGGGGGAGCTTTCGGTCTGGCTCCGCGACTAAGACATTATTGTCGCCAGTAGGGGAACTTTGTAGATGATGTCCTGAGTACGTTTTAAATCAGAACAGGCTCTGCTGAACACCCCCGAAATGGCTTAGCAGCAGCGCAGGGTCTCCTCTAGTGTGGGGCCTCCTGGCGAACGACAGAACATCGATGGTTCCATGTAGACTGCTGACGGACGAACCTGGGTGTGGCCGTGTATGGAGGGGTTGGGGGTGTGTGTGGGGGACTCGGAAGTAGCGGCATGGGAGTGAATGCCACTGAAACGGTGCAAGATGATGGGACAGAAAAAAAAAATAAATAAATAAAATAAAAGCTTTTTCTTCCCCACCCAACATTGGTTGATAAGAGACAGAGACGGACGAACAGACAAACAGAGGCATTCAGAGAGAAATAGAAAGACAGAGAGAGAGAGAGACAAAAAAAAAAAAAAAAAAAAAAAATCATAAACAGCAACAACAACAACAACAACAATAATAATAATAATAATAATAAT
>NC_134898.1:15710425-15712925 GCF_041734735.1 Babylonia areolata | reverse complement strand
CTGTTCCACGGAGGGGAATAGTGAGTCTGGAGGGTCTGGAAGGGAAGGGTATGGGGATGGTGGATGGTGGGATGGTGGGTGGTGTGGTCTGTGCTGTGTTGTGTTTGTTTTGTCTTTTTTTTTGTCCTGGGTTGTGTTGTATCGTGTTGAATTGTATTGTATTGTATTGTGTTGTCTTTGTGTTGTGTTGGACGGGAGCGGCAGGCCAGGCGCGTGGTTGTGTCGTGTCGTGTCGTGTTGTGTTGTGTTGTGTTGTGTTGTATTTGCCGTGTCGTGTCGTGTCGTGTTGTGTCGTGCTGTGTCGTGTCGTGTCGTGATGTGTCGTATTGTGTTGCATTCTATTGCGTTGTGTCGTGTCGTGTTGCATTGTATTGAGTTGTGTTGTGTTGTGTCGTGTCGTGTCGTGTCGTGTTGCGTTGTGTTGTGTTGTGTTCTGTTGTGTTCACCAAAACAACAGTCAGAGCCAACATCAGATGTGCAAACATTCATCCTTGGAAGCTTAACTATCTCCATACGAACGGCGAAAGAGACGACGTTAACAGCGTTTCACCCCAGTTACCATCATCAAAATATTGCAAGCGGAAGGCTCTTATACTGAAGAGGTGAATGTTGACAAAGAATACCACAATTCTGACGACGGAAGCTAAAGGTTGGGTCATTCAGACACCCACTGGACATTCGAGGGGTCTGTGTAGAGGAGAAGAGAGGACTGGCCGTACTGAGTGAGTTAAAGACTGCTTGCTGCTGCTGTTGCTGCTGCTGACAAGAAGTAGCTGGTGTGCCCCCTATGAAACATGCAGTGAGGACAATCGAGGAGGACCGCCGTCAACTCCTTGCTGTTCGCAGCTGGAGATCGTGCGTCCTTCAGACCTTTGGTTACTAAGCTGCTTAGCTGTGTGTCCACCGGTGATATTCACTGTTGATGTTGGTTTAAATAATCTTTAATTATTCAACAATGCACATGATTACAATGCAATGAATGACAAAACAAAAGAGCATCAACAAGCTTAAAGCTTATACTGTGCTCGCAACGTTGCACTTCAATTTTATCATGACGGCTGATGAACCATATTATGACTTGTATCAAATAACATTCATAAACAGTAAGTAATGAAATAATGAAATAAAACAAATAAACAAACAGTACATAATATAGTAAAATAATGCTAATATCAATATTTACATGGGATTAAATTTATTATCACCAGAGTAATTGGCCTAATAGAAGAAAAACACGAAGAAGAAGAAGAAAATTTAGAAGAATGGTTGGTAAGCTGGTGGGGGAGGGGGAACAGAGGGGAGAGGAGAAATTCTAACAGATCATTGGCCAATCCATTCACTTTGAATACTTGGTCAGTCAAATAAATCCAACATATATTTCACTGTTGATGTTCACACAATGCACCGCCCAGCCTGTATTCCCCGAAATACAACCATGATGTATTGTAGTGTAGTGCGACGGGCGCAATAGCCGAGTGGTTAAAGCGTTGGACTGTCAATCTGAGGGTCCCGGGTTCAAATCACGGTGACGGCGCTTGGTGGGTAAAAGGTGGAGATTTTTACGATCTCCCAGGTCAACATATGTGCAGACCTGCTAGTGCCTGAACCCCCTTCGTGTGTGTATGCAAGCACAAAATCAAATACGCACTTTAAAGATCCTGTAATCCATGTCAACGTTCGGTGGGTTATAGAAACAAGAACATACCCAGCATGCACACCCCCGAAAACGGAGTATGGCTGCCTACATGGCGGGGTAAAAACGGTCATACACGTAAAAGCCCACTCGTGTGCATACGAGTGAACGCAGAAGAAGAAGAAGTATTGTAGTGTATTGTTGTATTTCATTGTACTGTATTGTATTGCAGTGCATTGTATTGTATTGTGTTGTGTTGTATTTTATATTGTATTGTGTTGTATTGCATTGTACTGTATTGTATTGCAGTGGAGTGCATTGCATTGCATTGTAGTGTGCTGTATTTTATATTGTATTGTATTATTGTATATTGTATTGCATTGTGTCTTATCACAACATATATCTGTGTGAAATTCGGGTTGCTTTTCTCGATGAAAGCGCGTTGCCACTGAGCAAGGCTTTCTTGTTTGTTTGCTTGTTTTTGTTTTTCTTTCAAGTGGGAGAAAGAAAATCAAAACAATAATAACAACAACGACAACAATAACAACAACAACAACAACAACAAAAAGAACACCAACAACAACAATAACAACAGCGACAACAATAACAACAACAACGACAGCAATAACAATAACAACAACAACGACAACAATAACAACAACAACAACAACAACAACAACACACACACACACACACACACACACACACACACACAATCACCACCAACCCAAAACCTCTCTCAAACTGACGTCACAGCGACAATCCCTGCTCCAAATCACACTGGTAACATAACCACTTGTCTGACATCAACATCTCAAAATGACGTCACATTCACTAACGCTTTTTCTTTCTTTCTTTTCTTTTCTT
>NC_134898.1:15690425-15705425 GCF_041734735.1 Babylonia areolata | reverse complement strand
CTGGAGTGTGGCCTCCTGGCCACCTAACATTGATATTTCCTTGGGGACTAACATGGCTGAGACTGCAGCAGATGAACGTGGGTGTGGCGATGAATTGGGGGCACTCGGAATGAGAGGCAAAGGGGATACTGCCATTGAAATGGTGCAGATGGTGAGACAGAACAGAGAATTCATGGCATTCTCTGTTCACCGTTTGGCACCAAACCGTCTGTCTGTAGAGTAGGAAACAGTGTTCAATTTACGTTAGTGGTACCACACTGAGTTTTCTAAACTGATATCTTAGGCTGTGAATCGCATCTTGACACCAAATTTCTCACTCGCGCACGTAAAAGGACCCATGGTGACAAACTTGGTTGTGTCGCTGGCAACACTATTTGCAAACAAAAATCCACTTTGGTAATAAAACAAGTACATTGCTTCTCCTCTCTCTCTCTCTTTCTTTCTGTCTCTCTCTCTCTCTTTCTGTCTCTCCCTCGCTCTCTCTCTCTCTTTCTCTGTGTGTCTGTCTCCCCCTCTCTCTCTTTTCCTCTCTGTCTCCCCCCCTCTCTCTCCCTCCCTCTCTATCTCTCTCCCTCCCCCTCTCTCTCTGTCTCTCTCTCTCTGTGTCCCTGTCTCCCTCCCCCCCTCTCTCTCTCTCCCTCTCTCTCTCTTCCTCTCTCTCTCCCTGTCTCCCCCCCTCTTTCTCTGTCTCTCTCTGTCCCTGTCTCCCTCCCCCTCTCTCTCTCTATCTCCCTCTCTCTCTTCCTCTCTCTTTCTCCCTGTGTCTCTCTCTGTCTCTGTCTCCCTCCTTCTGTCTCACTCTCTCCCCCTCTCTCTCCCCCTCACTACCCCCCCCCCTCTCTCTCTCTCGCCTCACGGAATGACTCCGGAAAAGGAATGATGAGCGACAAAAGGCAGCTGTCAATCGAGTCAACTCTGCCCAAGGAGGGAAGCTGTTGTACAAATGACTCTCGTGTTTGTGTGAAACTCTTAGAGTTTGGTCTCTGACTTAAGACGGGCGCAATAGCCAAGTGGTTAACTCGTTCAGTACGGCCAGTACTCTCTTCTCTTCTACACAGACCCCTCGGATGTCCAGTGGGTGTCTTAATGACCCAACCTTTAGCTTCCGTCGTAAGAATTGTGGCATTCTTTGTCAACATTCACCTCTACAGTATAAGAGCCTTCCGCTTGCAATATTTTGATGATGGTAACTGGGGTGAAATGCTGTTAACGTCGTCTCTTTCGCCGTTCGTATGGAGAGAGTTAAAGCGTTGGACTGTCAATCTGAGGGTCCCGGGTTCGAATCACGGTGACGGCGCCTGGTGGGTAAAGGGTGGAGATTTTTACGATCTCCCAGGTCAACATATGTGCAGACCTGCTAGTGCCTGAACCCCCTTCGTGTGTATATGCAAGCAGAAGATCAAATACGCACGTTAAAGATCCTGTAATCCATGTCAGCGTTCGGTGGGTTATGGAAACAAGAACATACCCAGCATGCACACCCCCGAAAACGGAGTATGGCTGCCTACATGGCGGGGTAAAAACGGTCATACACGTAAAAGCCCACTCGTGTGCATACGAGTGAACGCAGAAGAAGAAGGTTTCTGACTTAAGATATGTGCCATATGAACATCATTAACAACAACAACGATGATGATGATGATGATACTACGACTACCACTACGACTTTTACTACTACTAATGATATCGACTACAACTACAATCAATACTGATAATACTACTAATAATATTAATCATCATCATCATCGTTTTCAACATCATAATATATTAAGAAGAAGAAGAGGAAACTCTACTACAACTACAACTAATACAAATAATATTAATGATTAAAATCTTGATCATAATCATCATAATCGTCATGTTATTATTATCATAATTAATATTACCATAATAACAATGAATAATAATAATAATGATAAGACGAAGAAGAGTCTCTGCTACAGCTAAAACTAATACTAATGATATGAAGGATTAAAATAATGACAATCACCATCATCATTACTATCACAACCATGTTATTATTATCATCATCGTCATTACCATGACTACAATGTATATATATATATATATATATATATATATATATATATATATATGCCTGAACACAGGCACCCTAGTCACACGCCACTTCAACCAATCCAACCACGCAATCACTAACATGAAATGTATCATCATAGAACATATTCACGGAAATTCACACACTGTCAGACAAACCAGGGAAAAAAAGTGGATGGACAGACTGAAAACAGTGGCACCTTACGGGCTGAACATTTGGGACTAATAGCCATAAGGAGGTCCCTGTGGTTGTGTTTGTGGGGTGTTTGTGGGGTGGTGAGGACAACGATAGAGGACTCTCTCTCTCTCTCTCTCTCTCTCTCTCTCTCTCTGTCAGTGTCTGCCTTCTCTCCGCCTGTCCATCTGTCTCTCCCTCTCCCCCTCTCTCTCCCCCCTCTCTCTTTGTCCCTCCATCCTCTCTCTCTCTCCCTCCCCTCTCTCTCTCTCCTCTCATGTCAGCCATCTGTCCGTCTGTCCCTCCCCTCTCTCCTTATTCTCTCCCCCCCCCCCCCCCCCTCTCTCGCTGTCTGTCTCTCTCTGTCTTCCCTCTCTCTCCTCCTCTCTCACAGTCCCTTCTCCCTCCCTGACCCCCTCCCTCTCTGTCTCTCTTTCTTTTTCCCTCTCCTTCTATTATCTGCCCATCTATTTTGTCTCGACCTCTCTCTCGTCCTCTCTGACTACTTTACTCACCAGCCTCTCTTCCCATTCCCCAAGGAACACTTCACACTGTTCTTTTCATGTTGCATGCCCTGGATGCAGTTTTACATGAGCTTTTTTCATGAGCTTTGTTGACCTTTTTGTTTTCTTTGTTGGTGTGTGTGTTGGATTTTGACATACCAGTAAACGCCCTTGACGAAAACCAGTGGTTGAAACCGGTCGGGCATGTGAGGAACTGTTCTGTTGTTTTCCTTTTTTTCTATTGTTATATATATATATATATATATATATATATATATATATATGTGTGTGTGTGTGTGTGTGTGTGTGTGTGTGTGTGTGTGTGTGTGTGTGTAATAGTAACAACAACAAATAAATAAATAAATAAACAAACAAACAAACAAACAAACAAACAAACAAACAAACAAACAAACAAATAAATAAATAAATAAATAAATAAATGAATAACTATAATCATAATCTAATCGCAGAGTGCGACCAGCGGATTCTGAGCAACAAGGAATCGAACGGCACCATCTTCTCCCCCGGTTACCCGGGCAACGTGCCAGACGGCGTGGTGTGCCACTACTACCTGGACGGCCTGATGGACGAGCAGAACCTGGAGAAGGTGGAGGTCTTCTTCACGGACTTCAAGATCCCTGGATACATCCCGGAGTGAGTTTACTGGGAGGGAGGGAGGGAGGGAGGGAGGGAGGGAGGGAGGTGGTTAAAGGGTTGGGAAGGTAGGGGAGGATGGTGGTTCACTATCACTGGATACACCTGAAGAAGGTGGAGGTCTTCTTTACGGACTTCAAGATCCCTGGATACATCCCGGAGTGAGTTTGCTGGGAGGAAGGAATGGAGGGAGGGAGGGAGGGAGGTGGTTAAAGGGTTGAGAAGTTAGGGGAGGATGGTGGTTCACTATCACTGGATACACCTGAAGAAGGTGGAGGTCTTCTTCACGGACTTCAAGATCCCTGGATACATCCCGGAGTGAGTTTGCTGGGAGGAAGGAAGGGAGGGAGGGAGGTGGTTAAAGGGTTGAGAAGTTAGGTGAGGAGGGTGGTTCACTATCACTGGATACACCTGAAGAAGGTGGAGGTCTTCTTCACGGACTTCAAGATCCCTGGATACATCCCGGAGTGAGTTTGCTGGGAGGAAGGAAGGGAGGGAGGGAGGGAGGTGGTTAAAGGGTTGGGAAGGTAGGTGAGGATGGTGGTTCACTATCACTGGATACACCTGAAGAAGATGGAGGTCTTCTTCACGGACATCCCTCAGTGAGTTTAGTGGGGAGGATGGTGGTACAAAATCCCTGGATACACCTTGAGAAGGTGGAGGTGTAAGCCCACAATTTTTCGCAGTCCCGCCTTGAGAGAAATCGTGGGATTACGAGAAATCGTCGTCGTTCTCCTCCCGCGCTTTCTCTCTCAATTGCGAGTTTAGGAAGGTGGAGGTCTGTTGTTGGTGAATCAAGATCCATGAATACATGTTTGAGTTTTTTGGAAAGAGACGGTCGGATGGCTGGCTAGTCGAGATCCCTGGACACATGTCTGAGTGAGTTTGTGGTCGAGGATTTTTTGTACCCTAGAATTTGGGATATTTTCTTTTCTATATTCGATGGTAAGGATGATGGTGATGATGAATGAGAATTGGGAATAATTTTTGTTTTGGACAACTTTGACAAGGCTGTGCTCTCGTAATATTTGAGTGACACTCCCCAAAACCTGAAACTCGAAAACGTGTGTGTCTCAGTGTGCGCGTGCTTGCATGCGTGTGTGTGTGTGTGTGTATGTGTGTGTATGTGTGTGTGTGCATGCATGCGTGCGTGTGTGTCTGTGAGTGTGTGTCAAATCAATGTTCAATAATGTGATGCATGCAATTATCGGGCAACGTTCCTACCTTTTCTGAATTGTAAATGTTTTCTTTTCCTTCCTAATTAGTAAACATATTTCTTTGCTTTAACTTCGTTTTATTTCATTCATCGTTATCAAAGATCAGCTGACCGAATGATTGATTTTTTGTTTCCCTATTCTGATCAGTTGTCAGGTCTGTAATTAGAACTTCCAAAATCTCACACCACAGTTTTCCGCATTCTTCCATCTGCGTTCGTGCAAGGGTATGTGCATGCGTGCGTGCGTGTGTGTATGTGTGTGTGAGAGAGAGAGAGAGAGAGAGAGAGAGAGAGATAACGTGTATATGAACGTTTGTATGGGCGTGTGTTCGTTTGTGTGAGGTGGGTGTGTGGGTCTTGGGGTGTGTATGTGCGAATGTAAATGTTTGTGAGCGCGTTTGCGTGTGTGTGTGTGAGGGGGGTGGGGGGACCTGTGTGTGTGTGTGTGTGTGTGTGTGTGTGTGTGTGTGTTGTGCTACGTTCCTTTACTGCCCATTGGAGACAGCCATTGACGCTACAGACTTGTCTATGCAGGATCAAATGAAGCTAATTAGGACGTCGTTAACTGTGAAACGGGGTCAGTGAGATTGTCAAAAAATAAAAAAAAAAAAAAGAGGTCGGACTCATTCGGATTGCAAGCATCATAAACACAGTCTGGGGATGATAATTATTGTCTTCTTCTTCTCCTTCTCGTTCTTGTTCTTGTTTAGTTTTGTTTGTTTTTTTTTGTTCTTCTTTTTTTCATTGCTCGTGTTCTTGTTTGTCTGACTGTCTCTCTTACTCCCTCCCCCTTTTCCTCCACTTAAACCTTACTTGAACAATATCAACTGTATGATTATCCGCCGTGTTTTTTTTTTTTTTGTTTTTTGTTTTTTCGCGGTTTAGAATTGGAATGTCCAACTTGTGCTCACACTTTTTGCAGTTCAATTATGATGGACGAAGTAGGAATTGTCCTTTTTGTGATGACACTCCGGAAACCGAAATGCATTTTCTTTCGGTCTGCCCTAAGTACTGTTCTCTACGTTCCCAGTTTATTCCTTCTAAATTTCACAAACATCCAAGTGCTTTTTTTTTTGCTTTATATATATATATATATATATATATATATATATATAAGATGTCCATGCTGTTATTTTGCGCGAGTGAGAGATTGAGTGTAAATTTGTATTCAAGGCGTTTTCATTACGAGCAAATTTAATGCTCTAGAATCGTTATCGATGCCCATGTAGTTCAATGATTGTCCCAATATTCATTTCCTTGTATTAATTCTGTTTTTGTCCTTGTGAACTCCATTGTTATGGATCTGTGGTATGACAATTAAAATATTTCGACTTCGACTCCGACTTCGACTTTGGCTTCCGCCTCTTCCTCTGTCTTTTGCTCCGCCCCACAGCCCCCCCACCCCCACCCCTCCCTCCCCGGCCCTCCCTCCTGCACCCTCCCCATTTTTTTTAATGCTAGTACACCTAAGAAATCGGTTTCATTTGACTTACCTTTTCTGTTGTTAGAGCATCAAAAACTACAATTGCGTATCAACCTGTGGTCCAAGTTTAGGGCATGGAAGATGATGCAGTGGTGTGTAAAAGAAAAAAAAACCCACACACCTTCAACTTTGAGAACGTGTGTGTGTGTGTTTGTGTGTATGTGTGTGTGTGTGTGTGTGTGTGTGTGTGTGTGTGTGTGTGTGTGTGTGTGTGTGTGTGTGTGTGTGTGTGTGTGTGTGTGTGTATTGTGTGTGTGAGTGTGTGTGTGTGTGTGTGTGTGTGTGTGAGTGTGTGTAAGTATTTGTGTGTGTATGTGTGTGTTTGTGTGTGTGTTTGTGTGTGTGTGTGTGTGTGTGTGTGTGTGTGTGTTACACTGACAAACACTACGCATGTGTGCTATCCATGGTGAGAAGATTGTAATGATTATGACCCAATTTTTTTTTTTCATCTTTACTCATTAATTTATTTTTGCGTGGTTGTTGTCAGCATGATCGCCCTTGCATCGGTATGTTTATCATAATCATTGTTGTTATCATCACCTTAACCGTTGTCGTCATCGCCACTACCATCATTGCCATCACCATCAGCCATCGTCATCACAACCACCACTAACTACCACCATTGATTATCATCGTCTACTCCATCATCCTTGACTCAATCAACATCATCACCATCATCATGACCACAATCGTCATCGTTGTCGTTACCTCTTAATTAATCAGGCGCATTGGACGGGGGCAATAGCCGAATTATTAAAGCGTTGGACTTTCAATCTGAGGGTCCCGGGTTCGAATCACGGTGACGGCGCTTGGTGGGTAAAGGGTGGAGATTTTTTCGATCTCCCAGGTCAACATATGTGCAGACCTGCTAGTGCCTGAACCCCCTTCGTGTGTATACGCACGCAGAAGATCAAATACGCACGTTCAAGATCCTGTAATACATGTCAAACATCGGTAGGTTATAGAAGCATGCACCCCCAACCCCCGAAAACGGAGTATGGCTGCCTATATGGGTAAATAAACAAAACGGTTACACACGTAAAATGTTACATGTCTGTCTGAGCGTGTATATGTGTGCGTGTCTGAAATCTGATTGAATGATACAGGAAACGAATGATGAGCGCCCAGCTAGTGGCAGCCATCAGTCGGCTCCACCCAGGTAGACAGCCTGTTGTGCAAATGACCCCGTGTTTGTAAACCGCTTAGAGCTTGGTATCTGACTGAGGATAGGTGCTGTCATTATAACAATCCACATCAATCAATCAGTCAATCGCCTTCCACCTCCTCCTCCTCCTCCTCCTTGCTTTTCATTCCTCCCCTTGTCCCTATGCCTCAGGTGCAACAACGGCTACATCGGGCTGCAGGAAGGAGGGGAGGGGGGCCAGATGTGGGAGGGGCAGCGGGGGCGGGTGAGGGAGAGGTTCTGCGGCACCATCCGCCCCCCTCCCCTCACCAGCACCGGCCCTCGCATGGTGCTGGTGCTGAATACGCGCGACGCCAAATACGGTGGTCGGTTTGTGGCTCTGTACAAGTTCGTTACAGGTAAGATTTTATTTTTCCAACTTTTTTTTTTTTTTGGATATAATTCAGACAAAGGTTGATAGATACAAAATCTATATACTTTGTGCATTAGAAGGTATAGGGTGAAGACATGTCTGGATTATCCCCTCGTGTCCGACGGATGAGTAGGAAGGGAGGTCATCTCTTGGTGTGTGTCCCCATGTGGGAATGAAGACCAACACCTGAGGCACAGTGTCCATTCCACAGACGCTGCATGGAATGGAGTCCTGCAAGGATGGGTCCTGTTTTCAAGAGAGAACTCTTTTTTTAACCTGGATGGCGGCTGCTCTGTTGCGCTCGAAAGTCGCTGTGCCCTGGGTACAGGGTAAAGACGTGATGGAGTCTCCTGTCGGTCCGACGGATGAGTAGGCAGGCAGGCTTATCTGTCGGTGTGTGTCCTCATATGGGAGAAGAGGCCGATTCTAGATGCACAGCACTTCCCACAGGTGTTGCAAGGGAAAACGTATCCAGAAGTTGAGCCCTGCTTCCTTCGCTCACGCTTCTCCTTAATAACATAATGATGTTTTAAATACTGACAAGTCCACAACAACACAATGTAAGCAGAACAATACGTATTCAATAACAAAATTCTATAGTGACATTATGTATCTTAATCTAGCATTAAACATGTATATAAAGACCATTTTTTTCCACAAATTTATGTTCCATAGTTATGTTAAAAGCATACCCGTCTACGTTATATGTCTGCGTGAGATCTTTTAAGAGCATTTGTAATGTTGGTTTGGTTTTGTTGGTTCTGCATTTGTATACAGAGTATATAGCTGTCAATATATGAGAGAAACATCCATCAGATTTTAGTTTGGTATATGTCACAGGTAAGTACTTTTTCTTGGAATTTTCTTTCCTTTCTCCCCTACAGTCCATGTCAAAACACGTTCTTTCCCCACTAAAAATAAAAAAAAAGCAAGAAGATTCTCATAAAAAAACAGTACATGCAAAGTTAACGTACAGATTCCTAGACTGTTAAAAAAGTTATTATGGACAGCATTATCGGCAAGAAGCTTCACGAGTTACATGGTATGCTAAAGCACAGTTGATGGGTTTTTTTTATTGTCTTGTGTGGTGTAGTGGTGTATTTGTTTATTCATATGGAGAGAGAGAGAGAGAGAGAGAGAGAGAGAGAGAGAGAGAACTCAGAACTGTTTTAATGTCAATAGCTTATCAGCCCTAATGACATGGGGGTACAATCAAAACAACAATAGTTCTAAAAAAAAGTTGAAACGACTATTCAAAGCATACCATTTTTGAACGACTATTCAAAACATACCATTTTTGAAATCCATTGATAAGGAATCTACATAATTTCGACCATCCAGTTTACGAAGTCAGTTTCTTGAAGAACAACAGTGAGTGATGTTTTTTTCGAAAATTATATGCTTCGGCAGTATACTTTGCCAGAGACTGGATTGAATTGTCCTGGTGTATGTTAAGTACACTGCACAGATCTTCATTCTTGAGAGAGAGAGAGAGAGAGAGAGAGAGAGAGAGAGAGAGAGAGAGAGAGAGAACAAAGAAGCATTTTCCCACACAGACGTCAAACTATTACGATGCGACACAAGTTGATTTCCTCTCTCTCTCTCTCTCTCTGTCTCTCTCGGAGTTCACAGCTGACCGTCGAGGAGAGCAGACGTGTCCGTGCAGCGCTCTGCGTGAACTCTGAACATTGCAAAGAAAAGAACTCAAGTTCTTAGGAGTGGCAAGAAGTGTTTTCTTCTTCTGTCAGTGTTAGAATTTTATTTCTGTTTTATTTATTTTTTCTAGACATTTGAGCAACATCAGCAATTACAAGAAGTTAATACATGGTATTATCACGATGCCAACAACAGCAGAAGCCCACAGACAAAAAATCGGACAGTTTTATGGTGTGACTGTGCAAATTTCCCTCAGAAAGCGGAGACGTGAACATGAAAACGGACGACACACCCAGCCATGTTTACTGAAAACAGAGGTACGAAACTGGTGTGTTGTTGTGACTGTCGCTGCGCTGTACACTCTGTTTCTTCTACTCTTGTTAGTGTGTGGCGACGTGGAGACTAACCCAGTCCCCAGAGACTACAACTATGGCGCAACCCACGACAACAGCGGTGACTACACATACAACAACGGCTATTTGTCTTATGTTATGCAACAAGTGCAGGCTTCCCTTGACCACCGACACTCCACATTTATGCACTTTCTTCAAACCCATGCAGATGATTTGTGCCAACGAATGGGCGAAAAGATGAGAAAACTCGAACAGGCTTTCGATCGTCTGGCTTCTGATTTGTCCACTCTCCAGGAATGGGTTCAGCATGATAGAGAAGATATAAATGAACTTCGGCACAACCAGAGCCACTTAGGTGAGCGCTTAGACAGAGCAGAACGGCAACTGGAGGGATTAGAGAAAGATTCCCGTCAGTGCACCCTGAAGTTCATCGGTGTCAGAGAACAGGACCAGGAAGATTTCCAGAAGAGCACCCAAACTGTCGTGGATCTCCTCAACCAGCATTCATCATCACGCACATGGCACAAGCACGATATAGAAAGAACGTATCGTATTGGAGGCCATCGAACAAACAGAGATTCGCCACGCCCACTGATAGTCTGTATGCACAGGTGGGGAGACAAAATGGAAATCCTGACTGACAGAGATCTCAGGGATCGTCTACGAAGAGACAACGTCAGGATCACAGCAGATCTCACTCCACGCCAAAGGGAAGAAGTGGAGTTCCACCGTCAGCAAGGACGAATTGCCTACTTCAGAGGGGGCAGACTGCAAGTAGAGGATCGTCGTAGGGGGCCATCTCAAAATGACAGAGAACAGCACACCTACCGCCGTGACCAACACGGGGAGCCAGACGACAGGTACGATAGAGGTTACCACAGATCATCTGCAGAGCATGCCCCCTCCAGGTACACCCGGGATGTAAGAGGTAACTACACGGAGACACACGCAGACGGAAGACATCGTAACGATCACGATAATTCTCATGACCGAATCCTAACCACTGACCAACTACAACCCCCCAAGCCCCACCCCAATCAGACTCCAAGTCCCGACTGTGTGCCCGTTGTTCCCGGCACGAGGCTTTACAGTCACGTGCTGTCAGGTTCTGCAGGACAAACAGACCAACCAGTCCGTCACGCCAATATGGAGAGTGGTCAGCATGAGGTTAGCAGCCAACAGTCTGTTCATCACCATGTTCCGGAAAGAAGGGAACCCGAGAGAAGCAGTCCTCTGACCCTGGCAGCAGAACAGCAAGAACCGAGCATCCATCCCTCTCCTGCTGTGTGTGAGGCCAGCTGTACCAGCACTGACCAGTCTACAGACCCGGTACCGTCAAACACGGAAGACGCGGCAAAGACAGACGTGACACCAGACGCAGGAAATACTTCACAAGACCAAGTACATTCTGCGACGACAAGGAATGAGGAGACGACCCCCCATCTCTCCCCTCCCACCCAAGATTGCACGGGAAACCCCTCTCCCTCCCGCCCGTCCTCAACAAGATGCGATGACAGCGGAAAAGGACGAACGCACCAGAAAGGTACGCCTGCACCTAACAGCACGGCGAAGAGAACAGCGCACCGAAGTAGCAGCAGTCCCCCCGTGATGTCCGTGCGAGGAAAGCAGAGTGGCGCTGCACGGACACCAACAAACAGCAACTCACAACAAACTCACTCAGACAGACAGACACGTAATACTCAGGCAAGACTTCCGACAGACTGGGTGACCCCTTCGTGCTCCAAAAAGCAGTTGGACACCAAAGCTATGAAGAAAAAGAAATGACGTGAAGGCCGTGACCCTGTAGTCAGTGACAGTGTAAATCAGTCCTCAGGTGAGCTGACTTTACTGGCATGGAACGTGGAAGGTCTTGCCTCCAAACTAAATGATCCTTCTTTCCTGTCCTATGTTTCGGATTATGACTTTATTTGTTTCACTGAAACGTTTATGCATAGATTTTGTTCAACAGCACTTCCTTCCCACACCCCTCATATTGCACCAGCTCAAAAATTTTCAAAGCAGGGAAGAAACAGTGGAGGAGTGATTGTTCTCGTTAGGAATGAATTGATGAAATTTGTTAGAAAAGTGTCAACACCATATAACAATATAATAATGCTACAGTTGGCCATCGAACTGTTTGGAACTGATACAGATGTTTTCATGATTTGCGTATACCTGAACCCTACTGACAGCCCATTTTATACTAACAGTGAATTCGCGGATGGTATTTCTATGCTGGAGCGTACCTTACTAGATATTTTAGAATGTAATATTGATGCACAGTTTATCATATGTGGAGACTTAAATGCCAGAATTGCAAACAAAATTCCTTGGCATTTTGACGTTGATCTCTTCCGCTCTGTACAGGGTGGATGCGATAATGATAACGTTGATGATAATCACCTTTGGAATCAAATAGCAGCTTTCGTAGGTTTTCTCATGATCAGTATCTCAATAGCTACGGAAAAAATCTGCTATGCTTGTGTGCAGGTTTCGATCTACACATTTTAAATGGTACGACTGAAGGTGACAAAGACGGTTGCTATACTTTGTCTTCTACTGCCAACAGCGTTATAGATTACTTTTTGTTTTCACATTCACTCTGTACATTACCTCGTGAGATGTATGTTGGGGAACGTATTGAGTTCAAGCATATGCCGGTAATCTGTCATGTTTATTGTACAGAAAATTTTTAACATGGGGAAGAAACCTTTTCTTGTTTCGACAAACTTATATGGTCAGAAGACAGAGTACGTCTTGTTACATAATCTTGAACGGCCTGAGAATGTACAAAAACTAATTGAAGCAGATCGTCTGCTACACCAAGATATAAATGAAGCCGTCAATATTTTTACAGACATGTTAACTTCTGCCGCCTCGTGCTTTAAAAAAAAACAGTGCGAGGAAATATGAGAAAGGGGAGTGCGTGGTTTGACGCAGAGTGTAAATAAATGAGGAGGACCACTCGGTCCGGCTCTCCGAACTTGTCGGCGTACCCAGTCTTCACCCGACAGAAAGTCGTATTGTGACACACGCAAAAATTATAAAAGAAAGTTGTTGGCCGATAAAGAAAAGGAATTCAAAAGAAAAGCCAGAGACGAACTTACAAACAATGTTAATGATTCTGGGAAATTTTGGCGCTGTGTTAAAAAATTTTCACATAAAACGACACAAATGGGGAAAATTGCACTGGAAAACTGGGTTCAACATTTTAAAGATGTTTTTGGTAGTGGAGAAGGTGGGTGGGAAGAAGAGGAGTCTGAAATCAATGCTTTTCCGGCTGATGCTACTGTTTGTGACGATGATGTTACACGGCTGAACGCCGAGATAACTGCAGAGGAGGTAACTGAGGCCGTTCACCACCTTAGGAATAATAAAGCAGCAGGTATTGATGGTATTATCCCCGAAATCTTAAAGACCGCAGTCACACGTGGCAGAGTAACAGATTTTCTCGTCCATTTATTTAATAGTATCTTTTCATCTGGACATTATCCAGAAGCTTGGACAGAAGCCCTGATCCACCCAATACACAAGAAAGGAAATATACACGATCCTGATAACTACAGAGGTATTTCCTTATTAAATATTTGTAGCAAAATTTTTAGTTACATCTTAAATAAACGATTGTCAGCTTTTGTAGAAGAGAAAAATATTCTTGGCGAGATACAAGCAGGCTTTCGAAAGGATCACTCTACAATTGACCACATTTTTCACGTTTTTTGCTATGATTCAAAAACATCTATTGAAAAACAAAAAATTGTATGTTGCGTTCATTGATTTTAAGAAAGCCTTTGATCTTATTTCTCATTGCAAATTGTGGCCCATTTTACACAAATTAGGAGTAAAAAGGAATATACTGAACACACTAAAGTGTATGTACACAACTGTTAAGGCCCGCATTCGTATTGGAAGTCAGATTTCAGAAGCTTTTCATTGCCTTAAGGGTTTAAAACAAGGTGAAATAACAAGTCCCATTTTGTTCTCCTTATTCATTAACGAACTGTTAAACAATGTGTTTTTGAAAAGTGTTTGTGTGATTGATATAATTGTGACTTACCCCTTCAGTAAGGGGCTTAGGCCTAAATCTGAATAAACAATTTCGTAATTTCGTAATTTCGAACTGGCTCAGGACATCATTAAGAATGGAAAACATGGTATACAACTTTCCCCCGATGTGCTTGAACTTTTTATTTTACTGTTTGCAGATGATATTATTTTACTATCGGAAACGGTTACAGGCTTACAAAACCGGTTAAATGTACTTGCATGCAAATCAGATGAGCTAGGACTTCATGTAAATCTTCACAAATCTAACATGTATTTTCAGAAAGGGGGGTTACGTGGCAAAGAAATGTGGTTCTATAAAGGGCAGGTAATGTCAGTGGTAAATTCCTATAACTATCTAGGTATGATTTTTTCAACAAAATTAGCATTTAGTAAAGCCGTCAGTGGCTTAACTTGTAAAGCGAGAAAAAGGGGTCATTGATATTTTTAGAACCCTTTGGAGATTAGGAGATTGTTCAGCAACCATTTTTGTAAAACATTTTTGACACACAAATTAAGCCATGTTATTATATGGTGCAGAAATATGGGGTTTAACACAACAGAAAGCGGTGGAAAATGTTCACACCTTTGCATTGAAGAAATTGCTAAATGTCAGCCCCCGAACCCCAAACGACATGGTGTACGGCGAAACTGGACGTTACCCTTTATATGTTTTTACCTATGTCGCTTGCATCAAATACTGGTTACGTTTAACAACACTAGATGATTCCAGACTCCCACGTAAAGCATACAACATGCTCCTATCACTTCATAATGATGGTAAGATTTGTTGGGTAACACAGGTTTATAAAACTTTATACGAGACAGGTTTTGGCTTTGTATGGGAAAATCAGGGGGGTGGCAAATCAAAATATATTCCTGGGATCTTTCAAACAGAGACTGATAGATTGTTACTACCAAAAGTGGACTGAACATACCAGCAGCAGCACTAGATTTAGTGTTTACCCCACGTTCAAAACATCAGTATCCTTGGAAGCTTACTTCACTACAGTTATGAACAAACATATCCGTGACATCCTGATAAGATTTAGATTAGGTATATCCGAACTACAGACACACAAAAAACGTTACACTGCTGTATCAGAGCAAGATCCCACATGTTCATTCTGCCACAATGCTATAGAAACGGAACTGCATTTTCTTTTCCACTGCACAGAACTGAATGACTTAAGACAGAAGTATGTTCCCAAAAAATACACGCTTTATCCGTCGAAGACAAGCATTGCCTTCATGACCTTGGAAGATACATTTATTATGCAAACCGACGTCGTTAATGCTTTTTTT
>NC_134898.1:15670425-15675425 GCF_041734735.1 Babylonia areolata | reverse complement strand
GTAAGGAAAGTCTACCTAACCTACTTGTCTGCTTTGGACACCTTCACTCTCAGGTAAGGAGAGTCCTCTTTGCCTACCTGTCTGCTAGGGACACCTTCACTCTCAGGGAAGGAAAGTCCTCCTAACCTACCTGTCTGCTAGGGACACCTTCACTCTCAGGTAAGGAAAGTCCTCCCTAACCTACCTGTCTGCTAGGGACACCTTCACTCTCAGGTAAGGAAAGTCCTCTCTAACCTACCTGTCTGCTTTGGACACCCTCACTTTCAGGTAAGGAAAGTCCTCCCTAACCTACCTGTCTGCTAGGGACACCCTCACTCTCAGGGAAGGAAAGTCCTCTTTGCCTACCTGTCTGCTAGGGACACCTTCACTCTCAGGTAAGGAAAGTCCTCCTAACCTACCTGTCTGCTAGGGACACCCTCACTCTCGGGTAAGGAAAGTCCTCCCTAACCTACCTGTCTGCTAGGGACACCCTCACTCTCAGGTAAGGAAAGTCCTCCCTAACCTACCTGTCTGCTAGGGACACCCTCACTCTCGGGTAAGGAAAGTCCTCCCTAACCTACCTGTCTGCTAGGGACACCCTCACTCTCAGGGAAGGAAAGTCCTCCCTAACCTACCTGTCTGCTAGGGACACCCTCACTCTCAGGTAAGGAAAGTCCTCCCTAACCTACCTGTCTGCTAGGGACACCCTCACTCTCAGGTAAGGAAAGTCTCCCTAACCTACCTGTCTGCTAGGGACACCCTCACTCTCAGGGAAGGAAAGTCCTCCCTAACCTACCTGTCTGCTAGGGACACCCTCACTCTCGGGTAAGGAAAGTCCTCCCTAACCTACCTGTCTGCTAGGGACACCCTCACTTTCAGGTAAGGAAAGTCCTCCCTAACCTACCTGTCTGCTAGGGACACCCTCACTCTCAGGTAAGGAAAGTCCTCCCTAACCTACCTGTCTGCTAGGGACACCCTCACTCTCAGGTAAAAAATGTCCTCCACAACCTGCTTGGCTGCTAGAGACGCCATCACTCCCAGGTAAGGAAACTTCTCCCCCAGTCTACCTGTCTGCTATGGACACCTTCACTCTCAGGTAAGGAGAGTCTTCCTAACTTACCTCTCTGCTAGGGACACCTTCACCCTCAGGTAAGAAAAATCCTCCCAAGCTGCCTGTCTGCTCATAACACCCTCACTCTCGGGTAAGAAAAGTCCTCCCAAACCTATCTGTCTGCAATGGACTCCTTCGCTCAAAGGCTTCAGATGTACGTCTTTCCACTTTAAGTGATATTTGTCTTAGGTAAGGAAAGTCCTCCTAACCTACCTGTCTGCTAGGGACACCTTCACTCTCAGGTACGGAAAGTCATATTACCTACCTGTCTGCTAGGGACATCTTCATTCTCAGGTACGGAAAGTCATATTACCTACCTGTCTGCTAGGGACATCTTCACTCTCAGGTACGGAAAGTCATATTACCTACCTGTCTGCTAGGGACATCTTCACTCTCAGGTACGGAAAGTCCTATTACCTACCTGTGTGCTAGGGACATCTTCACTCTCAGATACGGAAAGTCATATTACCTACCTGTGTGCTAGGGACATCTTCTCTCTCAGGTACGGAAAGTCATATTACCTACCTGTGTGCTAGGGACATCTTCTCTCTCAGGTACGGAAAGTCCTATTACCTACCTGTCTACTAGGGACATCTTCTCTCTCAGGTACGGAAAGTCATATTACCTACCTGTCTGCTAGGGACATCTTCATTCTCAGGTACGGAAAGTCATATTACCTACCTGTCTGCTAGGGACATCTTCACTCTCAGGTACGGAAAGTCATATTACCTACCTGTCTGCTTGGGACATCTTCACTCTCAGGTACGGAAAGTCATATTACCTACCTGTGTGCTAGGGACATCTTCATTCTCAGGTACGGAAAGTCATATTACCTACCTGTGTGCTAGGGACATCTTCACTCTCAGGTACGGAAAGTTATATTACCAACCTGTGTGCTAGGGACATCTTCATTCTCAGGTACGGAAAGTTATATTACCTACCTGTGTGCTAGGGACATCTTCACTCTCAGGTAAGGACCTAAACCTAAATCTCTGCTAGGGGCACCCTCAGTCTGAGGGAAGGAAAGTCCACCCCACCTACATGTCTGCTAATGACACCTTCATTCTCAGGTAAGGAAAGTCTTCAGGTTAGAAAGTCTTCCTAACCCACATCTCTGCTAGGCACACTTTCACTCTCAGGGAAGTCACCTGCCTACCTCTCTGTTAGGGACATCTTCACTTTCAGGTAAGCCCCCACCCCCCTTCTCCCAATATACCTGTCTGCTAATGACACCCTCACTCTCAGGAATGGAGAGTCCTCCTTCCATACATACCTACCTCGCTCTGAGTTAAGGAAAGTCCTCCTAGCCTCCCTCTCTTCTGTGGACACCCTCAGTCTCAGGTGATGAAAGTCTTAACCTACCTCTCTGCCCGGGAAACCCTCCATTTGAGGTAAGCAAAGTCCTGTTAACTTACCTTTGTTTGTTTGTTTGTTTGTTGTTGTTGTTTTGCTTTGTTTTGTTTTTTTGTTGTTTTTTTTTTTGCTGCCCCATCATCTGCACCGTTTCAGTGGCATTATTCTCACGCCGCTCATTACTTTAGATTCCCCCATACAGGGCCACACCCGGGTTTGTCCGTCACCGTTCCAGTGTCGGCCAGTCCGCAGGGAACCAAAGAGGTTAGGTCGCCAGGAGACCACACACCAGAGGAGACCCTGTACCGCTGCTGAGTCACTTCGGTGGTGTTCAGTGGTGCCTTCTTCTTCTTCTTCTTCTATTATTATTATTATTATTGTGTGTGTGTGTGTGTGTGTGTGTGTGTATGTGTGCTTTGCTTCTTTGTGTGTGTATGTGTGTGTTTGTTTAATGTGTTTGTATGCGTATGTGTTTGCTTTATTAATATATTTCTCTCTCTCTCTCTCTCTCTCTCTCTCTCTCTCTCTCTCTCTCTCTCTCTCTCTCTGTGTGTGTGTGTGTGTTTGTTTGTTTGTGCCTGTGTGTGTGTGTGTGTGTGTGTGTGTGTGTGTGCTTTGCTTCTTTGTGTGTGTGTGTGTGTGTGTGTGTGTGTGTGTGCTTTGCTTCTTTGTGTGTGTGTGTGTGTGTGTGTGTGTGTGTGTGTGTGTGTGTGTGTTTAATGTGTTTGTGTTTGTATGCGTGTGTTTGCTTTATTAATATATTTCTCTGTGTGTGTGTGTGTGTGTGTGTGTGTGTGTGTGTGTGTTGCAGATTCATCACATCCCCAGCATCTTTAGGAGCCAAAGGTTTCGACGTCTCCTGGACAGAAATCCACACAACTGGTAAAGAGTTACTTCCCTTTACTCGGACGAACACACACACACACACTCTCTCTCTCTCTCTCTCTCTCTCTCTCTCTCTCAGCGTTTTGTATTAAGACTGAGAGAAGAGCACTTTCAGCCCTGAACAGAAATATCAGCCTTGTGCTTTTCATTTAGTTTACTTGATCTCAGTGAGCTCACTGTGTATTAAGTGGATTGTTTTTGTTCTTCCTATTTTATTTCAGTTAAGCTGTGTGTGTGCAACACGTGCACCCACAATGTTTTCAGGTCGGTGACCTTACATTAAAGTTCTTGCGTTCTTGCGCTCTCTCTCTCTCTCTCTCTCTCTCTCTCTCTCTCTCTTACAGCCACAATGCCACACACACACACACACACTCGCATGCACACATCCATCCATCCCCACATACATACATTTATAGCTCCGCCCTCCACACACACACACACACA
Organism: Babylonia areolata; assembly: GCF_041734735.1. Classification (NCBI taxonomy): domain Eukaryota; kingdom Metazoa; phylum Mollusca; class Gastropoda; order Neogastropoda; family Buccinidae; genus Babylonia; species Babylonia areolata. Next base: position 15,671,653 of record NC_134898.1, on the reverse strand, counting down.
CACACACACACACACACACACACACACACACACACACACACACGTACTTTACAAAGGGCATAACCAGGCATAATTTTGGACAAAATGAAAGTCAGATAATAATTTCAATAAATGCTCTTCACAATTACCATTTTTATGAACATTATGTACTACTACTATTACTACTATTGTTATTGTTGTTGATGTTGTTATATTCATATTGCGCCTGAATGTATTTGTTGTTGTAGTTTTTTTGGTTTTTTTCATATTGCGCGCACACAGACAACACACACACACACACACACACACACACACACACACACACACACACACACACACCGTGGTCAAACAGAGATACAGAGGCAGACAGAGAGAGAGACAAGAGAGACAGACAGACGGAGACAGAGACAGGGAACCAGACAAAGAGCGAGATAATGAGAGAGAGAGAGGGGGGGGCGGGGGGGGCGAAGGAGACTAGACAGACAGAGAGATACAGACATGAAATGCGGGAGGGGCGTGGCGAGATGAGAACTGCTTCCATTTTTTTTTTGACGAGCCAATCGGCTGCTGCAACCAGCCTCACATTTTTTGCAATACAAACAAAGGCCCCATTAGTGGGAGGAGGTTTGTGTGAGCAAAAAAGTTCCAAGAATGTTTGTTTATGACAGATAGAGAGCGAAGAATAGCATGGTCGGTCCTGGCCTGTGTTGGTTTGGATTAATATTGATTTTTTTTTTTTTTTTCATTCGGGGCAAATTGATAATGCAACCATTTCCGATCCCTTTCTACTTCCTCTGCCCAGCCCCGACATCCCCCCCCCACCACCCACCCCTCCCACCCGCCTTCATCGCCATCCTCCCTCACTCCCCCTCGCCCGTCCCCGCCCCCTCCAGCCACACAAAGGTAAATGGATCGATCTTTGATAGAGACATGGATATCAAGGAACAGAGAGAGGGAGAGAGAGACAGAGCGAGTAACGTCATTATTGTGTTTTCATATTTACGTAAATTCTGATCTCTGTTATAACAGACTCTGATGAAATGCTAAAAGACAGCCGCAAGGCAGTAAATTGTTAAGATTGAGATTGAAAATAATATTTCCCAAAGTGCTTGACAGGAAGCCGAAATCAAATCACGCTTTTTTTGCTTTATACACACACACACACACACACACACACACACACACACACACACACATATATATATATATATATATATATATATATATATATATATATATATATATATAT
>NC_134898.1:15657925-15667925 GCF_041734735.1 Babylonia areolata | reverse complement strand
ACATGTGTGTGTGAGTGTGTAAACAAGACAATTTTTTTGTCTACTTCATATCATTCGATGATTCCTCAAGGGGGAATGAAAATCATGTTTGTACATGCCGTTTGCTATCATTGTATACACGCACGCGTGTGTGTGTGTGTGTGTGCGCGCAAGTGAAAAGCAAAATAATTCCTTTGTTTACGTATGAATCCGCATAGGAAAAGAATCATTATATTTGCATACTTTAACGTAAATCGCTTGTTTCATTACGTGTGAATCCTCAGCACAAAAAGAAAAAAAAAAGAAAGAAAAAAGAAAAAAAAAAAAAGGAAAAAGTAGGAATTGGAGCGGGGGTAGGGGTGGGGGTGGAGTGCTGTAAATGTTATTTCTGTTTGTTATTATTGTGTCTATTGCATTTCTGTGCCGTTGTGTTTGTTCTTTCTTTCTTTCTTCTTCTTCTCTCTCTTTTTTGTTTGTTTTTGTTTCTATTTCATACATACATGGCAATATACCATTTTGTGTGTGTGTCTAGGTAAAGGCTTCGTCACAACATGCAGTGTTGTCTCCCTTACCGTCGCTCTTCTCCTTACATTTTTGCTCCGTTTCTTAGCTCTTGACTGCTAGAGGTAAGGAGAGTGCGTAGTGGCATGCGCATGCGCATGGTGAAACCTAATTTTTTTTTTCTTCCTATTGAACTAACGAAATGTTAAGAGAGAGAAAGGAAAAAAAAAAAAGAAAGAAAGAAAGAAGAAAAATAAGACTATAAAGAAAAAAAACGATGAAAAATCATTCAGTTCATCATTCAAAGTCCCGATTTGATTTAACACACTGAAAAAAAACAACAACAAAAAAAACGGTCTGCTGAAAATTGTTCACTGAATGGCAGTATTATCTTTCAGTTACATGTTGATTTCTGGAATGGTTTTTATTATATATATATATATATATATATATATTTTTTTTTTTTTACGACAAAATGACGGAATTTAAATTGACGATGGAAGCTCTCTTGATCCCATCTTTGTTTTTTGGCAGGTGTTCTTTACTTCTGTTTTGATTCGATAGCATCGATCGCTCAGTGGTACTACTCTAGTAGCAACTAATGATACACAACTACTTAGGTCGTGTGGCCGTCTGGAAAAAAAAAAAAAAAGTGTGAAGGGTGCAGTAGGGAGAAATTACTGCATGTTCACAGAGCGCGCTTCGCTGATCAATGTGGTTCCAGCCAACCCCTCCCCTCTCCCCCCCCCCCCCCCCACCTCTGTTCACAGCCTATATAACCCTCTCTCCCTCACGCTTCGCCGCACCCCTCCACACCCCGAGCCCTTTTTTTTTTTTCCCCTTCTCCCTTCTCCCTTCAGCATCATGATAACCCTCTCTATCCCTTTTCTCGCCACACTCGTAACTTCTCCAACTCCCTTTTCTTGACAAATTAAATGATTTATTGTTCGTTTGTTTGTTGTTGGGTTTTTTGTTTTTGTTTGTTTGGGGTTGTTTTTTTTTGTTGGTTTTTTTTTTTTGGGGGGGGGGTGGGGGGGGTGGGGGGGGGTGTTTTTTTTGGGGGGGTTTGTCAATGTAGCTTGATGTGTGTTCCAGAGATAATGTTGAACAGTGTACTGGTGCATGGTTTTACACCCTCTCACTTGCTTTGTTGTTGGCGTTTGATTTTTTTTTTTTTTTTTTTTTTTTTTTTGTTGTTGTTGTGAGTGTGTTTGCGACTGATTAACTTTGTACTAACCAGAATGGAACATATGTGACTGACATTAGCATTCAAAACATTGTTTTTGTCTTTGTTTGGATTACGCTTTTGTTTTGGTTTTGGTTTTCTTTATAATGTTAACTTATAGTTATTCTTTCTTTCAATTGTTACCATTGTTAGCTGCAACTTCCCCTGTGGCATTTATTAATGTTATCAGCATCGCCAACGTGATAATCTGTGTACGCTTAAAAAAACCCCAAAAAACATACATATAGAATGAAACCAAAATGTAAGAACACTGACTTTTGCATGGTCGTCGGACTTCTTCTTCTGCGTTCACTCGTATGCACACGAGTGGGCTTTTACGTGTATGACCGTTTTTATCCCGCCAGGTAGGCAGCCATACTCCGTTTTCGGGGGTGTGCATGCTGGGTATGTTCTTGTTTCCATAACCCACCGAACGCTGACATGGATTACAGGATCTTTAACGTGCGTATTTGATCTTCTGCTTGCATATACACACGAAGGGGGTTCAGGCACTGGCAGGTCTGCACATATGTTGACCTGGGAGATCGTAAAAATGTCCACCCTCTACCCACCAGGCGCCGTCACTGTGATTCGAACCCGGGACCCTCAGATTGAAAGTCCAACGCTTTAACCATTCGGCTATTGCGCCCGTCGGTCGTCGGACAAGTAGCAAAATGTATGTCTGATTAATCTGTTGATTTAATAATGAATGTATTTGTGGATTATGTGATGTTTTTGTATTTCAGCCAGTACAACCCGAAGTACACACACACACAGATGCTATCCACATGCAGCCAAATGCATCGTTAACATAAACAGATACAAGAGACTAAAAATTACAAACATTCTTTAACTAAAACGGATGCATAAAAGGAAGATTACGGGAGGTGGAGATTCGAGCAATCCCAAAACCGCACGTTTGCAAAGCTGTCAACCAAGTGCAACGTAGAAACGTATTCTCATTTGACAATGGCAAACGAAATAATGAGACGTATGAAATAAGAAAGAGTTAAATAGTACTAGAAAAGGCAGTCGCTTCATTTGAGTGTCAGCAGGTTTCAGCGTACCTTGGCTTTTGTTTTCATCATACCTTTTAATGAAACTTTTTTTTTCCCCCTAGTAACATTATGACGTTTGTGAAAACAGGATTAACGATTTGTTTTTGTTTCTTTTTATTTCCGTATTGTTATGTGCATTGTTATTACGGACTGATTATTAGATTTTTTTCCCCGTTTCTATCTTATACAAAAATGTATTGTAATGACAAGTTATGTACAGACTGAACGTTAACTTATGAGCAACAACAACAACAACAACAACACAACACCACCACCACCACCACCACCACAACAAAACACCACCACCACCACCACAACAAAACACCACCACCACCACCACCACCACCACAACAAAACACCACCACCACCACCACCACCACAAAACACCACCACCACCACCACCACAAAACACCACCACCACCACCACCACAAAACACCACCACCACCACCACAAAACACCACCACCACCACAAAACACCACCACAAAACACCACCACCACCACAAAACACCACCACCACCACAAAACACCACCACCACCACAAAACACCACCACCACACACCACAAACCACCACCACAAAACACCACCACCACACACCACAAACCACCACCACCACCACAAAACACCACCACCACACACCACAAACCACCACCACCAAACACCACCACCACCACCACCACAAAACACCACCACCACCACCACCACCACCACCACCACCACCACCACAAAACACCACCACCACCACCAACACCACCACCACCAACACCACCACAAAACACCACCACCAAACACCACTACCACCACCACCACACACCACCACCACCACCACCAAACACCACCACCACCACCACCACAAACACCACCACCACCACCACCACAAAACACCACCACCACCACCACCACAAAACACCACCACCACCACCGCATAACACCACCACCACCCATAACACCACCACCACCACCACCACCACCACAACCACCACAAAACACCACACCACCACCACAAAACACCACCACCACCACAAAACACCACCACCACCACAAAACACCACCACCACCACAAACACCACCACCACCACAAAACACCACCACCACCACAAAACACCACCACAAAACACCACCACCACCACCACCACCACCACAAAACACCACCACCACCACCACCACCACAAAACACCACCACCACCACCACAAACACTACCACCACCACCACCACCACCACCACAAAACACCACCACCACCACCACCAAACACCACCACCACCAAACACCACCACCACCAAACACCACCACCACCAAACACCACACCACCACCACCAAACACCACACACCACCACCAAACACCACCACCACCACCACCACCACCACCACCACAACAAAACACCACCACCACCACCACCACCACAACAAAACACCACCACCACCACCACCACCACAACAAAACACCACCACCACCACCACCACCACAACAAAACACCACCACCACCACCACCACCACAACAAAACACCACCACCACCACCACCACCACCACAAAACACCACCACCACCACCACCACCACCACAAAACACCACCACCACCACCACCACCACAAAACACCACCACCACCACCACCACCACCACCACAAAACACCACCACCAAACACCACCACCACCACAAAAAACCACCACCACCACCACCACCACCACCACCACAAAACACCACAACCACCACCACCACCACAAAACACCACCACCACCACCACCACAAAACACCACCACCACCGCAAAACACCACCACCACAAAACACCACCACCACCACCATCACCACAAAACACCACCACCACCACCACCACCACAAAACACCACCACCACCACCACCACCACCACCACAAAACACCACCACCACCACCACCAGAAAACACCACCACCACACACCGCCACCACCACAAAACACCACCACAAAACACCGCCACCACCACAAAACACCACCACAAATCACCGCCACCACCACAAAACACCACCACAAATCACCGCCACCACCACAAAACACCACCACAAATCACCACCACCACCACCAAACACCACAAAACACCACCACCACCACCACCACCACCAAACACCACAAAACACCACCACCACCACCACCAAACACCACCACCACCACCACCACCACCACCAAACACCACCACCACCACCACCACCACCACCACCACCACAAAACACCACCACCACCACCACCACAAAACACCACCACCACCACCACCACCACCACAAAACACCACCACCACCACCACCACCACCACCACACACAACCACCACCACCACCACCACCACCACCACCACCACCACCACACAACACCACCACCACCACCACCAAACACCACCACACACCAACACCACCACCACACACCACCACCACCACCACGAAACACCACCAAACACCACCCACCAACCACCACCAAACACCACCACCACCACCACCAAACACCACCACACACCAACACCACCACCACACACCACCACCACCACCACGAAACACCACCAAACACCACCCACCAACCACCACCAAACACCACCACCACCACCACCACACACCACCACCACCACCACCACCACACAACACCACCACCACCACCACCAAACACCACCACACACCACCACCACCACCAAACACCACGAAACACCACCAAACACCACCCACCAACCACCACCAACCACCACCAAACACCCCCCACCAACCACCACCAACCACCCCCCACCAACCACCACCAACCACCCCCACCCACCACCAACCACCCAACCCCCCCCCCCCCCACACACCCCCCGCACCACAAAACACCACCACCACCAAACACCACCACCACAAACCACCACCACCACCACAAAACACCACCACCACCACCACCACCACAAAACACCACCACCACCACCACCACCACAAAACACCACCACCACAAAAACACCACCACCACCACAAAACACCACAAAACACCACCACCACCACCACCAAACACCACCACCACCACCACCAAACACCACCACCACCACCACCACCACAAAACACCACCACCACCACCACCACCACAAAACACCACCACCACCACCACCACCACAAAACACCACCACCACCACCACCACCACAAAACACCACCACCACCACCACCACCACAAACCACCACCACCACAAAACACCACCACCAAACACCACCACCACCACCACAAAACACCACCACCAAACACCACCACCATCACCACCAAACACCACCACCACCACCACCACCACCACCAAACACCACCACCACCACCACCACCACCACCAAACACCACCACCACCAAACACCACCACCACCAAACACCACCACCACCAACACCACCACCACCAAACACCACCACCACCACCACCACCACCAAACACCACTACCACCAAACACCAAACACCACCACCACAAAACACCACCACCACCACAAAACACCACCACCACAAAACACCACCACCACCACCACCACAACAAAACACCACCACCACCACAAAACACCACCACCACAAAACACCACCACCACCACCACCACAACAAAACACCACCACCACCACCACCACAACAACAAAACACCACCACCACCACCACCACAAAACACCACCACCAAACACCACCACCACCACCACCACAAAACACCACCACCAAACACCACCACCACCACAAAAAACCACCACCACAAAACACCACCACCACCACCACCACCACAAAACACCACCACCACCACCGCAAAACACCACCACCACAAAACACCACCACCACCACCACCACAAAACACCACCACCACCACCGCAAAACACCACCACCACCACAAAACACCACCACCACCACCACAAAACACCACCACCACCACAAAACACCACCACCACCACAAAACACCACCACAAAACACCACCACCACAAAACACCACCACCACAAAACACCACCACCACCACCACCACCACAAAACACCACCACCACCACCACAAAACACTACCACCACCACCACCACCACAAAACACCACCACCACAAAACACCACCACCACCACCACCACCACAAAACACCACCACCACCACCACCACCACCACCACCACCACCACCACCACCACCACCACCAAACACCACCACCACCAAACACCACACACCACCACCAAACACCACACACCACCACCAAACACCACACACCACCACCAAACACCACACACCACCACCAAACACCACCACCACCACCACCACCACCACCACCACAACAAAACACCACCACCACCACCACCACCACAACAAAACACCACCACCACCACCACCACCACAACAAAACACCACCACCACCACCACAACAAAACACCACCACCACCACCACCACCACAAAACACCACCACCACCACCACCACCACAAAACACCACCACCAAACACCACCACCACCACCACCACAAAACACCACCACCACCACCACCACAAAACACCACCACCACCACCACCACAAAACACCACCACCACCGCAAAACACCACCACCACAAAACACCACCACCACCACCACCACCACAAAACACCACCACCACCACCACCACCACAAAACACCACCACCACCACCACCACCACCACCACCACCACCACAAAACACCACCACCACCACCACCAGAAAACACCACCACCACAAAACACCACCACCACCACAAAACACCACCACCACCACAAAACACCACCACAAAACACCACCACCACCACAAAACACCACCACCACCACAAAACACCACCACAAAACACCACCACCACCACAAAACACCACCACCACCACCACCACCACCAAACACCACAAAACACCACCACCACCACAACAAAACACCACAAAACACCACCACCACCACCACAAAACACCACCACCACCACCACCACCACAAAACACCACCACCACCACCACCACCACCACCACCACCACAAAACAACACCACCACCACCACCACCACAAAACACCACCACCACCACCACCACAAAACACCACCACCACCACCACCACAAAACACCACCACCACCACAAAACACCACCACCACCACAAAACACCACCACACACCACCACAAAACACCACCACACACCACCACAAAACACCACCCCCACCACAAAACACCACCACACACCACCACAAAACACCACCACACACCACCACAAAACACCACCACACACCACCACCAAACACCACCACCACCACCAAACACCACCACCACCACAAAACACCACCACCAGCACAAAACAAACCCCCACCACCACCACCACCACCACAAAACACCACCACCCCCACCACCAAACCAAACACCACCACCCCCAAACACCACCACCAAACACCACCACCCCCACCACCACCAAACACCACCACCCCTACCACCACCAAACACCACCACCAAACACCACCACCACCACCAAACACCACCACACCCACCAGACACCACCACCAAACACCACCACCACCACCACCACCAAACACCACCACCAACCACCACCACCACCACAAAACACCACCACCACAAAACACCACCACCACCACCACCACCACCACCACAAAACACCACCACCACCACCACCACCACCCACCACAAAACACCACCACAAAACACCACCACCACCACCACCACCAAACACCACCACCACCACCAAACACCACCACCACCACCAAACACCACCACCAAACATCCACCACCACCACCAAACACCACCACCACCACCAAACACCACCACCACCACCACCACCACCAAACACCACCACCACCACCACCACCCACCAAACACCACCACCACCACCAAACACCACCACCACCACCAAACACCACCACCACCACCAAACACCACCACCACCACCAAACACCACCACCACCAAACACCACCAACACCAAACACCACCACCACCAAACACCACCAACACCAAACACCACCACCACCACCACCACACACCACCACCACCACAACACCACCACCACCACCACCAACCACCACCACCACCACCACCACCACCACCACCACCACCACCACACAACACCACCACCACACAACACCACCACCACACAACACCACCACCACACACCACCACCACACACCACCACCACCACGAAACACCACCAAACACCACCAAACACCAACCACCACCAAACACCACCAAACACCCCCCACCAACCACCACCAAACACCCCCCACCAACCACCACCAACCACCCCCCACCAACCACCACCAACCCCACCCACCACCAACCCCCCCCACCCAACCCCCCCCCCACACCCCCCCCCACACCACCCCCCCGCACCACAAAACACCACCACCAAACACCACCACCAAACACCACCACCACCAAACCCCCACCCAAAACACCACCACCACCACAAAACACCACCACCACCACAAAACACCACCACCACCACAAAACACCACCACCACAAAACACCACCACCACCACCACAAAACACCACCACCACCACCACACAAAACACCACCACCACCACAAAACACCACCACCACCACAAAACAACCACCACCACAAAACACCACCACCACCACAAACCACCACCACCACAAAACACCACCACCACCAAAAAAACCACCACAAAACACCACCACCACCACCACCACCACCAAACACCACCACCCACCACCACAAAACACCACCACCACCACCACAAAACACCACCACCACCACCACAAAACACCACCACCACCACCACCACCACAAACAACCACCACCACCACCACAAAACACCACCACCACCACCACAAAACACCACCACCACCACCACCACAAAACACCACCACCACCACCACCACAAAACACCACCACCACCACCACCACCACCACAAAAACCACCACCACCACCACCACAAAACACCACCACCACCACCACAAAACACCACCACCACAAACACCACCACCACCACCACAAAACACCACCACAAAACACCACCACCACCACCACAAAACACCACCACCACCACCACCACCACCACCACCAAACCAAACCCAAAAACCACCACCAAACCACCAAACACCACCACAAAACACCACCACAAAACACCACCACCACCACCACAAAACACCACCACAAAACACCACCACCCACCACCACAAAACACCACCACCACCACCACCAAACACCAACACCACCACCACCACCACAAAACACCACCACCACCACCACCACCACAAACACCACCACCACAAAACACCACCACCACCACCACCACCACAAAACACCACCACC
>NC_134898.1:15640425-15652925 GCF_041734735.1 Babylonia areolata | reverse complement strand
ACCGCCACCACGACAAAACACCGCCACCACCACCACCACCACCACCACAAAACACCGCCACCACCACCACCACCACCACCACAAAACACCGCCACCACCACCACCACCACCACCACAACACCGCCACCACCACCACCACCACCACCACAAAACACCACCACCACCACCACCACCACAAAACACCACCACCACAAAACACCACCCACCAACCACCACCAAACACCACCAAACACCCCCCACCAACCACCACCAAACACCCCCCACCAACCACCACCAACCACCCCCACCCACCACTAACCACCCCCACCCAACCCCCCCCCCCCCACCAAACACCACCACCAAACACCACCACCACCACAAACCACCACCACAAACCACCACCACCACAAACCACCACCACCACCACCACAAACCACCACCACCACCACACACCACCACCACACACCACCACCGCCACCACCACAAAACACCACCGCCACCACCAATCACCACCACCACAAATCACCACAAAACACCACCACCACCAATCACCACCAATCACCACCACCACAAATCACCACAAATCACCACAAAACACCACCCAACACCACCACCACCACAATTATTCTCGTTCTTTTGTTTTTCTCTTGCAACTATTGTGGCACAATGTGACAGTATCTTTTTTCTCTTCTTTTTAAATTTTATTTATTTTTAAGTTTTGTTATTTTGATTGTTGTTTTGTTTTTTTTCTCAAGGCCTGACTAAGCACGTTGGGTTACGCTGCTGGTCAGGCATCTGCTTGGCAGATGTGGTGTAGCGTATATGGATTTGACCGAACGCAGTGACGCATCCTTGAGCTACTGATCTTTCTCTTCTTATTTATTCTGTTTTCCAATTGTCTGTTATAATCTGAAGTTGTTTTGTTTTGGGTTTTTCTTGTTGTTTATTCTCTTTCTTTCCGACTATTAACTCTCTCCATACGAACGGCGTAAGAGGACGACGTTAACAGCGTTTCACCCCAATCACCATCATCAAATTATTGCAAGCGGAAGGCTCTTATACTGAAAAGGTGAATGTTGACAAAGAATACCACAATTCTGACGACGGAAGCTAAAGGTTGGGTCATTCAGACACCCACTGGACATCCGAGGGGTCTGTGTAGAGGAGAAGAGAGGACTGGCTGTACTGAGTCAGTTAACGATTCATTCGTGACAACTTGTGTCACCACCATCAGTGAAGCTTCATTAATTCATGCCTGACTAAGCGCGTTGGGTTACGCTGCTGGTCAGGCATCTGCTTGGCAGATGTGGTGTAGCGTATATGGTTTGGTCCGAACGCAGTGACGCCTCCTTGAGCTAGAGATACTGAAACTAATTCATGCAGAGCATAATCAAATATCATGCATAATCATCATCATCGGCTTCTTTCTTTTGAAATTACAATACGAATCAGATGGTATCACTATCACAACAGGAAGCTTGTTACTTTAACGTTAGGAAATGATAATGATACAACACGGGTAAGAAAGGATGTGGATTTCTAAAGGTACAAATATTAACAACTTTTTAGGCAGTTGAAACTGTTTGGAAAATTATTGCGGCTAGGTCTGGCGCGTGGTGTATATGTTTAAGCCCGATTTTTTTTTTTTTTTTAAATCCTCGGGTTTTTTTTTTTTGGTTTGTTTGTTGTTTGCTTGATTTGTTGCTTTCGTTAGACGAAAGTAGGGGAGGTCATTTATACAAGATTTACCGTCCCGGTACTTACAATAGAAATAAATAATAAATAGCCGAATAAATAGACAAAGAAAACAAGAAAGGAAAACTTAACCACATCTAATTTTCAACTCTTTCACAGGCCCTCAACGAAAAGAAGAAAATATGAATCATATCTAATACCCTGTTCTTTTTTTCCTTTTTTTTCCCATCCCTCGCAGGTCCTCAAACGGCCTCTTTCCAGATTCTCCACATCGCCATTGGCACCTCCATTTCCTCCTTCTTCTGCCTCATCCTCCTCGTCTGCGGCTTCTACCACCGCCGGAAGTTCCGGTCCGAGCGCGCGCATGCGCCGCCGCCCGACCACGACCACGTGGAGGTGCGCTACGTTTCGGCCCCTACCGGTTACAACACCACGGAGCGTTTGTTGATGGAGAGAGGAGGGGGCGTGGGCGGAGGAGGAGGAGGAGGGGTAGGAGGAATAGGAGGAGGAGTAGGGAGACAGGATCAGCAGAAGAATGACGTCAATATGAAACTGACGGACAGCCCGCAAAGAAAATGCCAGAAGATGTCAATGGTATGACGTATGGATTAGAGGCTTTAGGCTGTGTTTTATTTGTGTGTGGGTTTTTTGGTTGGTTGTTTTTTTTCGTTTTGTTTTCCTACTATATTTCTTTATCTATTCATTTATTTACTTATTTATTTTCTTCATATATTTATTCTTAGACATACCCTAACGATTCCATTCAGATACACTCCCTCTCCATCTGCCTACCTCCCCCATCCTCATTCATAAATTCAAAGTACCCATCCTTCGTTTCAGTCTCTATCTCCCCAAAGAAAAAAAAAAGATGTCTTTGCTGATTATATGTATGTGCTGTGTGGACCATTAGTTAAAAAAGAATCACCAGTACATCCATCATCAGATTCGAAAACGAACCGTTTCAAGTATGTGTGTGTGCGTGCGTGCGTGTGCGTGCGCACGAGTGTGCGTGGCTGCGCGGTTTTTTTGTTTGTTTGTTTTCTTGAGCTAAGTGAGAGAATAAATTCATGAATATGGTTCGTCCATTATTTGAATGTGATTTAGAAAATGTTTGCGATTTGATTGTTTGTTTGATTGCGTTTCTTTGTGTGTCTCTTCATTTAAAAAAAACTGTTTGTTCGTTTGTTGTTGTTTTTTGCCTATTCTCGCATAAGTAACAAAATTTTGCTTTTCTGTAGTGAAAACATGTCTACCCGGGCCAGAAGCAGAACCTTAGGATTAACAAAATAATAATGTCCAAACATAGACGTGTGTCACTAACAACCTTTTTTAAAATTTTTTCATACGCATCCGCGTGTGTGAGCGCGCAAACGCACGATTTTTTTTTTTTTTTGTTTTTTGTTTTTTTCTTTCTTATTTTTGTTTCCAACAAGGTCCACAATCCTGATCATGTATTACTCACCTTGTGCATGACGGTGAAAAATGTGTAATTTGTTGTCAGTGATAATTCACACTCTGCCTTGTATATAATTTTTTTGGTAAAGTGTACATACAATTATAACTATGTGTTCTCGTGTGTGTGTGTGTGTATGTGTTAGCGTGTGCGAGTGTGAGTGTGGGGGGGGGGATATGTATGTGTGTGCGTGCGTGTGTGAGAGTGAGTGAGTATGTGTGTATGTGCGAGTGTGTTTGTGAGTGTGTGTGCGCGTGGGTATGTGCGTGTGTGAATATGTGTGGGTGCGTGCATGTGTATGTGTGTCTGCGTGTGTGTGGGTGTGTGAGAGAGAGAGAGAGAGAGAGTGTGTGTGTGTGGGGGGGGTATGTATGTGTGTGCGTGAGTGAGTGTGTGTGTGTGTGTACACGCGATCTCTACCCCTCATGGTAACTTTTTCATTTCCGACCTGTAATGTGAGGTTGTAATTGTTACTGTGTTCTTGTTTCATCTGTCTGAGCATCTGAACATGTGCTGTTAATTAAACAAACGGTAAACTGAATTACCTTGCTCTGTGAACACGGTGCCTGTTCGTGTGTGTGTGTGTGTTTGTGCGAGTGTGTGTTTGTGAGTGTCTGTGTGTGTGCTTGTGTGTGTTTGTGAGTGTGTGTGAGTGTGTGTGTGTTTGTGAGTGTGTGTGAGTGTGTGTGCGCGTGGGTATGTATGTGTGTGCGAATATGTGTGCGTGCGTGCGTGTGTATGTATGTGTGTGTGTGTGAGAGAGTGTGTGTGTGTGTGTGGGGGGGTATGTATGTGTGTGTGAGAGTGTTTGTGTGTTTAGGTGTGTGTGTGTGTGTGTGTGTGTGTGTGTGTGTTCGCGTGTATGTGTGTGTGTTCGCGTGCGTGCGTGTGTGTTTGTGTATGTGTGTGAGAGTGTGTGTGTGTGTGTGTGTGTGTGTTTGCACTTGTTTGTGCTTGTGTGTGTGTGTGTGTGTGTGTGTGTGTGTGTGTGTTCGCGTGTGTTTGTGTGTGTGTGTGTTTTTGTGTGCGTGTGTTTGTGTGTGTTTGCACGTGTTTGTGTGTGTGTGTGGGTGTGTGTGTGTTTACATGTGTGTGTTTGTGTGTGTGTGTGTGCGTGTTTGGGTGTGTGTGTATGTTTTGTGCGTGTGTGTGTGTGTGTGTGTGTGTAGGGGTAGGGGGCTAGGGAGCGCGTGCGCGTACGCGCGCGGCTGTTTCTTGCTTACACCGACTTGTATGATTTTTGTTATGGTTGTATTGTTGAATAAACTGTTAAAATGCAAAAAAATGAGTATGTGTAGCATATGTGTAACATTTACGTGTGATTGTGTTGGATACGTGTGAAGGGACAATTTTACGGGAGACAATTCCGTCTGGTTGGTTTTCAGGGCACTGAGGAAAGATAGAGTAGTTTCCCTTCCTTTATATGTATTCAACATGAATATATATATATATATTTTTTTCTTTTTTTAATGAAGAAAAATGACAAATGTTTTTTAAAAGTAAATGAATAAATTGCTGTGTACTTAAAGTTTGAGTTTTGGCTTTTCTTTATATTTCATTATATCAAGTATTTGATTATACATAATGCAGACAAGAAAGTTTTATCTGGATTGAAAATGCCACCTTTTTTTTTTCTTTTCTTTTTTTTCTTTTTTGTTTGTTAACAACTCCAAACTTGACCTTAAGGGTGTAGACGCCAATAGGTCGTTAAACTCCAACAAGCTTAAACAACTCGCCCCCGCTAACTCCGACCTCATGACTGAAATGATGCAGACACTAAAAACAATGCAAAAAAAAAAAAAACGTAGAGGAGCTAAACCAACAGCTCCAACAAGAGAAGAAGGAGGAAAGGAAAGGAAAGAGGAGAGGGAACAACTACTGGCTGAGCTGTGTGCATTGCGCTCAGCCACGTCACGACCCCAACCCATTTCTCCGTCCCCACAACAGAACGTCAACAGCCCCCGCCCCACTACTGCCCCCTGGCCAACGGGCTGGCAGCAGCTCCCAATAATCCACCCACCCGTGCCCAAAATGTCAGCTTCTTCTGCGTTCACTCGTATGCACACGAGTGGGCTTTTACGTGTATGACCGTTTTTACCCCGCCATGTAGGCAGCCATACTCCGTTTTCGGGGGGTGTGCATGCTGGGTATGTTCTTGTTTCCATAACCCACCGAACGCTGACATGGATTACTGGATCTTTAACGTGCGTATTTGATCTTCTGCTTGCATATACACACGAAGGGGGTTCAGGCACTAGCAGGTCTGCACATATGTTGACCTGGGAGATAGTAAAAATCTCCACCCTTTACCCACCAGGCGCCGTCACCGTGATTCGAACCCGGGACCCTCAGATTGAAAGTCCAACGCTTTAACCATTCGGCTATTGCGCCCGTCCAAAATGTCAGCGACAGCGACCGGTTGCATCCCTTCGTCGCCACGGCTGCCATACTCTAACAAATTCCACATCCAAACGATAATGCGATAATGACAGACACCCCTAACATACTCTAACAAATTCCACATCCAAACGATAATGCGATAATGACAGACACCCCTAACATACCCTAACAAATTCCACATCCAAACGATAATGCGATAATGACAGACACCCCTAACATACTCTAACAAATTCCACATCCAAACGATAATGCGATAATGACAGACACCCCCTGACATACTCTAACAAATTCCACATCCAAACGATAATGCGATAATGACAGACACCCCTAACATACTCAACAAATTCCACATCCATGCGATAATGACAGACACCCCTAACATACTCTAACAAATTCCACATCCAAATGATAATGCGATAATGACAGACACCCCCTGACATGCTCTAACAAATTCCACATCCAAACGATAATGCGATAATGACAGACACCCCTAACATACTCTAACAAATTCCACATCCAAACGATAATGCGATAATGACAGACACCCCCTAACATACTCTAACAAATTCCACATCCAAACGATAATGCGATAATGACAGACACCCCCTAACATACTCTAACAAATTCCACATCCAAACGATAATGCGATAATGACAGACACCCCTAACATACTCTAACAAGTTCCACATCCATGCGATAATGACAGACACCCCTAACATACTCTAACAAATTCCACATCCAAACGATAATGCGATAATGACAGACACCCCCTAACATACTCAACAAATTCCACATCCAAACGATAATGCGATAATGACAGACACCCCTTAACATACTCTAACAAATTCCACATCCAAACGATAATGCGATAATGACAGACACCCCCTAACATACTCTAACAAATTCCACATCCAAACGATAATGCGATAATGACAGACACCCCCTAACATACTCAACAAATTCCACATCCAAACGATAATGCGATAATGACAGACACCCCTAACATACTCAACAAATTCCACATCCATGCGATAATGACAGACACCCCTAACATACTCAACAAATTCCACATCCAAACGATAATGCGATAATGACAGACACCCCCTAACATACTCTAACAAGTTCCACATCCATGCGATAATGACAGACACCCCTAACATACTCTAACAAATTCCACATCCAAACGATAATGCGATAATGACAGACACCCCTAACATACTCTAACAAATTCCACATCCAAACGATAATGCGATAATGACAGACACCCCTAACCCCCAGCAGCAGCCCAAACGCAGGATATCGATACTTCAGTGGAACTGCAGGACGATCAGGGGAAAGACCCCCTTTCTCAACGACTACTTGTAGTCCCACACCGGGATAGATGTCCTGCTCCTACAATCCCTCAACACCCCCCCTAAATCCCCTTCCCTGTCATTGACGGGTACTACTACCCACCCCACCCGTCATGGGCATAGAGGGAGACAGAGTGATGGTGGCCATATACATCAGTACCAGACTCCCGTACAACAAATTTGACATCCCTGACTTACCAACAAACTGTAGACTGACTCTCTGCACAGTGACTATCCACACAAATAAACAAAAACCTATCAAAATAGCAAACGTCTACTACCCCGCATGAATCAAACAAGATGAGGATGTAGCCTGGTTACAAAACCTCAACAGCAAGGACTGCAACTGGGTGGTGGCTGGCGACTTTAACACCAGCCATAGACTTTTGGGACAATGGACAGGACAAAATAGACCATAATAAACTAGCCCTGTCCATCACAGAAACAGACCTCAACATACTAAACGATGGTTCCTTCACTAGAATAGGGACGACAAATCAGCGAAATTCTGCTATAGACCTCACCCCTAGTAACCAACGACATAGCTCCAAACGCAGACTGGCACACAGCAGACGACCACCTTCAATCAAACCCCCCCCCCCTCCCCCATACGTATCACAATAGGTCAAGTACACCCAAACACAACCGACACTGACGATACTCCAAAATACATGTACCATAGAGCAGACAGGAAGACTTTCGCCTCCAACCTAAACGAAATGCACCACGACAGATCTTGAGGACCCCGACATAGACAAATACTACCACAACATTTGCCACATGATCCTCCAGACGGCAGACATAACCATCTCCAAAAACGTCCCAGGACATAGAGGTAAACACTACCAAACGGCGGAATGGTGGAGCGAAGACTGCCACAAAGCCACCGCCACCAAACGTCGAGCAATGCGCACATAAAAAAAAAAAACACCGACAGAATCAAACAAGGCGGCCCTGGAAGAAGTCACACACCAATGCACCATCATCACCACCAGAGCCTACCTAGACCGCTAGGAGCGCTTCTGTCAGCAGGAGGTTCGGTCCCCACAAGATAGCACCAAACTGTGGGGGGAAATTCATATCGCCCGCCAACGGGCACGCCGACCAGAACGACCACTCCTGGTGGATGGGAAGCCAACCAAAAACAACGCAGAAAAAGCAGACGCACAAGCAGACGCCTTTGCGAAAGCCAGCCAAACTGCCCTTCTCCGGGAAAATGCCAAAAGATTTCGACCTGAGACAGAACAAACCTTCCCCCATCCCACCCATGACGACACAACTCCCTTCAACACCGACCTCACAATCGGGGAACTCCGCAGCGCCATCAACGCCATGGGAGCAGACAGCAAAACCGCTGGAGAGGATGCTGTCTCATACGCTATGGTGCGCCGATTCCCAGACACGATGGTCCGGGTCCTCCACAAATTCTTCCAGAAGTGCTGGAAATCTGGGAAAATCCCGACAGCATGGAAGAGCCACAATGATAGGGATCCACAAGGAGGGAAAACCAGCACACCTCCCCACCAACTATAGGCCCATAGCTATAACTTCTCACCTGGGGAAAATCTACGAACGACTTGTCAAAACGAGATTAGAACACTACCTAGATCAGAAAAACATACTCCCACAGTGCCAAGCAGGTTTCCGACGAGGCAGAACTGCATGGAGCACGTGGTCCATTTAGTAGAAACAATCAAAAGCAGCTTCATACTAGGCAAGGGGCAAAATAAGACCACCCAAGCCACGTTCTTTGACATCAAGAAAGCATTCGACACAGTCTGGCATGCCAAACTACTCGACAAGCTACGACAAATAGGTATAACAGGAAGGCTCTACCACTTCATCCAAGATTTCCTAGACTCCAGGCAAATGGCTGTGAAGGTAGGCTCGGCCGTGTCCCACACACACACACACTAGACATGGGAGTACCACAGGATAGTGTTATGGCCCCTACACTATTCAACATCATGCTACGTGACATCTCATCCGAATTTGGGAAAGAGGACCAAAAACAAAGACACTATGCAACCATTTTGCTGTTCGCAGATGACCTAGCCATCTGGCATACACAGCCAACCCACAACTTCCTTATGCATGAACTCCTATATCAAAGAGGCATCAACGAAATCCAAGAATACCTAAAAAGAAACGGCTTCCAGCTGTCGGCAGAGAAGACGACCTTCATGGTCTTCACACGCCAACCAGCCGATAGAGACAAATATCGTATCAGACGAGACAACACACTCATACAACCCAGCAAGGAAAACAAGTTCCTGGGAGTGACTATAGACCAAAACCCAACATGGCATACGCACATTACAAAAACCATTAATAAAACCATGCGCTCCAATAACCTAATCAGACTGTTGACCAAAGAAACATGGGCCACACCAGAGACCTTGGTCTACCTCACCGGATCCCTGATCCGCTCCAAGCTCCTATACGCCCACGAAGCCGCCTTCACAGCTTCAGATACCCAATGGGAAAAACTAGAACGCGTAGAAAGATCAGCAATCAGACACGCACTAGGGCTTCCAAAATGGACCGCCAAAGACCTGGTCTCCCAGGAGGCAGGCTGGCTCCCCCTTAGAGAGGGAAGTAGGCGACGCTGCGCTAACTTCGAAGTCCGCTGTACATCAGTGCCTACCACCGTCAGAGACACTCTCCGAACGGACATCTCAAGCAGCCAAATAGCATACAGAAAAAAACAACTGCACCAAGAAACCAAAAAGGCACAGGCAAACCACATGTCACGCGTGCTAAAGCGGACGTGCACCCGCCCCAAGACAGAAATGGAATTATGTAATGCATTTAATGATTGTGTGTATATGTCTATAGATGTATGTAAATAAAAAAAATATATATCAAGAGCATACAAACACACACAAAACAAAACAAACACAAAAATAACAACAACAACTCCCCCCCCCCCTTCACCCCCCCCCCAAAAAAAAACACAAACAAAAAAACAAAAAAAAACAAAAAAAACGGCAGCAGAACCACAGCTTTAGTCTTGCCACATCGTACCACAAGGGCACTGGTAAATGAGATGTCAAACCACCATCACTAGAAGCACAGGATGGTCTTTCTTTTGTTTTTCACCAAAAAAAAAAAAAAAAAAAAACACCCAAAAAATTATTAATATCAAACACATGAACACAGGAGTGTTGCTGACGCTGGCGGACGGAAGACAGGCCCCCAGTATGGAAACGTCAGCGGAGCCCTCAGCGGATCCGTCGCCGGCTCCGAGAGGCGGGTGGTCTGTTACAAATAAAACATCTACGAAACTGGCGGCACCCAGCGAGGAGCGCACAGGAAGACGCATTGGCAGCATGTTTTTTTTTGTTTTTTGTTGTTTTTTTGTTTTGTTTTTAAGCGAATGACATTATCAATGGTTGCCGGCATCTTTTTTCCGCACGCCTCGCCGCCTCGACGCCGTAAAAATAGACTAACAATTATCTCCCTTTCTTCCAGTATTTCACATGTCATAAAACAAATCATTTACCATACACAACAGTACTGTTTTCTACAAGCATAAATTCACTCCCGATGTTAACTCGTGGCCTCTAGTTGGACGAGCTCCTTAAACCTTAACAAAAATATCCAATAAAGTTGTCTTGAGCATGTAAAAAGCAAGATATCTAAAATTACCCCCTTCCATTGAAAACTCCCACTTGGACAGACATGTCAAAAATGTAGCTCCTCCCCAATTCTTAAATTTCAATATTTATTCCTTACATTTCCACTATAACATTTGAGCAACATGTGACAACACATCGCCCCTTCACAGGCTCATAACTTTCACAATAATAAACCATGACAAGAGAAAGGTCAACAAACAGGAGACAGAAAATACAAACGTAACAATGAACCACGAGAGAGAAAAACAATGCATAAACAGGTCTGGAACACAAGCTCCTACCTAGAGCGACGTGACGTTGCCCCACGATTAGAACGGAGGCACACCACCTCAAGACGCGCGCCAGGCAACTGTAGAAACACTGACGGGACAAGACAAAAGCCACCCACTGGCCACCGCACAGTGTTCTGTAAACGAACAACGGGTGCTAACATCGAAACACAGAAATGAAGAACAGTTCCACTGGCGGACACAAAGTAGTTTACAGAGGAAAAAAAAACAACGAACATCAGCCGCTAAGCGCTGGTTCTACCACCGTCCTTCTCCAAGGACTGACTCCCTTAGAGTGAAGATAGGGACAAACCGGCGAGGAGCATTTGAAGCACTAGAGCTCCGCTCATTCTGCTCACTCAGCTTCCAATTTTTTTTTCCCGTTCAGTTGCACGAAACACTTACAAAACATAGAAAACATGACACAACAGCACGATCTCCCTCTACGCTCGAACGCCCAACCACCATGGGGAACACGCACGATGGAAAACATCGTGCACGTGCATAAGAAACACACCCGCCTCTAAAAATAATCCAGCGACCCACCAGCCTCCGCCAACTTCGCTTGTCATGATAGAAGAAAGAGGGAACGAGATGGACTCGAACCCCCTCCATAAACGTAAAAGAAAAGGAAAAATAGCGGAACCATTATGTCGTCCGTGACACCACACTACTACAACATACACCCGACAGATATGGGAGGACAGGAAACAAAACAAACTCGACCCAGTCGTCCCAAGCCAGGTATCCCCACCCCCACCTGCCGGCCCTGTACCATGGATATGGGAAAAACCAACCATCATCCATACCTACGGACCTGACCCCCCAAAAAAGAAAACCCACTAGCCATAGCAACATTAGCCAAAACAAAAATACACGAACAATTCCCGCTACACCTAAAGGTGTACACTGACGGCTCCATATACAACAATGGAGATGGCAGGGTGCGCACCTGTCATTCCAGACTTAAAAATCACCAAAAGATATAAACTCAACACCGGAATTAGCATATTTACGGCGGAACTATATGCCATCTATAATGGTATGCTCTGCCGTAAAAGACATGCCCCCAATCCCAGCAGGAGTGGTCCTCCTGACAGACTCCAAGTCGTCCCTACAGGCCGACGGGCGCAATAGCTAAGTGGTTAAAGCGTTGGACTGTCAATCTGAGGGTTCCGGGTTCGAATCACGGTGACGGCGCCTGGTGGGTAAAGGGTGGAGGATTTTACTATCTCCCAGGTCAACATATGTGCAGACCTGCTAGTGCCTGAACCCCCTTCGTGTGTATATGCAAGCAGAAGATCAAATACGCACGTTAAATATCCTGTAATCCATGTCAGCGTTTAGTGGGTTATGGAAACAAGAACATACCCAGCATGCACACCCCCGAAAACGGAGTATGGCTGCCTACATGGCGGGGTAAAAACGGTCATACTCGTAAAAGCCCACTCGTGTGCATACGAGTGAACGTGGGAGTTGCAGCCCACGAACGCAGAAGAAGAAGTCCCTACAGGCCTTGACCCGCGGGGGGACAGATAAAAGAAGAGGCCTACAACAGGAGATCCTCTTCCTAGCACATCAAATCATCAACAAGGGCACCGACCTCACACTCATGTAGTTGCCCTCACACACAGAGATATTAGAAAATGACATGGCTGACAAAGCAGCCAAAGAAGCCATAGAATACGGCTCCCCAACACAAGTAGGGTAC
>NC_134898.1:15622925-15630425 GCF_041734735.1 Babylonia areolata | reverse complement strand
AGACAGACAGACAGATTAGACAGACAGGGAAGGGGAGACAGACAGACAGACATATTAGACAGACACAGGGAAAGGGAGACAGACAGACAGACAGATTAGACAGACACAGGGATAGGGAGACAGACAGACAGACAGATTAGACAGACACATAAAAGGGAGACAGACAGACAGACAGATTAGACACACACAGGGAGAGGAAGACAGACAGATTAGACACAGACAGGGAAAGGGGGACAGACAGACAGACAGACAGATTAGACACACACAGGGAAAGGGGGACAGACAGACAGATTAGACAGACAGGGAAGGGGAGACAGACAGACAGACAGATTAGACACACACAGGGAAAGGGAGACAGACAGACAGATTAGACACACAAGGAAAGGGAGACAGACAGACAGACAGATTAGACGCACACAGGGAAAGGGAGACAGACAGACAGACAGATTAGACAGACACAGGGACAGGGAGACAGACAGACAGATTAGACACACACAGGGAAAGGGAGACAGACAGACAGTCAGATTAGACACACATGGAAAGGGAGACAGACAGACAGACAGATTAGACAGACACAGGGACAGGGAGACAGACAGACAGAATAGACAGACAGGGAAGGGGAGACAGACAGACAGACAGATTAGACAGACACAGGGAAAGGGAGACAGACAGACAGATTAGACAGACAGGGAAGGGGAGACAGACAGATTAGACAGACACAGGGAAAGGGAGACAGACAGACAGATTAGACAGACAGGGAAGGGGAGACAGACAGATTAGACAGACACAGGGAAAGGGAGACAGACAGACAGATTAGACAGACAGGGAAGGGGAGACAGACAGATTAGACAGACAGGGAAGGGGAGACAGACAGATTAGACAGACACAGGGAAAGGGAGACAGACAGACAGACAGACAGACAGATTAGATAGACACAGGGAAAGGGAGACAGACAGACAGGCAGACAGACAGACAGACAGACAGACTGAGACCGAGACAGACAGAGGCATAGCATGAGACAATCAGACACACACACACACACACACACACACACACACACACACACACACACAAAATAATTAAAAAAAATATTGAGATGAGAGTTTACAAGCGAAAGCACATTAGAAAGAAAAGGTGTAATTAGACATGACGAAGAGAAATACGCCTGCGCCTAAGCACTTTTTTTTTTTTTTTTTTTTTTAACTAAACTACTTCGCCAGAATGTGCTATGTTTTCGAAGGGTGTTCACCTAGAAACTTGTGACGTAGGATTGCGCTTTTGGTTTGTTTTGTTTCGTTTTTGTATTTGTATTTGTACTTGTATTTCTTTTTATCACAACAGATTTCTCTGTGTGAAATTCGGGCTGCTCTCCCCAAGGAGAGCGCGTCGCTACACTACAGTGCCACCCATTTTTTTGTACTTTTTCCTGCGTGCTGTTTTTGTTGTTTTGTTTTTTTTAAATTTGGTTTTCCCATCGAAGTGGATTTCTCTACAGAATTTAGCCACGAACAACCCTTTTGTTGCCGTGGGTTCTTTTACGTGCGCTAAGTGCATGCTAGCACACGGGACCTGGATTTATCGTCTCATCCGAATGACTAGCGTCCAGACCACCACTCAAAGTCTAGTGGAGGGGGAGAAAATATCGGCGGCTGGGCCGTGATTCGAACCAGCGCGCTCAGATTCTCTCGCTTCCTATGCGGACGCGTTACCTCTAGGCCATCACTCCACTTAGTGTTTCGGATAAAATGACAAGACCGAAGTTCAGTGTTCATCGTGCTTGTGGCGCACGTTAACTCACTCAGTACGGCCAGTCCTCTCTTCTCCTGTACACAGACCCCTCGGATGCCCAGTGGGTGTCTGAATGACCCAACCTTTAGCTTCCGTCGTCAGAACTGTGGTATTCTTTGTCAACATTCACCTCTTCAGTGTAAGAGCCTTCCGCTGGTAATATTTTGATGGTGGTTATTGGGGTGAAACGCTGTTAAAGTCGTCTCTTTCGCCGTTCGTATGGAGAGAGTTAAAACCCACGTGAACAAAAGAGGTGTCCCTGGCAAAATTATAATTGTGTATAATATGTTGAAAAACTCACTTTTGATATAAACAACAACAAAAATGCATACAAAGTGAATAAATAATCGTTGGCGGTATTGCACGGCGATAGAGTTCGCACAAAAAAATGCTGCTGTGATAAAAAAAACAACAAAAAAAAACAAACAGACAAAAACAAAAAAAACACACACACAAACAAACGCAATATGATAACCCCCCCCCCACCCCCCCACCCCACCCACCCCCCAAAAAACCCCCAATAGAAATCAATATATGCAGACATTAAGACTGCACTAACAGTTAAGAACCATTCTTTTTCCAAGTGGTAAACGCCAAACTACATACATCACACACACACACACACACACACACACACACACACACACACACACAAAGCAAAACACACACACACACACACACACACACACACACACACACACACACACACACACACACACAGAGTTACAGGACAGTTTTCCACGGCAGAGACACCAAATCATTTCATTCTGGACAGACATTTTATTCAATAACCAAAGAACGTACCTGACACAAATTCGACTGAACTCGATAATCTCAACAGGCACAGTCGCTCACATAGCAATGTCACCCACCCCGGCAAATTTCCAACTCTGAGAAACACGGAGTGGTCACTCAAAGTGGCAGTTACGGCTAAATGTGATCACACGCACACACACACACACACACACACACACACACACACACACAGAGTCACACGCACAGACCCACCCCGCACCCACGCACAGACACACGCACTGACACAGCGACAACTGCAGTGACCATAAAACAAACCAACACTTCAACACAGCACAGCACAGCACAACAGCACAACAACACGACACAGCACAACACAACACAGTACAACAATACAACACAGCACAGCACAACACAACACAGCACAACAACACGACATAGCACAACACAACACAGTACAACAATACAACACAGCACAGCACAACACAACACAGCACAATACACCACAACACAGCGCAGCACAACACAGTACAACAACACAACACAACACAACACAGCACAACACAACTCAACACAACACAGCGCAACAACACAGCACAGCACAACACAGCACCGCACAACAGCACAGCACCGCACCGCACAACAGCACAACACAGCACAGCAAATACAGCACAACAACACAGCACATCACAACACAGCACAGCCGGCAGCACAACACAGCACAACACAACACAGCACAACACACCCCATCACTATATGACACGACAATACAAAAAAGAACATAGAACATGGTATAACAATGATACAACATGCACAGAATAACACACCAACTTTAGATACAACCAGCACCCACAACACTTTATCAGACCACTGTACACTTTAAGCAACATAAAACATGACATAATGACAATAATACAACATGCATAGGATACATACACGCCAACCCTCGAAACAACATACCACTATACAACTGAAGCAACATAAACATGACATGATAACAATATACAACATGCACAAAATACATACACGCCATCCTTCGACACAACACACCACTATACAATTTAAGCAACATAAAACATGACATGATAACATTAATACAACATGCACAGGACACAAACACGCCAACTTTTGACACAACACACCACAACACAGCACTATATTACATCACTATACAATTTAAACAACATAAAACATGACATAATGACAATAATACAACATGCACAGGATACATACACGCCATCCTTCGAAACAACATACCACTATACAGTTGAAGCAACATAAGCATGACATAACAATATACAACATGCACAAAATACATACACGTCATCCTTCGACACAACACACCACTATATAATTTAACTCTTTCCATACGAACGGCGAAAGAGACGACGTTAACAGCGTTTCAGCCCAATTACCATCATCAAAATATTGCAAGCGGAAGGCTCTTATACTGAAGAGGTGAATGTTGACAAAGAACACCACAATTCTGACGACGGAAGCTAAAGGCTGGGTCATTCAGACACCCACTAGACATCCGATGGGTCTGTGTAGAGGAGAAGAGAGGACTGGCCGTACTGAGTGAGTTAAGAAACATAAAACATGACATAAAGACAAAAATACAACATGCACAGGATACATACACGCCAACTTTCGACACAACACACCACAACAACACAACACAGCACTATATTACAACCACCATTCAATTTAAGCAAAATAAAACATGCCATGATAACAATAATACAACATACACAAAGATACCTACACGCCAACCTTGACACGCCAAACCACAACACACCACAGCACTGAGCATACTACACCGCTATATAAAAGCAACATAAAACACGACACACATAATAATACAAGTGCTATAATAACAACCCAACACTTGACACAACATAACACAACACAGCACGAGTGTATTACACCGCTATGTAAAAGCAACATAAAACACGACACACACTATAATACAACATGCACAAGAGATCCACCAACCTTCGACAGATTACAACACAACACCACAGCACTAGTATATTACGCCGCAACACAAAAACAACATACAACAAAGACACACGTAATGATACAACATGCACAGGACAACAAACCAACGCTCCAACACAACACAACACAGCACAGTGTGTGTGTGTGTGTGTGTGTGTGTGTGTGTGGGTGTGGGTGTTGGAGCTCATGTTCGTTTATATGTATTTGACTGTGCTTTCATATCTGTGAAACTGCGTGTTTGGTGCATATCTGTTAATGCATGTGTGGGTTTATGTGTGAATGTGTGTCTTCATGTTTTACATTTATTTGCTTATTTATCATCATTGTTGTCTTATTTATTTATTTATTATTATTATTATCTTATTATTATTTTCATTACTACTACCTTTTTCATATCATAATTATTATTTATTTATTCATTTATTTATTTATGTAAGCTTATCTATAATTTATACACCTTTTTTTTTTCTCAAGGACTGACTAAGCGCGTTGGGTTACGCTGCTGGTCAGGCATCTGCTTGGCAGATGTGGTGTAGCGTATATGGATGTGTCCGAACGCAGTGACGCCTCCTTGAGCTACTGAAACTGAAATTGAAACAGCACACCACAGCACTAGTATATCACACCGCTATAATATATAAAAGCAACATACAACAAGACACACTTAATTATTAATACAACATGCACAGGACAACAAACCAACGCTTCAACACAATACAGCACACCACAGCACAAGTATATCACACCGCTATAATATATAAAAGCAACATACAACAAGACACACATAATAACACAGCATGCACATGATAACAAACCAACGCTTCAACACAACACACCACACCACAAGTATATCACACCTCTATAATATATAAAAGCAACATACAACAAGACACACATATTAATACAACATGCACAGGACAACAAACCAATGCTTCAACAGAACACAGCACACCACAGCACTAGTATATTACACCGCAACACAAAAACAACATACAACAAAGACACACGTAATAATACAACATGCACAGGACAACAAAACCAACGCTCCAACACACACAGCACAGAGAGAGAGAGAGAGAGAGAGAGAGAGAGAGAGAGAGAGAGAGAGTGTGTGTTGGAGCTCATGTTCGTTTATATGTATTTGACTGTGCTTTCATATCTGTGAAACTGCGTGTTTGGTGCATATCTGTTATGCATGTGTGGGTGTATGTGTGAATGTGTGTCTTCATGTTTTACATTTATTTGCTTATTTATCATCATTGTTGTCTTATTTATTTATTTATTTATTATTATTATTATTATCTTATTATTATTTTCATTACTACTACCTTTTTCATATCATAATTATTATTTATTTATTCATTTATTTATTTATGTAAGCTTATCTATAATTTATACACCTTTTTTTTTCTCAAGGACTGACTAAGCGCGTTGGGTTACGCTGTTGGTCAGGCATCTGCTTGGCAGATGTGGTATAGCGTATATGGATTTGTCCTAACGCAGTGACGCCTCCTTGAGCTACTGAAACTGAAACTGAAACAGCACACCACAGCACTAGTATATCACACCACTATAATAATTATATAAAAGCAACATACAACAAGACACACTTAATTATTAATACAACATGCACAGGACAACAAACCAACGCTCCATCACAACACAGCACACTACAACACAAGTATATCACACCGCTATAATATATAAAAGCAGCATAAAAAACATGACACACATAATAATAATAATACAATAATATACAGAATACACACACACCAACCCCAAGCGAAAGACAGACGAATAAATAAATTACCAGATAAACAACACCAAAAGGCCACAGCGAAGAAGCGAACGAAGCAACCAGTATCACCAAAAAGGTCACACCGCCACACACGTGATGCACGTGCCGGGCTGTTGCAGTCATGAAGCCCCCACCGCCACAACCCCACCCCACCCCCCCAACCTGCCCGCATCCACCCCCCCCCCCCACACCCCTACGATGACGTCATAACATAACCAAATTATCATGGTTTCCAGTGCACATATTACCAGTGTCCTTTTTTTTTTGGGGGGGGGGGGTACAGCCTACGTCACTTATATATTTTTGTTTGTTTGTTTGTTTAGTTTTGTTTCGCAATTTCTGATCGTGTAAGTCTTTTTGTAACACGTATTCTCCTTTTGTTTTTCTTCTTCTTCTGTGTGTGTGTGTGTGTGTGTGTGTGTGTGTGTGTGTGTGTGTGTGTGTGTGTGTGTGTGTGTGTGTGTGTGTGTGTTGTGCAGTGTGTGTGTGTGTGTGTGTGTGTGTGTGTGTGTGTGTGTGTGTGTGTGTGTGTGTGTGTGTGTGTGTGTGTGTGAGTGGTGTGTGTGTAGGGGGAGGGTGGAGGAGAGGGTATGCGGGTGATTACTGGTGAATAGACCACGTTGCTTACACAGACAGGAGATGACAGGAGGATTGAAACAGAAGACGAATAATGGGAGAGAGAGAGAGAGAGAGAGAGAGAGAGAGAGAGAGAGAGAGAGAGAGAGAGAGAGAGAGAGAGAGAGAGAGAATGAATGAATGAATGAATCTTTATTTTCCAACGGTGAAGATATTAGCACTTTGACCGACTTACACATCTGCCGTTGTTCTAAGAGACACACAAACATGTACGCATATAAATGTAGTTATACTGAATACATAATACGTGTATAATGTACGAATATAACACAGCGTCAAACTGAGAGACACAACATCGCTCACATCTGTACGGAACGGAAGCGGGTAACACACACACGCACGCACACACACGCACACACATACCCTACGATGACGTCATAACATAACCAAATTATCATGGCTTCCAGTGCACACATTACCAGTGTTCTTTTTGGGGGGTACAGCCCCAGAGAGAGAGAGAGAGAGAGAGAGAGAGAGAGAGGAGAGAGAGCACTGAACACTGAACACTGAACACTGAAATGTTT
>NC_134898.1:15608071-15613071 GCF_041734735.1 Babylonia areolata | reverse complement strand
ATGTGCTGGTGAAGCAATTGCCGTTGCTGCTATGTGCTAGTGAAACAACTGCTGTTGCTTTGCTTTTTTTGTTTAGTTGAAGCCATTTGGGCTTTTCTTGGCTAATTGGGGGGGCTGGGGTGAAGGGCTTTGCTTGTTCCCTGTTTTGGGGCTATTAAAGCGGGGCGGGGTTGGGGTAGGGGGTCTTTAACCCACTTTTTTTGGGTTGCCGGCCTATTCTAATAAAACAGCCTTTGGGGCTAAATTCTGGTTTTTTCCAAATTTGCTGCTTGGGGCCCTAGGGGAACTTTTATTTTTTTTCCGGCTAAAATGCTAAACCCCCAATTTGCTGTTCTCTATTTTCTAAAAAAAAACCCCTTTTGGTCATTTTCCGGGTAGGGGTGCGGGGGGTGAAGGGGCCCAAAATTGCCCGGCTTTTTATTGCCCTTAAGTAACCCATTTTCCCCCCGGGTTCCTTTGCCAGGGGCCAAAATAAGGAAATTTTTTTCCTACCTCCTTTTTAAGTGGAAAAGGGGAAGGGGAACTGGGGTTTGCGGATGGGCAGTCCCCCCAACGTGCTTTCTCCTAAATTCCTTCCCATGAACCCCCAATTTTTTTTCCTTCCCCTCTTTTCCTTTTTTTCCCTAGTTTGGGAAACCCCCCTTGTTTTTACTGAAATTTTCTTTGACCACCTTGGTTTAACCTATGGGTCCCAAATTTTGAACCAATTTTTTCCAATTTTCCCGCCATTTTTTTTAGGGTGAAGGATTTTTTTGCTTTGGGGCCCCCTTTATTTTTGCCCCCCCCAAGCATTGTTGCTTTTTATTTGCTTATTGAAGAAAATTTTTTTTTTCACCGCTTTTTTTTCCATTCCCCTATAAACAACGCTTCCTAATTTTTTTGCCCTTGTTTTGGTTTTTTTTCGGGGGCCTTCACTAAAAAATTTTCTGCGGGTAACCGTCCCCCAAACCCTCCCAATCTCGGCCCCCCGATGGGGGTTTTTAAAAGAAAACCCCGTAAACTAAAAAAACCAAAAACACACCACAGTTGTTTTTCTTTTTCGCTTTCGGCGTTTTTGCATTGGGAGACTGCGCCTCAGTCAAAAACCCTAAATTTTTTAAGGCTATGTTTGCACTGTCGGGACTGGTGTTTGACAATGTTTAAATTTCCGGACAAAAGGGCGGCGAAAGTTTTTGGGAATTTTTCTTGCCGGTGCACCCGGGGGGCGCACCCCCCTGCCGCAAAGGGAAATTGTGAGGGGTGTTCGAAAAACGTTTTAATGCGAACAACTGGTAGAACACACTTGTGGCCCGGGTGACAAAATTGTACTACCGTGTAGGTCCAGAGGTGTAATTTCAGTGCACCGAATGACACACGCATAACTGACGTCAGTAGATAACGGGTTAATTTATGATCACACAAAAATTTTTAAAAAACACCGACCAAAACCTTTTGACACAATTTTTAAATTTTACTAAAAGTCACACTTTACAACTGCATTACCCCAAAGTAAAAACTACTATGAACCACACTGGAAAAACAAATTATTAAAACCCCCCAAAATTATACGACGACTAGAAAACTTTAAAAAAACACGTTTTGGAAGTATGGCAAAATTTTCCCGGGCCACGGGCTTTTGGGGTGGCGGGGGTTTGGTGGCCCAAACGAGATCGATGTTTCCCAAACGTTGAAAACCCAATTGGGGGAAAATGGGGAGGTTGGTGGTGGGGGGGGGGAAGGGAAACTCATGAGCCCCAAATTGTTGCGCAGATGGCTGAATAGTCCAATCTGCGCACAAAAATTTTCCCTTTCCCATTTTGGGGCAGACAAAGACAGGCATATCTTTGTCAGGGAGCTTGTTTGCCCGGGGACTTTCGGGCCCCCTTTCTTTTTGGAACAGCTGCAGCAGCCCCTGTTGGCCCGCAAATTTTTGGCCCCTTTTTTGCACAGCAGCGCGCCTTTTGTTAGGGTCCCCCCCTGAAAAAGATTCCCCCCGGGGTTCGGGGTTTGAAAAAAAAACCTTTTTAAGAAGACCTTAGAGTATCCTAAGGGGCTTTTTCCCTGACCTCCGTTTTTCTCTTCCCTTTTTGTGCCCGCCATAGAAAACCCTTTTTGGGGGAAAGCCGAGGGTCGGGAATCCCGCCCCAAACGTGTCCGGGCCCACGAAGCTGGGACTGCATTCAGGATGGTGAAGATGCTGGGAAGGGGGGCTTTTTGCGAGCACCTCTGGTCTGGGGTCCTGTCTTGCCACTTGATGTTCAGTAGCTTCCTGAGGCATGTTGTGTGGAAGTGGTTCAGCTTCTTGGCATGTCGTTGGTACACTGTCCAAGTTTCGCAGCCGTACAGTAGTGTGGGGAGAACTACTGCTCTGTAGACCTTTAGCTTGGTCTCAAGACTAATGCCTCTTCTGTTCCAGACATTTGCATTGAGTCTGCCAAAAGTTGCACTTGCTCTTGCAATCCTGACATTCACTTCATCGTCGATGGTCGCATTTCGTGACAGTGTGCTGCCAAGGTATGTGAACCGCTCCACCGCACTGAGTCTCTGACCGTTGACTGTGATGTTGGGCTCAACGTAGGGTTTCCCTGGGGCTGGCTGATGGAGAACTTCAGTTTTCCTCGTGCTGATGGTAAGGCCGAAGTTCCTGCTGGCAGTGGCAAACTTGTTGACGCTGAGTTGCATGTCAGCTTCAGATCCAGCATTGAGGGCACAGTCATCAGCAAACAAAAAGTCTCTGATGATGTCTGTCATGACCTTCGTTTTTGCTTGAAGCCTTCTGAGGTTAAACAGCTTGCCATCTGTTCGGTACTTTAGGCCAATTCCAACATCGCCATCTCTGAAGGCATCAGTAAGCATTGCAGAGAACATGAGGCTGAACAGCGTTGGAGCCAGGACGCAGCCTTGCTTGACACCATTTGTGACAGGAAAAGGAGCAGATGTTTCACCATTGTCCTGGACCTCGAGCCTGCATGCCTCATGGAATTGGCTGACCAAGGAAATAAATTTCCGAGGGCATCCGTACTTGGCCATGATCTTCCACAGTCCCTCTCTACTCACGGTGTCAAAGGCCTTAGTGAGGTCGACATAGGTGGAGAACAGATCAGCATTTTGCTCCTGACATTTCTCTTGCAGCTGCCTTGCAGCAAACACCATGTCGGTGGTTCCGCGCTCTTTCCGGAATCCACATTGGCTCTCAGGCAAATGACCTTGGTCAAGGTGTGCTGTGAGGCGGTTTAGTAGGATCCTGGCAAGTATCTTGCCTGCGATGGAGAGCAGGGAAATGCCCCGATGGTTATCACAGGCTTGCCGGTTCCCCTTTCGCTTGTACAAGTGAATGATAGATGCATCTTTGAAATCCTGGGGGATCGTCTCTTCTTTCCACATGAGTGAGTACAGCTGATGAAGCTTCTCAGTCAGCACAGTGCCTCCATCCTTGTAGACCTCTGCTGGTATGGAGTCTGAGCCAGGTGCTTTGCCACTGGATAGCAGACGGATTGCTTTCTGGGTCTCAAGAAGTGTTGGCGGATCGTCCAGTGCTTCGTTGGTGGGGACTTGTGGGAGACGGTCGATGGCTTCATCATTTATGGAGGAAGGGCGATTTAAGACACTGTTGAAGTGCTCAGCCCATCGTTCGAGAATGTTCTCCTTCTCGGTGATCAAGGTATTCCCATCTGCACTGAGGAGGGGGGATGATCCTGAGGATGTGGGGCCGTAGACTTCTTTTAAGGCATCATAGAACCTCTTCATATCGTGCCTGTCAGCATATCCCTGGATCTCATCAGCTTTGTCACTCAGCCACTTATCCTGCATCTGGCGTAACTTTTGCTGAACAGTCCTGCGGATGGCATTGTACGCATCCTTTTTTGATGTGGACTTTGGGTTGCTCAGGTGGGCTTGATGCAGACGGCGTTTCTCATCCAGAAGCTGCTTGATTTCATCACAGTTTTCATCAAACCAGTCTTTGTGCTTTCTGATCATGGGTCCCAGGGTCTCTGAAGCTGTACTATAGATCAGCTCACGCAGGGTCCTCCAGTCAGACTCCACATTCTGGTTGTTCAGAGAGGCGGATTCCAGACGATCTTCCAGCAGCTCCACAAAGGACTGTTTGATGGTGATGTTTTTCAGCTTAGCGATGTTGAGCCGTTTTGGAGCCTTCTGGCCTTGGGGGCGTCTCTTTGGCTGGATTCGAATATTCAGCTTCGAGACTACAAGGCGATGGTCTGTCCAACACTCGGCGCCGCACATGGTCTTTGTTACACGTACATCTTGCCTATCCCTTTTCCTGACGATGACATAATCGATGAGATGCCAATGCTTTGAGCGAGGGTGCATCCATGACGTCCTGTTACGGGTAGGGAGGCAGAAAACTGTGTTGGTTATCAGCAGTTCGTGCTCTGCACATGTCTGAAGCAAAAGCAATCCATTTGGGTTGCAGTGGCCCACACCGTGCTTTCCAATCACTCCATCCCAGG
Source organism: Babylonia areolata (assembly GCF_041734735.1). Lineage (NCBI taxonomy): Eukaryota > Metazoa > Mollusca > Gastropoda > Neogastropoda > Buccinidae > Babylonia > Babylonia areolata. The sequence continues at coordinate 15,608,620 of NC_134898.1, read as the reverse complement.
AGATGTAGTCAGAGCCAACTCTAGCATTGAAGTCCCCAAGAATGATGAGCTTGTCTGCTTTAGGGATGGCAGCAATGACAGAGTGAAGGTCCTCGTAGAACTTCGCCTTCACTTCATCCGGGTTGGTCATGGTTGGGGGCGTAGGCACTGACAATGGTGAGGTGCTTCTGGCCAGATGCCAGTGGGAGTTTCATGGTCATAAGCCTATCGTTGACTCCCTTTGGGATTCCAGCTAGCTTGCTGACAAGTGCTGTTTTTACTGCAAAACCAACACCAGCCTCACGTCGCTCTTTGCTTCCTCGTCCACTCCAGAAGAAGGTGTAACCAGATCCCCGTTCACAGAGCTCGCCTTCGCCTGCAAGCCGAGTCTCACTCAAGGCTGCGATGTCGATATTGTATCTGGCGAGTTCGGATGCAACTAGTGCTGTTCTCCTTTGGGGTCTGTCTGCGTTATCTCTGTCCAGGAGAGTCCTTATGTTCCAAGCACCAATGGTGAGAGGAACGATCCTTGTTTTTTTCTTTTCTTTCTCTTTGTTTCGACCGCTGATG
>NC_134898.1:15593071-15603071 GCF_041734735.1 Babylonia areolata | reverse complement strand
CTCTCTCTCTCTCTCTCTCTCTCTCTGAGATAGAGAGAGAAGTGCAGACAGACAGACACAAGGAGAGAGAGAGAGAGAGTGACAGCGAATGAGAGTGAGAGGAAGAAAGAATGAGAGAGGGAGCGGCGGGGGGGTGGGGGGGGAGAAGAGAGTGAGAGGGGGAGAGAGAGAGAGAGAGAGAGAGAAACATAAAGAGAGAAACAGAGAAGGGTGGGGAGAGACAGAGACAGACAGACACACAATGAGAGAGAGAATGAGCGAGAGAGACAGAGAGAGAGAGAGAAGAGAGAGAGAGGAGAGAGAGAGAGGCAGAAAGAGGCAGAGAGAGAAGAGAGAGAGAAAGAGAAAGAGAGAGAGAGGCAGAGAGAAAGAGGCAGAGAGAGAGAGAGAGAGAGAGAGGCAGTGAGAAAGAGAGAGGCAGAGAGAAAGAGGCAGAGAGAGAGAAAGAGGCAGTGAGAAAGAGAGAGGTAGAGAGAAAGAGGCACAGAGAAAGAGGCACAGGCAGAGAGAGAGAGAAGAGAGAGAGGCAGAGAGAGAGAGAGAGAAGAGTGAGAGAGGCAGATAGAAAGAGGCACCAGAGAGAGAAGAGAGAGAGACATTGAGAAGAGAGAGGCATTGAGAAAGAGAGACGTAGAGAGAAGAGGCACAGAGAAAGAGGCACAGAGAGAGAGGCAGAGAGAAAAGAGGCACAGGCGAGTGAGAAAGAGAGAGGTAGAGAGAAAGAGGCAGAGAGAGAGAGAAGAGAGAGAGAGAGGCAATGAGAAAGAGAGAGGTAGAGAGAAAGAGGCAGTGAGAAAGAGAGAGGTAGAGAGACAGAGAAGGGTGGGGAGAGACAGAGGCAGACAGACACAATGAGAGAGAGAATGAGCGAGAGAGAGAGGCACAGAGAAAGAGGCACAGAGAGAGAGGCAGAGAGAAAGAGGCAGAGAGAAAGAGGCAGAGAGAGAGAGAGAGAAGGAGGCAGAGAGAGAGAGAAGAGAGAGAGATGAGAGGCATGAGAAAGAGAGAGGTAGAGAGAGAGAGGCAGTGAGAAAGAGAGAGGTAGAGAGACAGAGAAGGGTGGGGAGAGACAGAGGCAGACAGACACAATGAGAGAGAGAATGAGACAGAGCCTCGGACAGACACACAGACATTCTACCGGCAGACAGACAGACAGACAGATAGATTAAATCACTTACGTCACAACGACGAAGACCCCAGTTGTCTGTTTTCCATTGGGTGTCTACGGTAACCTTTTTCGCAACAGCACTTGACATTACATTTCCTGCGATCTGGACAACAGTATCTCGTTGCAGACAAAAAAAAAACCTGTTGTTTTCTAAAGCCTGCTTTAGACAGGGAGACTGATGAAAATATGTATAGGATGCTTGTGTAAACAAAGTGAGTCTATGTTTTAACCCGGTGTTCGGTTGTCTGTGTGTGTGTGTCCGTGGTAAACTTTAACATTGACATTTTCTCTGCAAATACTTTGTCAGTTGACACCAAATTGGGCATAAAAATAGGAAAAATTCAGTTCTTTCAGTCATCTTGTTTAAAACAATATTGCACCTCTGGATGGGCACGAAAATATAAAAAATGAAGCCTAATTATATGCAAACTTCATTTACTGTTATATTCATATTTTTTGTATTCTCTAAACTTGGCACTTTGATCTGATATTCTGAAACAACAACAACAAGAGCAGTCATTATTATCATTTTTTCTTCAAACAGGACTTCTTTTGCTAAGCATGGAAGGTTTTATTTATTTGCAAACGTTTTGGTGCAGACAGTAAAAAAGGGAATACTCTGTAATTAATGCTAGGGGACTTAATTTGATTTAAACTGATCTTTCTCATCTTAAACATTACATTTTGAAATTGTACTCAGTACATAAAAAGCTTGGATTTTTTTAAGTGTATCACAAGTGAGTCTTGAAGGCCTTGCCTCTCTTGTTTTTTGTTGTTGTTGTTGATGTTCCATGGACATCTATAGTCGGTTCAGTTCAATATATTTCACTGCCTGCTTCAAGTAATCAAAACTGAATATTTCTTTTGGCTTATCTAAATGCTGGTCAGCAAATACCAAATCAAATATGAAAGGAATTAGTAATGTGCACACCCTTCTCTGAACATGGCCACGCACACATCAATTGCCATGAAATAAGTAAACATTCGGGTAAGGAATTATTATATTTTGAGGCGCAAATGAAATGGTTTACGAAAGGCAAACCATCTACATTCTTTTTTTGTGCTAGGCTATGTATGCATATTTCAGTTATTAGGTTATATATATATATAGGAAAATATTCAGTGCGGTAATTTAAGTCAATAACATTTTGAGAAAACAATGAAATTAAAATAAACGAATAACCCGTACACACTTCCTTTATCAGTATGCAGACGTCAATCGTCATATGAAAGATAAATACAGACAAGTGTTAGATTTTTTTTATTACATACGATCACGGTCTAAAGCGGCCACTAACTTTCATCTCATCTCATCTATCCCTTGACCCGTGGGTGGGTCGTTGGGGCACCATGGATGACTGCCTGGTCAGCTCGCGCCACCTGCCTCGGTGACAACCCCCACTAACTTTACAAGCATGCAATAACCTTACTCACCCCCTCAACAGCAAATCAAAACACCACGCCATTCATGCATGACATAATAAGTGTCACGTGCGCGCTCAGTCACATCACACACACACACACCACACACACACACATTGTGACACACACACACACACCTATAGAGAAGTACCTATCCCGCCTATTGGTTTCTGTTGGTTTGTTGACGGTTTGTTTCTTTTTTGGTATAGTGTTTGTTTGTCTTGGTTTTGTTGTTGTTCCCCCCCCCCCACCCCACCCCCCTTCCCCCATCTTTCTCCTTGTCCTTCCTCTTTCTTTTTCACAATTAGTTTGGGGACACAGGAGAGAAATATTAGAGAGAGAGAGAGAGAGAGAGGGAGAGAGAGAGGGAGAGACGGGGAGAGAGAGAGAGGGAGAGAGAGATAGGGGAGAGAGAGAGGGGGAGAGAGAGAGAGGAGAGAGAGAGAGAGGGAGAGAGAGGAGAGAGAGAGAGGGAGAGAGGGGGAGACAGAACGGGGGGAGAGAGAGAGAGAGGGAGAGAGAGAGGGGAGAGGAGAGAGGGAGAGAGGGGGAGAGAGAGAGGGGGGAGGAGAGAGAAGGAGAGAGAGGGGGAGAGAGAGGGATAGAGGGGGAGACAGAGAGGGAGAGAGAGAGGGACAGAGAGGGGGGGAGAGGGAGAGAGGGAGAGAGAGGGGGAGAGAGAGAGGGAGAGAGAGAGAGGGAGAGAGAGAGAGGGGTGAGAGAGAGTGGAGGGAGAGAGAGAGGGAGAGAGGGGCGAGAGAGAAAAGGAGAGAGAGGGGAGAGGGATAGAGGGGGAGAGGGAGAGGGAGATGAAAGGGGGAAGAGGAGAGGAGAGAGGGGGAGAGAGAGAGGGGGGAGAGAGAGGGAGGGAGAGGGAGAGAGAGATAGGGGGTGAGAGAGAGAGAGAGGGATGAGAAAGGGGGGATAGGGAGGAGGGAGAGAGAGTGCGAGAGGGAGAGAGAGAGAGTGGGGAGACAGGGGGAGAGCCCAGGGTTTGGGAGAGAGAGGGAGGGGGGGGAGGGGGGGGGAAGAGAGGGGGGGAGGGGGGGAGAGGAAGGGGGGAGGGGGGGAGAGGGAGAGGGGGAGATACAGAGGGGGAGAGAGAGGGAGGGGCGAGAGAGGGAGAGGGCGGGGGGGGAGAGAGGGGAGAGAGAGAGGGAGGGGGGAGAGGGGGGAAGAAAAGGGGGAAAGGGAGGAGAGGGGAAAAAGGAGAGAGAGGGGGGAAAGGAGGGGAGAGGGGAGGGAAAGAGGGGGGGGGGAAAAGGGGGGAGAGAGAGGGATAGGGGGAGAGAGGGGAGCCCGGAGGGGAGGGGTTTGAGAGAGGGAGAGAGGGAGGAGGGAGGAGGAGAGGGAGAGAGGGGGGGAGAGGGAGGGGAGGGGAGAGAGGGCGGGAAAAGGGGAAAGGAGAGTGGGGGAAAGGAGGGGGTTTGAGAGAGAGGGAGGGAGGGGGGGGGGGAAGGAGAGAGAGGGGGAGGGGTTGGGGAGAGAGAGGGAAAAGGAGAGAGGAGACAGAGGAGAGGGGAGACAGAGACAGAGAGCGGGGGGCCCAGAGAGAGAGAGAAAGAGGGATACAGGGAGGGGGCCAGGGGACGGGTAAAATAAACCACCCAAAAACGTTAATAGCCCCAAAAAAAAAGACAGAGACAAGAGAGAGGCGGGACGGGAGAAAAATTTAACATCGATCTGAAACAAAAGCCCCGCTTACGGCTTGGGCCCAAATTAAAAAAACACCCAATGAATTCGAGAAAAAAAATTCCGGCGGGCCCGGGCCCCTATCAACTATGCACAGGGGCTTGGGGCAAAAAGGTTTCCCCCAGATACCCCAGCGGCGACCCCATGAAAATGCTTCTTGAACGGGGGAAGTTGTTAACCCCAAGGGTACCTTGGGCTTTGAAAACAGGGTGGGGGGGAATTGCTTCTTATCTTTGCTGAAATGTAAAAGACAAATTCCCTTGGTGGGTTTGGGGAGGGGGGGGGGGGGGGGGGTTTGTTGTTGTGGTGACGTGTGTGTTGTGTTCTGTGTGTGTGTGTTGTGTGTGTGTGTGGTGGTGTTTTGTGTCGTGTTGTGTGTGTGTGTGTGGGTTGTGTGTCATTTGTGTGTGTTGTGTGTGTGTGTGTTTTGTGTGGGGTTTTGGGGGGTTTAGTGGTGTGTGTGTGTTTTTGGGGGGTGTATATAGGGTGTGTGGGGGGAAGGGGGGGGGGCGCCCAAAAATTTTGAAACTTTTCAGAGGAATTCAGATAATCAGTGTCAAAATCTTGCATTGAGAAACCCTTAAAAACGAAGGTACATGCGCCCCCGCTGGCGGCGCACCCCACACACCCCCCAACCCACACGGGACACCCCCACACACAACACACCACCCAAGATGAGGGGGAGAGAGGGGACAAAGACAAAAGCCCGACAGAAACAGACAAAAAGGAGCCCAGTGGGGGGTTTTGGCAGGAAAACCCAGTTGGGAAAAAGGGGACATGACAAAGAGAAAAGAAGCATAGGGACCAAAAATTTAAAACACACACAACACACACGCACACCACCAAAACACACACCACACACACACTAACACACTAACACAACACACACACACACACACTAACACACTAACACACACACACACACTAACACAAACACACCACACACAACACACACACACTAACACACACTAACACACCACACACACACACTAACACACACACACACCACACACACACACACACACACACACCCAAAAAAAAAAACAACAAACAAACTAAAAGCAAACGTACAAGCAGAGAGACAGACAGAAAACAGAGAGGGATTTGGAGAGAGATATTCGGAGATACAGAGACAGAGAGACCAGAGACAGAGAGAGAGCGAAGAGAGATGAGAGAGAGAGAGAGAGAGAGTTGGCATATGGGACAGAATAAAAACGACTACAACAACAAACTTACAAGTAGAGAAAAAGACAGAAAAAAGAGAGAGGGATTTGGAGACTGAGAGACAGACAGAGACAGAGACCGTCAGAGACTGACACCAACGAGAAAAGAATGCAGGGCGCACAGATAAGAAAAGAGGGGGGGAAAAGGAGAGAGCCCAAAAGAGCTTTGAAAAACCAAGGATCAAACCCAAAAAAGGGAAAGAGAGAAAAAGAGGCGGTCGACAGAGGTAAAACCACACACCCACACCAACAACACACACACACCACAAAAAAACACACACACAACCAAAAACCCAACTCATTAAAAAAATTTATAGATTTAATTTAACAACCCGGGGACATGGAGAGAGAGGAGAAAAGGAGAGAAAAGGTAGAGAGCGACAGAGACCAAAAAAAGGAAATAAAGGGGACCAGACGAAAAGAAAAGTAGATGAAGACAAGAGAGAGAGGGGAAAAGGGGGAAGAAAAAAAATAAACCATAAAATGTTTAAAGAGAAGAAACAGGAGAGAGAAGGGGACAGACTGGGGGACAGACAAACACAGAGAGAGGGGAGAGAGAGAGGAGAGAGAGGGGAGAGGGAAAAGAAGATGAGAGAGAAAAGGAAAAGGGGAGAGGAGAGCGTGTTGAGATGAAAGAAACACACCAACCCCCCCCCCTCCTCCCCCTTCGAATCCTGCTGATAGGCGAAACCCAACAGCACAGACAGTGCGCACTAAATAAGGTTTCCTGCCCAAAACCGCCGCCCACCCCCCCCCAACCCCCTTTCCCCCCCCCATCCCCCCTCCCACCCCCACTCTCCCCCTTTGCCCCACCCCCCACCTCCATCTCACCCCCTCCCCAACCACCACCACCACCACCAGCACCGCCACTACCATCCTTCTACACTTAAATCTCTCCCACACCACCTACCACCCACCACCACGCCCTTCTCTATACTGCTCACCCCCCCCCCCCCCCCCGAACCCCTCCCACACACACACACACACCCTCCCTACCCACTATTCCCCCCCGTTTTATTCCCAAATTTCCCTTTCACTCACAACAAATCCTACTTCCCCAAATGTTTTTTCTCCACAGGAGAAAAAAAAAATGGAAACCCCAAAATTTCCCTGAGAGAGTGGGGAGAGAGAGAGAGAGAGAGAGAGAGAGAGAGAGGTCTGGAGCCAGTTTTGAGTCTGAGCGAGAGGAGGAGGGGGAAAAAAGAGGGGAAAAGAGAGAGGGGGGGAGAAGTCTGGGGGCCAGAGGTTTTTTGTCTGAGAGAGAAAAGGGGAGAGAGGGAGAAAAGGTCTGGAAAGGCCCGAGAGAGTTTTGGGTTGGGCAGGGGGAGGAGGGGTGGGGAGAGGAGAGAGAGAAGAGAGAGAAAAGGGTGGGGGAAGAGAGAGGAGGAGAGTGGGGAGGGAGGAGAGGAGAGAGAGAGAGATTGAGAGAGGGGGAAAAATCTGGAGGCAGAGAGTTTTGAGTCTGAGACGAGAGAGGAGAGTGAAGGGGAAAAGGGGAGAGGGGAGAGAGGAGGAGGGGAGAAGAAGAGAGAGAGAGAAGAGGGGTTGGGAAAGGGAGGGGGTTTTGAGTTGAGGGGGGAGAGAGAGAGAGGGGAGGGTCAGAATGAAACGAAAACACATAATGACAGGCAGACTAATATAATTATAACATTAAGACAATGAACGAAATAACCGCATTTAATTAATTTCGACATTATTCAAAGCAGCTGAATGGTTTGAGAAACAGATTGAGAGAGAGACACAGAGAGAAACAGAGACAGACAAGACAGACAGACACAGACACACACACACACACACACACACACACACACACACACACACACACACACACACACACACACACACACACACACACACACACACACACACACACACACACACACACAGATCACAATGAAACGAAAACACTGAATCACAGACAGACTAATATAATTATACCATTAAGACACAATGAACGGAATAACCGCATTTAATTATTTTCGATATTGTTCAAAGCAGCTGAATGGTTTGAGAAACAGATTAAGAGAGAGACACAGAGAGAGAGAGAGGAATAGAGAGAGACAGAGACAGAGAGACAGACAGAGAGACAGAGAGATCAGAATAGCTGGAAGACAGGAAGACTGACAGGCTAATAGGCGGACCGACATTCTGTCAGTCAAACAGAGACAGGCAATGAGAGAGAGAGATAATAACATCGCGCAAATCATAGAAAGACAGGCAGACATGTGACAGAGTGTTAGTATGAGTGATTGACAGACTGAGACAGGTAGATATGCAAACGGCGGGAGTCGTTCTATTTATATCTACATTGTGCATCATTCATGGCAGTGGTGGAAAACGTGCGCTGGTTTAACAACTTAACAATCCTTCCGGGCCGTTATTTCAAAGTAACAGGAGAGAGAGACAGAGAGATTCAAGATTCAAATGGTCTAATGACTTAAGCAACATGCTCATATCACCAAGTGGAAAACACGCTCCCCCGCTCCCAACCCCTCCCCCTTCCCCACCCCTTCGAAGGTTCCCTCCCTCCTACACTTTTACTCTTTTCACAACATTCTTCTGCTTTATATAAGGAATACAAAACAACACCTAACGGTATGTATACGCACAATCTTCGTAGACTACTGATGAGGTTCATATTTAAGTAATCCGAGGCCATCGACCCGATTTCGTAGTCACAGACAGACAGAGACAGAGAGAGAGAGGGGGTTAGGGGGGGGGGGGAGGGAGAGAAAAGAGAGAGAACCTATATCTTCGATGTATGGTACACCTACTCACCTTATGATGGGGGGAAGGAAAGCCAGGAGTGAAAAAAGACGGGGTCTACTTATCACCCCCTCCCCCTCCCCTGTTTCCTCTCGCCATAGTATCGTTGTTATCTTCTTTACTGTCTCTGATCTCACTGGCTTCAAAGACTCCCCGATAGTCAGGTATAGATCTTGTGGATGGAACCTCCCGGAGATGCGGCGTGAAGCGATAGATGAGAGAGGACTTTCTGGTGGGGTGGGTGAAGGGCCGGGATTTAGTCCGCGGATGTGGGAATCTGATGGTGTAGGTTATGAGCGCTTGTTCTTCGCCCTTTATACAACCAACATCATTATATTGATGATTCTGTTAACATGAACGATATCAGTTTGTTACCCCCGTCCCGCCCCCCCCCCCCCTCTCTCTCTCTCTCTCTCTCTCTCTCTCTCTCTGTATATATATATATATATGACTTTTGTGCAACCAATAACCATCCACCTGAATATCTAGTCATCAGCCCCATCCACGCGCGCGCGCGCGCGCGCGCGTGTGTGTGTGTGTGTGTGTGTGTGTGTGTGTGTGCAGTGCGCGCATGCGTGAGTATGCACAAGTTTTTATATCGATATGCACTTGAATGTATCTTATTTCTACTGTATCTGTGTTTGTGTATGATTTTCGATTTTTGTTCGTATCTTGTTATGTACTATCCCCCCCCCCCCCTCCACACTATTCCTTGTGACCCCGGTACACTTGGTAATAAAGACATTTCTATTCTTTTCTATTATATATATATATATATATATATATATATATATATATATATATAGATAGATAGATAGATATAGATACACACACACACACACACACACACACATATATATATATATATATATATATATATATATATTGCGTGTGTTTGCGCACATTTTTGCTGGGGTGGGGTTCCTGGCAGATGGAGGTGGGAGAGGGGGAGGGCGTGGGGGGCATGGGGAGGGATACTGTGTGTGTGCTCTTTCAGTTGTCATCAGTTTATTCCTGGATTCGTTTTAACTCTCTCCATACGAACGGCGAAAGAGACGACGTTAACAGTGTTTCACCCCAGCTACCATCATCAAAATATTGCAAGCGGAAGGCTCTTATACTGAAGAGGTGAATGTTGACAAAGAATACCACAATTCTGACGACGGAAGCTAAAGGTTGGGTCATTCAGACACCCACTGGACATCTGAGGGGTCTGTGTAGAGGAGAAGAGAGGACTGGCCGTACTGAGTGAGTTAAAGCTAGTAAATGACAAGGTAACAAGTGTCTTCCCCACCCCCCACCCCCCAAGTCCTAAATAGCATAACGCTTGCTTTCTCCCTCGTGCACAAATCGAACTTGACACAATAACTATATAGCCGGCTATAGGCCCATGAATTTTGACAATATGCCATCGTATTTGAAAACATGGATACGTGTCACAGTTTTTGACTGGATTTGGTTCAGTCTGAACGACACACTAAAAAAATATTTAAAAAAAAGAGAAAAAAGTTATCACCACTTAAATGGCCTAATTTATAGCCGCAATTTTTGTGTGTGTGCATATTTAAAGGGATATCACCACTAATAGATGTGAGGAACCATTTTATGTGGCTTTGGAAGATTATTGTACTTAAATTCTAAACAGATTCTATCATGTTCATTTAGCTTACTATAGTTATTAATGTATATTTGTATGTGTTTCATAATGTAAATAAATGAATGAAAATGT
>NC_134898.1:15583071-15588071 GCF_041734735.1 Babylonia areolata | reverse complement strand
TTAACATAAAACATTACATCTATGTTACATACACACACCAAAATATGACTACACACACACACACACACACACACACACACACACACACACACACACACTGCATACATACATTTTAACAATACATGTGTATCTAACAGCTACCCTAACACATACACACACATAGGCAGGCACAAACTTACATAAACGCACGCACACACAATACACATTCATATACATGCATGTAGTTATGTACACATACATATGTATACATACATAGTCAAGACAAGCACTGAACAACACTACATTAATTACAGACGCGAACCAATGGGATCGTTACACGCACTGACTTTAACTCACTCAGTACGGCCAGTCCTCTCTACTCCTCTACACAGACCCCTCGGATGTCCAGTGGGTGTCTGAATGACCCAACCTTAAGCTTCCGTCGTCAGAATTGTGGTATTCTTTGCCAACATTCACCTCTTCAGTATAAGAGCCTTCCGCTTACAATATTTTGATGATGGTAATTGGGGTGAAACGCTGTTAACGTCGTCTCTTTCGCCGTTCGTATGGAAAGAGTTAACAAGACTTTAAGTTAAGCACAATTCATCAACTTTTACCTTCTCCTCCTCAAACTCTGTGAAGAGTCATTAGGGCGTCGTATAGAAGAAACTGTTCTCAAGATTCCTCCATTTTATTTTATTATTTTCTTTTTCTTAAGGCCAGACTAAGCGCGTTGAGTTATGCTGCTGGTCAGGCATCTGATTGGCAGATGTGTTGTAGCGTATATGAATTTGTCCGAACGCAGTGACGCCTCCTTGAGCTACTGAAACTGAAACTGAAACTCCTCCAGGTCTGTGCTATCAAAGCCTGGGTCTCTGCGGTTTGTTTTCCTGCCCATCAGTTCTGCGATGTGGTCACGTCAGTCCATTGGGTTGTTTGCTTTTGTTTTGTGTTGTTGTTTGGTTTTTTTCTCGGTGTCACCCCACCGTCTCCCTCCCTCAGCAATTTCATGGAGGATTAAGAATAAGAATAAGAATAAGAATAACTTTATTATCTCCAACTGGAGAAAATTGGTCAGGTGCATTATCACAACATAGACAAATAAACAACATGGGGACCATAACTGTTAAAGTCAACAACAGCTTTTACGAATATTACGAAGACACAAAATTAATGTAAAAAAAATATCACATACACCGTTTCATACATACATCCACACACTGCAGGTAATAACTGGTATTCTTAATGTAAAAAAACAGAAAGAATTAAGAAACATTATTTTGAATATAATTATAAGCATAGCCTACTATATGGCACATTGCTTATAATACACAGATAAGAATAAAGATAAATTGCGGAAAACCACAACCAGATAATCAGCACACACCCGCAACCACCCTTGCTACACTGTCATTCAAGTGTGGTTTTTTGACTCACTTGTGTAAACAAAGTGAGTCTATGTTTTAACCCGGTGTTCGGTTGTGTGTGTGTGTGTGTGTGTGTGTGTGTGTGTGTGTGTGTGTGTGTGTGTGTGTGTCCATGGTAAACTTTAACATTGACATTTTCTCTGCAAATACTTTGTCAGTTGACACCAAATTAGGCATAGAAATAGGAAAAATTCAGTTCTTTCCAGTCATCTTGTTTAAAACAATATTTCACCTCTGGGATGGGCACAAAAAATTTTTAAAATGAAACCTAATTATATGCAAACTGCATTTACTGTTAAATTTATATTTTTTGTATTCTCTAAACTTGGCACTTTGATCTGATATTCTGACCCAACAACAAGAGCAGTCATTATTATCATTTTTTCTTCAAACAGGAACTTCTTTTGCTAAGCATGGAAGTTTTATTTATTTTGCAAACGTTTTGGTGCAGATAGTAAAAAAGGGAAATTACTCTGTAATTAATGCTTTAAACTGATCTTTCTCATCTTAAACATTACATTTTGAAATTATACTCAGTACATAAAAACTTGGTTGTTTTTGGGTTTTTTTTTAAGTGTATCACAAGTGCGTCTTGAAGGCCTTGCCTCTCTTGTCTTTTATCAACTAATGTCAGCAGTTCTTCAGGTCCAGTGTGCCACTCGATGACTGATTAATTTTGGATCATTTGTTCATTGGTGGTGATGTGACCAGAGTATCTGATGTTTAGCATCTTGCGACAGCGTTTCATTTCCATGGCTCGAACCTTTTTTTTTTTTTTTTTTTTTCAAATCCGCCGTGTGGGTCCATTTCTCGCATGAACACAGGAAGATGGATCGTAACAGTGCACGCGGGAGTCTTTTTTTTTTCCCCTTGCAGAGAAGGTTATATTTGTCGAGAAACATGTAATCACATTTCACATTTGGGTAAACAATATAACAAAATACATTGTTTGATTCCAACAAAAACAATGAAGCACTACACCGTAGAATCTGCTTCAAGGAAAACACATAAACACTGACCCTCGCTTCACTGAAGTTATATCATTCATCCAACTGCAAGGTACTCGCGGGAGTGTTAATCTTGTGTTTCACAGAGGTGATTCATAGAGGTGTTTTGGACAGTGTTAATGCGGTCTTTGCTACCCTTGAGAGGGTTTCTGGTTTGGAGCCTTCAATGCTGATGATGAACTGTTGAACAGTTCCTACTTTCTGTCCTTGGATGTATCAGCAGTGGTAGTGATGTTTTTGGCTGGCCAGAAACTTGGTCTGTAAGGCGTTGAATTCCATGTCATATATTGTCGATGTTTCAACCAGCTGTTTATCAAGCTGGATGAGTTCTTGCATACTTCGTCCCACGCCGATGATGTAGTCTGCGAAGTGAAGGTTCGTAATGGTTCTTCCTCCAATGCTGACTGTGCTGACAATGTCTTCGAGCGCGCCAGTTTTGATGCGTTTCACTGAGCTGGAACAGCATGGGAGACAAACGGCAACCCTGACGAACTCCAAACTAAGTATGGAAACACTCTCCAATAGCAGCACGCTGTGTGAGTGCTGCCGCACTGAACTCGAACCTAAGAATGGAAACACTCTCCAACCTGTGTGAGTGCTGCACTGAACTCCAACCTAAGTATGGAACCACTCTCCAATCTGTGTGAGTGCTGCACTGAACTCCAACCTCAGTATGGAAACACTCTCCAATAGCAGCATGCTGTGTGAGTGCTGCACTGAACTCCAACCTAGGTATGGAAACACTCTCCAATAGCAGCACGCTGTGTGAGTGCTGCCGCACTGAACTCCAACCTAGGTATGGAAACACTCTCCAATAGCAGCACCGTGTGTGAGTGCTGCACTGAACTCCAACCTAGGTATGGAAACACTCTCCAATAGCAGCACGCTGTGTGAGTGCTGCACTGAACTCCAACCTAAGTATGGAAACACTCTCCAATAGCAGCACCCTGTGTGAGTGCTGCTGCACTGAACTCCAACCTCAGTATGGAAACACTCTCCAATAGCAGCACCCTGTGTGAGTGCTGCCACACTGAACTCCAACCTAAGTATGGAAACACTCTCCAACCTGTGTGAGTGCTGCACTGAACTCCAACCTAAGTATGGAAACACTCTCCAATAGCAGCACCCTGTGTGAGTGCTGCACTGAACTCCAACCTAAGTATGGAAACACTCTCCAACCTGTGTGAGCGCTGCACTGAACTCCAACCTAAGTATGGAAACACTCTCCAACCTGTGTGAGCGCTGCACTGAACTCCAACCTAAGTATGGAAACACTCTCCAATAGCAGTACCCTGTGTGAGTGCTGCACTGGTCACTTTGGAGTACAGTTGCTGGATGATGTTGATAAGCTTTTGCCCGATTTTGATTTTTTTTTTTTTTTTTTTCATTGTGACCCATAGTACTTCTCGCCAGATATAGTACATTACGTGGGGCACATCTTAGGTGAGCCAATACGGACCCAATGTGATTTAAGCAAAGCATGTGTGCAGATTACACTATGAGCCAATATGCGGAAGTAAAAGGACTTCAGCACAATACGTGGGCACATCATAATTATGAGCGAATATACAATATATAATCTCTTGCTGGACTCTTCTCGCTCTCTCTCTGTGTATGTCTGTCTGTCTTTGTTTCTGCACACACACACACACACACACACACACACACACACACACACACACGCACGCACACACACACACACACACACACACACACACACACAAACGTTTCACAGTTTTAATTTTCAAGTTTTAATTATCCTTTCACTCCTATTTGAGTATGGAGGATTACTGCAAAATTATGTTTTCATGCCCAGAACAAACATTTCCAAACACACACACACACACGCACACACACACACCACACACACGCACACACACATTTCTCTCTCTCTCTCTCTCTCTCTCTCTCTCTCTCTCTCTCTGTATATATATATATATATATAAACTATGTTGTCAGTTGCATCCGTTACTGGCTGGTGTTACCAAAATGAATAATGACACGTTACAACAACGAAAATACATGTATTTCTTGTAATTATGTTTATTGTTGTTGCTGCTGCTGCTGCTGTTACAACTGCTATTGCTTTTGTTGTTTGCTTTTTTTTCTTTCTTTTCTTTTTTTTTTTTTTTAAATTTAAACACACCACATTTCCAAAACGTCTTAACTTTCCGATGGTTAGACTTCCTTCCTTCCTCCCTCCCTCCCCCCCCCCCTCCTTCCTATTCCTGTCATCCCATATGTCTGCAGCTGTCCTGACTATGTGTGTATGTGTGTGCAAGGCGTGCAGTTCTCAGTGTGTGGTGGAGAGAGAGAGAGAGAGAGAGAGAGAGAGAGAGAGAGAGCGCAGCACAGAACACAGGGGAAAAGAAAGGGGAAGACACAGTGGGGGGAGGGGGGGGGGGGGGATAAAGAGTCAAGAGAGTAAAAATACCGGGTGGGGAAGGGGGGGGGGCATCGGAAGGGTTGCGGGGTTGGGAGGGGGATGTGTGTGGGCAGCAGTGTGAAGGAGGAGAGAGGGAGGGAGGGAGAGAGGCAGGGGATGAGTGGTGGGAGGGAGGTGGTAGAGTTTGCGGATGGATGGATG
>NC_134898.1:15568071-15578071 GCF_041734735.1 Babylonia areolata | reverse complement strand
AAAGACACCCAAGAAGAGAGAGCGAGAGAGAAAGAGTGACACACACACACACACACACACACACACACACACACACAGAGTGAGACAGAGAGAGATATATAAACAGACAGACATAATTATGTAGACAGAGAGAGCTGGAATAAAGCAAGATAAAGAACAGTAAAGACACCCAGGAAGAACAAGAAGAAGAAGAAGAAGAAGAGAGAGAGAGAGAGAGAGAGAGAGAGAGAGAGAGAGAGAGAGAGAGAGAGAGAGAGAGAGAGAGAGAGAGAGAGGTGGTCTCGAAGCACGGCATTGCGGTAAAACAATGAAGAACAAAATAAGAACAAAACAAAACAAAACAAACAAAAAAACAAAGAGAGAGAGAGAGAGAGAGAGAGAGAGAGAGAGAGAGAGGAAGGAGGATACAAAGACAGGTGGAGGGATAAAGAGCCACACTGACAGACAGACAGACAGACTGACAGATAGACAGGGAGACAGACACATGCACAGACACATCGACTGATCCCTGGAAATCGATTGTCTATCACTTCTCCGTAGTGTATCTACGTCACTGAACCTGACTGAGAATGAAACAGAGATAGAAACTGAAGCACTGAAGCAACCCAATTTTGAAGCAGCAATGCAAACCACACACTGCGAAAACAAGCTTCTCATCCACAAAAAAAAAAAAAAAAAAAAAAAAAATCTGGCACTTTCCTGACAATGATGTATGGTATGAGTCATTAAACCTTCGTCAGTTGTCAGTTCCGCTGCAGTCTTACCCCCACCCCCCACGCCCTCCCTACCCCCACCCCGTCAGCCACTTTTCTGAGTCATTTCACACACAGACGCTGACATAAATATACCACGGCTACACACAAGTGTCTCATGGAACAGTTGCAAACCTGGCAGGTCTATGACTGGAACTTGCGTTGCTCAGTTCTGAAGACTAACATACACTTCCAGAATACTCATGGGCATTAGTGCCTGTTTAGTCTCTTTGTTTAGTAAGTATGCATTTTTAGTATAGTTAGTTTGAAGTTTGGTTAGATCACAGTACGTAGTTGGTCAGCAAGTTACGTTCGGTTTTAACCCTTTCGCCGCCAGTTAATTTAGAGTACAAAATTCCCTTGTGGTATAAACACAGAAAAGTACAGTGGCTAAGAATAGCTGGGGATTCCCCTCTGCGATGTATAGAAAATAATGGTCTATCCTACCACCGAACATTAACTCACTCAGTACGGCCAGTCCTCTCTTCTCCTCTACACAGACCCCTCGGATGTCCAGTGGGTGTCTGAATGACCCAACCTTTAGCTTCCGTCGTCAGAATTGAGGTATTCTTTGTCAACATTCACCTCTTCAGTATAAGAGCCTTCCGCTTGTAATATTTTGATGGTGGTAATTGGGGAGAAACGCTGTTAACGTCGTCTCTTTCGCCGTTCGTATGGAGAGAGTTAAGAGCAGTAGGTTCATGGATAACAGACCAATGAATGGTCACCATTCAGTGATAATGTGGGTCCTCTACCACGCCTGTGCATAAATGCGAGCTTGGCGGTGAAAGGGTTAACACCATCCACCTCAGGTGACATGGCAGATGGAGATAATCATCAAAGCAAATTAGGGGTGGGGTATGCATTCATTTATGTGCCACACAGACGTGCACCATGTTGAATGGGGTCGTCAGGGAAGGAAAAGGGTGTGAAGTTGAAGGTAGAGAACTGATGTGTGGAGATGTCGATGTGAGAGAAGTGTGCAGGGTGACAGCAGAGTCAGGACAGCACGGTGTGTGAAGTTGAAGGTAGAGAACTGATGTGTGGAGATGTCGATGTGAGAGAAGTGTGCAGGGTGACAGCAGAGTCAGGACAGCACGGTGTGTGAAGTTGAAGGTAGAGAACTGATGTGTGGAGATGTCGATGTGAGAGAAGTGTGCAGGGTGACAGCAGTCAGGACAGCACGGTGTGTGAAGTTGAAGGTAGAGAACTGATGTGTAGAGATGTCGATGTGAGAGAAGTGTGCAGGGTGACAGCAGAGTCAGGACAGCACGGTGTGTGAAGTTGAAGGTAGAGAACTGATGTGTGGAGATGTCGATGTGAGAGAAGTGTGCAGGGTGACAGCAGTCAGGACAGCACGGTGGACCTGTGTGCTGTGTGTCCTGCAGCAAGCTTCTGTTTCTCTGGGTACACAACCCCCTGGCTCCTTACCATCATCTATACATGTATGCTGTGGACAAACACTGAATAAACATGTCAAAGCCAGGAAAAAAAAGAAATCAGGGGTGGGGGTGGAGGGTCGGGGGATGGGGGGGGGGGGTCTAGCATTTACACTTACACTACCATAACGATGTCACGTAATTAATAGAGGGCAGTGACAATGCCAGGCTTTATGGTGGGTGTATGCCGGCGCGAACAGTTTCAGTTTCAGTAGCTGAAGGAGGCATCACCACTGCGTTCGGACAAATCCATATACGCTACACCACATCTGCCACAAGCAGATGCCTGACCAGCAGCGTAACCCAACGCGCTTTGTCAGGCCTTGAGAAAAATAATTTAAAAAAAATAAAAATAAAATAAAATAAATAAATCTTAAAAAAATATATAAAAAATATAGAAAATAAAATAAATAAAATAAAATGAAATAAATGAATTTTAAAATAATAAGAATAAAAATAAAATAAAATAGAAATAAAAATAGATAAAATAAAAAAAAATAAAAAAATAAATATATAACTAACTAAATAACTAGCTAAGTAACTAACTAACTAAATAAATAAATAATAATGATATAATTACAGAAAAATTAAAAAAAATATATAAAAAAAAACCCAGCGAAGTGAGAGCTGTATGATATGATCAACGGTTTCTCCACTGCAATGGGAACTCATTTACAGCTTAGTCTTTTTTGTGATAAACTATGACTCTCAAACAAGGAGGCAATATTATTGCACTTATTGTTCTTAGTGCTGCAGCCTTGGGGGCTAGTTGGGGGCTTGGAACTATCCCGAACCAACACCCGTCTGTCTCAAAACCCTCTTGGTCGAGAGAGTGGGGATGTAACTTGGGCAAGACACTCCACTCTCTGATCAAATTCTAGCCCATATAACTGGGACAACAGTTGCCTACTTTGCTGTTCTGATGGTCATAGTCGGACACAACAGACTGTCACACAAATACAAGGTGTGACAAGATGTGTTGGACATTGTTTTTTTTTTGTTTTTTGTTGTTGTTGTTTTTTTGTTTGTTTGTTGCTGCCCCATCATCTGCACCGTTTCAGTGGCATTACTCCCACGCCGCTCATTCAGATTCCCCCATACACGGCCACACCCGGGTTCGTCCGTCACAGTTCCAGCGTCGGCAGTCCGCAGGGAACCATCGATGATAGGTCGCCAGGAGGCCACACAACAGAGGAGACCCTTACTGCTGCTGAGTCACTTCGGTGGTGTTCAGTGGTGCCTGTTCTGATTTAACGTACTTAGGACACCACCTAAGCGTCCCTCCCAGAGTGGAGACCGCCACCACGTCCCTCAAACAACAGCCACCCATGAATCTGCCGACACTGAAGACATTGACAGGACTCACCCCAAGCACAGAAGTGGAGGGGCATCGAAACTGAGCATGTAAGGCCACAGACTTTGATATTGTTTTGTTTATATTGATGATGATGGAGAAGGAGGAGGATGACGATGACGATGTTGCCATGGAGGTCCATTTTGGTTTGGGGCTGCATGACAAGGCTGTACTCCACGCTTCCTGTCATAATGATATCCCGGGGTTAACCAGGCCCGAGAGATACAGACACTTGCAGTGTTGGTCAAGTAATTAGAGCAACACACCCAAAGACGCATCCTTAAAGTGGATGACACTCGATTGTGTGGTCCCAGTCTCCCCATTTAAGCCCACAGCACACTCAACTCTGGGTAGGAGTAGGCCACGGGCCGAAAAACCCACCTCCGCTGGGATTTGAACCCGCGTCCTCCCAGCTATCAGTCCGAGACGCTAACCACTTCACCACGGCGGCTGGTGGACGTTAGAATTCATTCACTGTATTTGAACCGTAATGAAGGCAAGGCGTTCTCTACAAATCCAAATAGTTTGGACAGCAGTTGCCTTCTCTGCTGTTGTAATGGTCATAGTCGGAAAAACAGCAAAGTGAGAGCTGTATTATCAATGGTTTCTCCAGTCAATGGGAAACCATTTACAGCTTGGTCTTTTGTGAAGGACTATGACTCTCAAACTAGGAGGTAAAATTGCACTGGCTCTTAGTGCTGCAGCCTTATGGGCTAGTTGGCCTTTGGGAACCATCCCAACGCCTACTGTCCTAAAACTCTCTTGGCCGAGAGAGTGGGGATGTAACTTGGGTAAGACACTCTCCACTCTCTAATCAAATTCTAGCCCATATAACTGGGACAGCAGTTGCCTACTTTGCTGTTCTGATGCTCTTAGTCGGACATAAATGACTGTCATATAGACAAGATGTGTTGGACATTAGAATTCATTTACTGTATTTGAACCGTAATGTAGGCAAGGCGTTCTCTACAAATCCAAAATAGTTTGGACAGCAGTTGCCTTCTCTGCTGTTGAAATGGTCATAGTCGAAAACCACTGACTGTCATGACACATGCGTGATTCGAACTGGCAACATTTTGAACTGGAAGCTTCGTGCATTGCTGGCAGAGCTAACTAGGCACTCACGCTCACTGACTGACTGACTGACGGACTGCACACCTGCTGGTGCCAATTACCTCGGTGCCAAAGAGATGCTGTTTTCACTCTGACTGATTTGTTTACCTGACAGTCTTTTTTTTTCTTCTCCTTCTTTTTTATTTTTTTTATTTTTATTTTTTTTTACCTGACAGTCAGTCCGGGATAACGCAAAAGAGGTTGAGGGCGGATTTTTTTTTTTTTTTTCCTTTCTTTTTTTCTTTTTTTTTTTTTTTTTGGTTTTTTTTTTTTTTTTAACCTGACAGTCAGTCCGGGATAACGCAAAAGAGGTTGAGGGCGGATTTTTGGTGGTTTTTTTTTTTTTGTTTGTTTTTTCTTCTTTTTTTTCTTTTTTCTTTTTTTTTTTTTTTGTTTACCTGACAGTCAGTCCGGTATAACGCAAAAGAGGTTGAGGGCGGATTTTTTGGGGTCTTTTTTTTTCTTTTCTTTTCTTTTTTTTTTTTTTTCTTTTTTTTTTTTTTTGTTTACCTGACAGTCAGTCCGGTATAACGCAAAAGAGGTTGAGGGCGGATTTTTGGGGTTTTTTTTGTTTGTTTTGTTTTGTTTTGTTGAAATATTGTTCAAATATCAGCGATGAACCAGAAATAATCAATGGATTAATTATCACTGATTATCTTTGATCAGTATTCCAGTCCAGGGAGTGTTTCTGGTTTGTTTTTTGTTTTTTTGTTTGTTTGTTTGTTTTCATATTCTTTTCCATTTGGAGATAGGGGAGGTTGTTACAGGATTCTCCACGCTTGTTGCGATCGGGGAGTTAGACACAATTCTTAGATGTTCGCGGGAACATTCGCTGGAACAAATCCAGTTAGATAAATAGAATTGTGCAATCAACATCCATCTACCTGAAGATCTAGTCATCATCCTCATCCACATGTAATATGCAGCTTCTGTTCAAACGTGTGTGTGTGTGTGTGTGTGTGTGTGTGTGTGTGTGTGTGTGTGTGTGTGTGTGCAGTACGTGCTTGTGTGAGTATGTACAACTTTTTATACTGATATGGACTTGTATGTATCCTATTTTCTACTGTATCTGTGTTTGTGTATGATTTTCAATTGAAGTTCGTACCTTGTTATGTACTATCCCCCCACCCCCAACCCCCACCCCACCCCACCCCCAATATTCCTTGTGACCCCGGTACACTTGGTAATAAAGTCATATTCTATTCTATTCTATTAAGATGTATGTGTTGTACGGAGTTACCTCTTCAGTTGTGAAGTAAAGCGACAGAGCGTGTCTAAGTCACCTAGCAGTGAGTATGCAATAGGCTAAACGGTTCAGAAGTAGTCACCATCAAGACAACAGTTCATTAAAGTTAGCTACTTATGTATTGACTAGTCCAGTTGGTTGTTTCTCGTAGGTCCCCACATGAACCTCTTTTCAAATAATAATATGGAGAAGTAGTGCACACAATATTTGATTATTGATTTTTTTTTTTTTGTCCTAATCCCGCTTCCCCCGTCCCGCCTCTCACACACACAGACTTCCAATATTATGGGTTTTTTTCTTTCTCCAGTCACTGACACTCACCCTCTCCATTTTACATTTTGTACTCTATCTTTTTCACATTCTGTTCTCTCTCTCTCTCTCTCTCTCTCTCTCTCTCTCTCTCTCTCTCTCTCCCCCTCAGTCTCTCCGCTCTTATTCCCGCCCCCCCCTTGCCCCACCACCCCCTCCCCTACACCTCAACCCAGCCCCCTTTTCATTCGAATATACAGAAATATTGATTTCTAATTTATGATAACAATCATCATTATGATAGAAATGATAATAATCCAAATAATAATAATAATAATATCATTTATTTTCAGTCTAATGTCATCATCTTAGATGAACCGACTATAAAATAAATAAACGATTAAAAAAAAAAAACAAAAAAAAAAAACCCGAACGCGGCAAATATTACAGGTAGGCTGTATGTAGCTAGCTTTTGGCTTACGACCTGGTTGCTTGGCAGTGACCTTTCGCCCACGGCAATGCACCCTAAAAGCAATTCAGAATTCGGGTGAACTACAAGACGCCCATCAGTGCGCTGTGGAAGATGCTGATGAGGGAAAAAGCGCCAGTTCAGTAAGGCCTTTTTCAAGTGCAGTGGCATTTGGAGAATGACGTCAAACTTGCACACATTCCAGAGGCAGTGAGACGCGCTAATGAGGTGTTGCAGTTCAGTGAAACAATTTTGTTTTTTGTTGTTTTTTTTCTAGAGTGAACACCCCTCCTCCCTCCCTCCCCCCTCTCTGTCTCTTTCTCTCTCTTGTTCTGGGCATGGTGCATATTTAGGTATGAAGAACGACAACATAATTTTGGTCATGTTCCGCTCAGAAGACGTATGAAAATGTTACCTGACTTTTTTTTTCCTTTTCCTCTTCTTCTTCTTCTTCTTCTCTCTCTCTCTCTCTCTCTCTCTCTCTCTCTCTGCATGCGTGCGTTGTGCTTGCATGGACGGGTGTGCAACCATGCATATTCACGTTCCTGACAATAATTACGCTTGTCCATTTCCCGTCTAGTTGAAAACTTATGACGGACTTATTAGCGTAAAAATCCCTCAAGCCAACCACTTCTTTACAGCTCATAACGTGTACTAGTAATAACCTCTCTCTCTCTTCTTCTTCTTCTTCTTCTTCTCCTTCTTCTTCTCTCCACTTTGGTAGTTTTAATTCTGTCACTGTAACTGCCACATTAAACATATCTGACAGTTGCTGCAACCATTACCTAACACCTGCTCAGGCAGAAACTTGCGCGTGGACGGCGCTAACTCACACAGGTATGTGCGGAATCTTGAGCCCACCCGCTCTGACTCAGACCCTCTATACTAGAGGTGATGTTGTTACCGCCCGGCGGATACTGAAGAGAAAACAACTCGGGTTTGCTCGTTTTGAAACCGCAGAGTGAATACAGTCAGCAACATATTAAAGTTTGCAGTTGCTGTTTCTCAGTCAAAACGGAGGCGTCACCTCGTTCAGACAAATCCATATATGCTAAACCACAACTGCTAGGTAGATGCATTACCCAACGCGCTTAGTCAGTCAGGCCCTGGACACTGATAGCAGAAGAAATTAGCGAGGAGAATATGTTAGAGGAAGGAATAAGCAGAGAAGAACAGAAGGAAAGGCTCCGCGAACAGCAAAACAAGCTAAAGCAATGTGTGTGTGTGTGTGTGTGTGTGTGCGTGCGTGCGTGCGTGCATGTGTTTGTGAGGTTACAATGCTCTGGTACGCGTGTGTAAGTGTGTAGGCATGTTAGTGTGTCCGAACAGAATTCTATGTTAGAAGATAAGAAATAGTTTAATTCTTATGCAGTTTTGTTGTTAGTGCAGTTGATATTCAATGTCATTGTGTGTGTGTCTGTAAGGGAGGGACATTTATATCTCTGTGTGTGTGTGTGTGTGTTCTATAAAATGCATTTTGCTTTAATCTAAGCCTTATTTATTACATAGCTTTTATAATCTTTAGTGTACTTTTGCATTCATATGAACACACTGGATGTTTTCCATTGTCAAATAGCGGTTGATGTGTTTTTTAAGGCATGTTTATAGTCAAAGTAAGGCGCTTTGAGCAGCATTGGTGCTGGATATCGCGCCATTGAAAAACGATGTATTATTATTATCATCATTATTACTATGTATTATTAATAATAATTTTTTTAGACAAAACAATGGATGATAAGAGGTAGGAAAACGTAGGACAAACAAACACGCGGGTTACGAAAAGCACATACAAAATAGATATCCGAAAACAGGTCACATCATAATCCTCATCAAAACATAACAACTGTAAGGACGATGCTGAACAGCCTGGTTTTTAATCGTTATTGCTCTGTAGACACTGTACCACTGTTAGCCATTGAATCTTTTCCTACGAAAGCGCTGAAATACTTCACACCCACTCACTCACTCACCTGTTTCAGAGGAAAGAAGAAAAATCCAATGATGTAAAATGCATCTTACACCTTGAGGCAAGTTTCCAATACAAAACAAGACAGAAGCCATTGTCCATATATTGTCCGCTTAGCGCTGGGCGCCATTTAGCTCTGCCGAAACGAACATGTTTTCGCTCTAGTTTGTTTGTTTATTCGATTGTAAGCAAGATTGCATAACAAGTTGTTGAGATGTCTTTTTGTTGCCGGTTGATTGTTCGGTCTTTTTTTTTGTCTTTTTTTGTCTTTTTTTTTTGTTTTTGATAATTGCTAATTGGTATTCTGATCCATATTTTCAATCCTTCAAAAACATTGAGAGATAGAGGAGTAAATTAAAAGATCCGCAGCATTAGAAGACAAGGGATGTAATTCGATAAGGTTGCACAATTCGTTCATTCCCCTTTTTTTTAACTTTGAAATTACTGTTTACGCTTTCGCTAAGGAAAATGAAATATTCAAAACTGTGGCATTCAGTTAGTATTCAGTTACTATTTCAGTTCATCATTGTTCGACTGCCACGGACTCACTGTCTAAGATAAGAATGATTTATTCCGAGTGCAGAGTGTGGTAATGTTCAAGATGTTTTCCACGAACCGCGGCAACATCAGCTGCTGAAATTATCTCCCTGCAGTTAGAATTCTTCTGCAGCTTCCTGTATTATATGCTCTTTGTTGTTGTTTTTTTTGGTTTTTTGTTTTTTTGTGTGTGTGTGTTTTTTTTTTTTTAATCTGACTTAAAGTTTAATCACATCTCTACTAAACGTATTCATCAAGATTTTGCGCCTTATAAATAGTAGTAGTAGTAGTAGTATTTTTATGTCTCTCTTTTTTAAGTTTGTTATTTTATTTTATTTTATCATTATTTTTTTAAGTTTTGTTATTTTATTTTATTTTATTTCATTTTTTTTTCTTTCTCAAGGCCTGACTAAGCGCGTTGGGTTACGCTGCTGGTCAGGCATATGCTTGGCAGATGTGGTGTAGCGTATATGGATTTGACTGAACGCAGTGACGCCTCCTTGAACTACTGATACTGATACTGATAAGCAAAATTAATGGGCAATGAACCAGTCAGACGAAGGCCCGATGATAAAGACCACATAACCTTTCACGGCATCTGGGCAATGAATTCATTGTATTGTATTGT
This sequence comes from Babylonia areolata, assembly GCF_041734735.1. Classification (NCBI taxonomy): domain Eukaryota; kingdom Metazoa; phylum Mollusca; class Gastropoda; order Neogastropoda; family Buccinidae; genus Babylonia; species Babylonia areolata. Next base: position 15,568,318 of record NC_134898.1, on the reverse strand, counting down.
ATTACTCTTTTGTCACGACATATTTATCTGTGTGAAATTCAGGCTGTTCTCTCCAGGGAGAGCGCGTCGCTACACTGAGAGTACCACCGCTTTTTTTTTTTTTTTTTTCCTGCCTGCAATTTTATTTGTTTTCCCATTGAAGTGGTTTTTCTACATAATATTCAGTTGCCAGGGACAACCCTTTTGTTGTCGTGGGTTCTTTTACGTGCGCTAAGTGCATGCTGCACACGGGACCTCGGTTTGTCGT
>NC_134898.1:15553071-15563071 GCF_041734735.1 Babylonia areolata | reverse complement strand
GAAGAAGAAGAAAAAGAAGGCAATGTCAGCAGGAAGTAACAAGCAAGGCAAGGCAGAGAGAAAATGGAAAAGAAAGTAAAATAGCAATAATAATGATAATAGCAGAACAACAACTTAAAAAACAACAACACACACACACAAAAATACCAACAACAAATGTAACAAAAAAAAAAAAAAAAAAAAAAAAAATCGAGACGATATTCACTCGTCTGCCTCCGACGCTTGGCAATTTTTGTTTTTATTGACTGACTAAGTGATGACTTCCAGTTACTTTGAAGTACATAGGCGGAGAGGTGACCAAAAAATAATCTATCTAAAAGCAAAGTGTCATAAAACTGTTGTTGTTGGTTTCGTTATAATTACACACACTCTTGAAATGAAATCCTTGACTGAATCCTTTCAAACACACCACCAAGTGCGCATTCTCATTATCTCCCCTCACGATAGATTTCATTTCTAAAGGTGACTGTATCACTATGGGTGATTTAAGTCAGTCAACGTATCACTCTTAGATATATATATATATATATATATATATATATATATATATATGTGTGTGTGTGTGTGTGTGTGTGTGTGTGTGTGTGTGTGTGTGTGTTATACATCCTTAAGTATGCAAAAAAAAACCCAATACCTCAGTACTTACAAAATAAAGGAATACTAGGACGCATTAAACAGTGCTAAAATCTGTCTACACCAAAATTCAATGCATCTTGAGAGACAGTTTGAAACATTTATTTCATTCTATTTTACATTTTTGTTTACAATAAAATCAAAACCAAACACACACAATACCAAAATCAAAATCAAAACCAAATCGGTAATCGAACTACCAATAACCCAAAATTTATATGAAACACAAATCGTACACCTGAAAACAAAAAATAAGGATAAGAATCTACCGCACACAAACAAACAAGCCCACTGTCCATTATACAAGAGTATAATCCATATTACAAGTTCACGCAGGCGAGATTCCCAAAACAAATCATAAAATAAAATAAGCACATCAAGTGAGGCACAATTCCATGCAAGACTCACAGCCTTAAAGGCGAAAACACGATCAACAGTGGACATATCATTATGTAATCAGCAACAGCAAAGCTCACAAGCTGTGTGACAGATAATAAAACCAGCTATTATCTGAACATGAAAATGTAACGACCCTGAAGATAATTATGTGAAAGCACTGAACAGAGAATTGCACAAATGCCACATTGCACGTTTTTTTTTAAACGCATCAGAGACATGCCATCAGGTTTATTATGCAGTGTGATAATAATAATAATAATAATAATAATAAAACACTGATATTACTTCAACACACTTGACCACATATGTCTCAATAACTTTTACTGACAGAATCAATAAAGATGGAAAGCATTTGGAAAGCATTTTTTTTTTTTAATAAGTTAAACTATTTGAAAAAAAGTTTCTCAATGGAGAAAGCTTATCATAAGCAATATTTTGTAATCGTTTGTAAGCTAAATATACATATAACGCGTTTAGAAATGGAATATTAGTTACTGAACACATCAAAGAATAAATTGAATGAACTGTTTTGAACAATTATAAATTCGGGATAGCGAAACATTTATTGTCGCTACTGGGATTCGACCGAGGTCAATAGGAAATACTTTGCAGCCTGTTCCCTAAAGCGCACCTTCCTAACTCAAGCTATATATATGGTTTCCCAGAAGCAAACGCAAGTCCAGTAGACATATAACCGTATACCAGCAAAGAACTGCTGCAACTATTCAATACATACATCATAGTATGTGTGCGGTGTGATGTGTATTTGAGGTTTCTCCACTCAGAAATGCATCGTTTAAAAAAAAAAAAAAAAAAAAAAAGCGAAATCTGGCAGTGTGGGATCGTGTGGGATAGATCACATCCTTTCATGAATGCATGTTAGTTTGCCATGACTGATTACAAAAAAAGATCGAGCGATGGCTATCATGTTCTCTTCGATGATGTAATATAATCATCAGGCATGTGATACGCTCTCTTTCTCAGAAATAAACCAACTTCGTGAAAATATCTTTTTCTTTTTTTCAAAAATGGAATATCCAAGGTAAATAAGATAAAATAGCCATAATAAAATAAAATCGCCACGGAGGGCGACAAATAAAGAAGTTGCATTGCATTCTTGTTTTGTTTTTTTATATCACAAGAAAAACTGAGTATTCGACAAAGTCAAAAACATAGCCCAAACATCTTAAAAAATCAATGATAAAGAGACACAAACATATTCTCTAAAACCACGCCTTCCAAACAAAGCCAACAAATGGCTACCAGTAAACGTAACTAGTAAATATTATATTTTTTTCACACACAAATTCATAAAGAGATATGATGCAAATATATTATACACACATGCCAAAGAATACATAAATAAATAAATAAATAAAATATAAAAAAAAGGTCATATGCCTATGAATATAGTTCACCCAACAAATCAGCAGCAACAACTATACAGGCTAATATGTTCATCACACGCAGCTTGGAAGAGAACAGCACAGCAAGAAAAAGACAAGGAAAAAAATAAAAACAAAAATGACTGCCAAATTTATCCAATCACAATTTTGCCTCTAATTCAAAATCAACGAAGAAGGCGAGGATACAACAAGCCTTTTTAGGGCACACACACATACACACACACACACACACACACACACAAACTGCAAACCATGCACAATAAACGTGTTGAACTTTTCAATACCATTTTGCGCCCCCCCCCCCAACTCCCCCCCCCCCCCCCTCAACCCCCTCCCGCCCCCCCAATTCACATTCATGTTTTAAGCAATCTTTTTTTTTTCTTTCTTTTTTTTCTTTTTTTTTTCTTTTCTTTTTCGGTGAAGCAGCTGGGGTGTTGGGAAAGAACTGTTGACGCTTTAAACACGACACGAGGAAAGCAGGAGAGGGTGGGAGAAAAAAAAAGGGGGGTGGGGGTTGGGGGGGGACTTCAATAGCGTTCGGTTGTTGTTGTTTTTTTTCCCCCCGTAGGTTCTTCGCGAGAGATTATGTACAAAACACTATCCATGAACATTGAGTACGACGTAACATTATAATTATTATTATTATTATTACACTGTAGTATTTCAACAGCTTGTCTATAATATATTGCGTCGTGCAAGACAGCTCACAACATGGGTAGTGACAATATAAATATATATCAGTTGAAAAACCCCCCAGAAAATTCAAGTTGGATTTCCTATTGTTGACAAGCACTGCTTTAATAATAATCATAATAATCATAATAATAATAATATGGGAAACACGTGGGGCTATTTTTGTTTCTTAAAGAAACTGTTGAATAATATGTACTATATATTATCCTCAAAAGAGCATAATTATACAATGCAAGACAGACTGTGTCCCTCATTTTCTAGACATGGTCCAACAATGTAAAAAACATAATTTAATGATATAAAAAAAAAATTGTATAATAACCAACCAGGTCTCTCCAATGCATACATATTATCCACCTCATTGTCCAACTTCCGTTTCTCTCTCTCTCTCTCTCTCTCTCTCTTCTCTCTCTCTCTTAACTCCGTTCATACCCGGCTGTCCATGAAGATTCAGTCTGAACTGATCACTTCTTCCATCTATCCCCTACCCACCTCTTCAATCAATCTCTTAATCAACCAACCAATCCCCCTCTTCCCTCAAATCCTCCCTCCACCTCCACCCCCCCCTCTTCCCCCCCCCCCCCTCGATATCCACTCCCTTCCACTTCCCTGCTTCATCATAAACAGGTTCTTTTCCAATACCCCCCCACCCCCACCCCCACTTCACACTTTATAAACCGATAAATACAAAACACTTGCCAATATCACAAACACCATTGACGAAAGAAAAAAAAAAATCATCGCCACAACATCAACAACAACAAAAATAAATACCAACCATCGATTGTATTGGCCACTCTAGGCACTAATACATCATCATTGCATCTGGCCCTGTAAAAAAAAAAAAAAAAAAAAAAGAAAAAAAAAGCAAGACCGTCAACAGCAAACAACAACAAACAAACAACAACAAAAAAACAACCCAATCCTGTCCAGCAGCCGCGGACTCCTTCCTTCATCCATTGGTTAATCCCCCATGCTAGATCAAAACAAAGCTAATCCACCCCCCCACACAAGCGGATTAGCTCCGGCCACAGTCAGGGCAGAGGATCTCCTCGCCTTGCATCAGGAAGCCACGCCCTACCATGGTAGTATTGCAGCGGTAGCAGACGAAACAGTCGCTGTGCCAGTGACGCTCTTCGAAAGAGATGAACTTGGTTCCGCCGATGCCTGTAAAAAGAGAGGCAGTGACTGTGAAGAAAAAAATCCGTAAAAAAAAAGACCCTCCCTCCTCCCAAAGCAACCACCACCAACAACAAAACCCTGTCATTAACGTGCTGCAAACAGCTTTATTACTAACAAACCCCCCTACGATTTGTCTGGAAGCAATCTACTCATTTTGTGTGAAAGCAAAATAAGTCTATACAATTCAAAGATGTTCAGTGTAACCTGTATTCACGTTGTTACACAGTACGGCGATTTTTAAGACAATTTTTTTTTTAAATTCTGACAATAAGCGAGTATGTAAAGCAGTCAGTTTTACAGCCACCAACGCGACAATGAAAGCGCAGTGGCAGACTCGGTTAAGCATTGGACCTCTGATCCAGTATTCACCTGTGATCAGGGTTCGAGGCCCCGTTTCGGCGGCCTGCTGATGATTCTTTGGAGAAGGGGCTTCACTCGGATTTTCCTCACTCCCCTCATGTGTGAATAGGTACCGGACTTCGGTTGGGAAAGGGTTAAACGGCGGGGAAAAAAGAGGATTGGGTGCCGCGCCTTCCTATGCTGAGAATCAGGCACGGTAATTTCACTTAACCCTTTCACCGCCAAGCTCGAATTTATGCACAGGCGTGGTAGAGGACCCATGTCACTGAAAGGTGACCATTCATTGGTCTGTTTTCCATGAACCTACTGCTCTTAATGTTCGGTGGTAGGATAGGCCATATGTGTTATACATCGCAGGGGGAATCTCCAACTATTCTTAGTCACTGTCTTTTCTGTATTTTTTCCACAATGGAATATTGTACTCTACACTGACTGGCGGTGAAAGGGTTAATTCACTGCCTCGATGGCCGCAAAAGGCTATTGAACCTTTCAGCTTAACCTGTAGCTATCAAAATCACTGTTACCACCACCACTATCACCACCTCCACCACTACCACCACCATCATCAAAATCATCATCATCATCACCATCACTATCATTATCATAGTCAGTCGTGTCCGACTATGACCATCGTTCCGGACGCAACTGCTGTCCCGACTATATGGGCTTGAATTTTATTATAGTGGAAAGTGTCTTGCCAGAGTTACATCCCCACTATCTCGGCCAAGAGGGTTTTAGGACAGTCGTCGTTGGAATGGCCCCCAAAGGCCAACTAGCCCCTGAGAGCCAGTGCAACTTTGCCTCCTAGTTTGAGAAACATAGTCCTTCACAAAAGACTAAGCTGTAAATGATTTTCCATTACATTGGAGAAACCACTGATAATACAGCTCTCACTCTGCTGTTGACCCAACTACAAATTCTTGTAAATCTGTGATATAATCCGAAGTGTTGGGCCTAAACTATCAGTACCATTACCATTCTCTCTCGCCTTGACTACTGTAACTCTCTATTGTCTGGTTTGCCTGCTTCATCCATTCACTCCCTTCAGCGCATACAAATCTCTGCTGCCCGACTCGTACTCAGAAAGAAAAGATCTGAGCACATCACTCCTCTTTTGCAATATCTCCACTGGCTCCCTGTCTCACACCAAATAAAGTACAAGATCAGCACTCTATGTTACAGATTTATTCACAAATCTACCCCTTCCTATCTCTGCGGCTGCCTTCACCTCTACACTCCATCTCGCTCACTACGATTGGCTTCGGATCCACTCTGTTTACGCATACCCAGATTCAAACACTCGACTGTTGGCCGCCGTTCTTTCTCTGTCTCTGGACCTTGCAATTGGAATGACCTTCCTCTTTCGCTTCGTCAAGTCTCCACACTCAGCTCTTTCAATTCCGGCCTTGAAACCCACCTCTTCCCAAAACAGCCCCCCTTCCCTGCCTCTTCCTTGTGTTCATTTTCTCCAGTTTTAGAGTTATGCATGCGTGTGAATGACTGGTGCGAAAGCGCTTTGATTTGTCTCTGTACAAGATTCAGCGCTATATCATTCATTTTGCCCATCGCTCCTGGTGGAGCATAGGCCATCGACGACCCCTCGCCATCGCACTCTGTTCTGGCCATTCCAGTCCAGTTGGTCTCTTGCTGCTTCAGCTCTGCCTCGGTATCTCGCCTCCAGCTGTTGCGAGGCCGGCCTCTCTTCTTCTTTCCCTGTGAGTTCCAGGTCAGGGCTTGGCGTATGATGCTGGACGCTGGCTTCCTGAGGGTGTGTCCGATCCAGCCCCACTTCCTCCGCAGTATCTGCTTGGCCACTGGTTCCTGTCCCGCTCGCTCCCACAGATCTTCGTTTCGGATCTTCTCCTGCCATCGGATCTTGTAGATGCGCCTGAGACAGGTGTTGAAGAATGTCTGAATCTTCTGCTGCATTGTCTGTGTTGTCCGCCATGTCTCGCATCCGTAGAGCAGAATTGACTTCACATTGGAGTTGAAGATGCGGAGTTTCAGCGCTATATAAATACCATTATTATTATTATTATTATTATTATTATTCATCACCCCTTGTTTTTAACCCCCTTTTACCTGTGATAGGCTTGGTGCAGCGGATGCATCTCTTGGCGAACAGCTCTCCGAAGCAGTCACCACAATAGGGCTTCTCGTCCTTGGAGGTGAACTTCTCCCCGGCCAGCGCCTTGTTGCAGTTGGTGCACGTGAAGCACTCGCGGTGGAACGGTATGTTCTTGTAGCTGATGCCTCCCTTGTTGATCACCTGGAGCCAAAACGAAGACATTTTTTATTATTATTATTATTATTATTATTATTATTATTATTGTCTTAAAATGTGATTAACCTACCCTGAACGAGTTTAATTTATGGAAATTCTTTATTTAGTTTGTGGGGTTTGTAAACTGTGGTTTTATAGAACTAATGATTGTACTTTTATGACTTTAAAAAAAAATCATTTTTCATTGTGATAAACCTACCCAGAACAATTTCAGATTAAAAAAAAGCAAACAAAAAACGGTGACACTATAAAAAGGAAATAACGTGAGTGAAACAAATTAAGTATCACGCATGAAGTAGTGTAATAATGGGGTGGTTGTAATTAGAGTATCACTTTGTGGGTCTAGTAAGTTCTGCTTTATATAGAATTAATGATTGTGCGTTCATGACTTTCATGATGACTCTTATATATATATATATATATATATATATATATATATATATATATATATATATATATATATATATATATATATATATATATATCTTCCATGTGTTTAATCTTTTCTTGTTTAGTATTGGATTTGTAAAGGCCTTAAAAATTGCTCCAGTTTTTATTACAACAATATATAATCATCATAATCATCATCATCGCCATCATTATTATTATCATCTTTGTTGTTGTTCTTTTTGTTGTCATTAGTAGTAGTAGTAGTAGTAGTAGTAGTAGTAGCAGCAGCAGCAGCAGCAGCAGTAGCAGCAGTAGTAGTAGTAGTAGTAGTAGTAGTATCACAGTTACCTCCGTGCACTTGCCGCACTTCTGCGCGTAGTTGGCCTCGTAGCAAGGCAGGCAGATCACGCGCTCATCACGTGGGATGAAGCTCTTGTTTCCGATTGGCTGCTGGCAGTCCCCGCACGTGAAGCACTCCTCGTGCCACTTGTTGCCCTTGTACTCGAACTTCTTCATCCCTGTTGACAGCCCACAGACAGCGGTGAACACGTGTTGCGTTGTGCTGGGTTGTGTTGGGTTGGATTGTGCTGGGCTGTGTTGTGCTGTGTTGTGCTGTGCTGTGCTGTGCTGTGCTGAGCTGTGCTGTGCTGCTGAGTTGAGTTGTTTTTTGTGTTGTGCTGTGCTGTGCTGTGCTGTGTTGTGTTGTGCTGTGCTGGGTTGGGTTGAGTTGAGTTGAGTTGAATTGTGCTGTGCTGTTGAGTTGAGTTGAGTTGTGCTGAGCTGAGCTGAGTTGAGCTGAGTTGAGTTTGTTTTGTTGTGTTGTGCTGTGCTGTGCTGTGCTGGGTTGGGTTGGGTTGGGTTGGGTTGGGTTCGACTAGGTTGATGTTGTGTTGTTTTGTGCTGTGCTGTGCTGTGCTGTTGAGTTGAATCGAGTTGAGTTTGTTGATTTTGTTGTGTTGTGTTGTGTTGTGCTGTGCTGTGCTGTGCTGGGTTGGGTTGGGTTGGGTTGGGTTGGGTTGGGTTGGGTTCGACTAGGTTGATGTGTTGTGCTGTGCTGTGCTGTTGAGTTGAATTGAGTTGAGTTTGTTGATTTTGTTGTGTTGTGTTGTGTTGTGTTGTGTTGTGCTGTGGTGTGCTGTGCTGTGCTGGGTTGGGTTGGGTTGGGTTGGGTTGGGTTGGGTTCGACTAGGTTGATGTTGTGTTATTTTGTGCTGTGCTGTGCTGTGCTGTTGAGTTGAATCGAGTTGAGTTTGTTGATTTTGTTGTGTTGTGTTGTGCTGTGCTGTGCTAGGCTGGGTTGGTCTGGGTTGGGTTTAGTTGAGCTGAGTTGAGCTGTGCTATGCTGTTCTGTTGTTGAGTTGAGTTTGTTGTGTTGTGTTGTGCTGTGCTGTGATCTTCTGTGCTAAGTTGGGTTGGGTTGGGTTCGGTTGAGTTGAGAGTTCAGTTCAGTTATGCTGTGCTATGCTGTTGAGTTGAGTTGTGTTGTGTTGTGCTGTGCTGTGCTGTGCTGTGCTGTGCTGTTGAGTTGAGTTGAGTTGAGTTGTTGTGTTGTGTTGTGTTGTGCTGTGCTGTGCTGTGCAGGGTTGAGTTGAGTTGTGCTGTGTTGTGCTGTGCTGTTGAGTTAAGTTGAGTTTGTTGTGTTGTGTTGTGCTGTTCTTGTGATGTTCTGTGTTTTGCTGTGCTTTGTTGTGCTGTTGTGTTTTGTTGTTGTGCTGTGCTGTGCTGTGCTATGCTGTTCTGTGTTGTGCTGTGCTGTGCCATGCTGTGCTGTGCTGTGATGTGTTGTGCTGTGCCATGCTGTGCTGTGATGTGCTGTGCTGGGTTGTGCTGGGTTGGGTTGGGGTTGGGTTAGGCTGGGCTGGGTTGGGTTGGGTTGGGTTCGGCTAGGTTGGTGTTGCGCTGGATTGCAGTTGCATTGCATTGCGTTGCATTACATAGCATTGCATGGTGCTGCATGACATTTTAGTCAGTCATTGCGACAGATTTCCCTTTGGGTATTGCATTGCATTGTCTTCTATTACACTGCATTGCATTGTATTATATTTTATTACTTCTTTTATTTTATCACATCATATTTCTCTGTGTGAATATCGGGCTGCTCTCCCTGGGGTAGAGTTCGGCCCCAAGATGCAGTGCCGAAAACGATAACAGCAAACCCAACAGACAATCACACATGAGCCGTCCCATAATTATCCGGTCTAACCCAGAGCAACCGAGTCCGATCAAATGCATCCTGACCTATCTGTCTGACGCCTCAACTCACCCAACACAACAAGAGGGCCATGTGTTTATTCCGGTTACACCCAAACCCATCCGCATATAAATAACACACACACACACATGCACACGAATACACGTAAGCACACACACACACACACACACACACACACACGCACGCACACGCATACACACACACGCGCGCGCGCGCGCACACACACACACACACACACTCACACTCACACACACACACACACACACACACACACACACACACACACACACACTCATACGCACACACACGAACACACATTAAACAATGTTTATTATGATGGTGGGGGGGGGGGGGGGTAAATATAAGGAACATCAAGAAGAAATATCAGATGGTATCAAATAAATTCACACACACACACACACACACACACACACACACACA
>NC_134898.1:15545571-15550571 GCF_041734735.1 Babylonia areolata | reverse complement strand
TGGTCACGACGGATCTGCTTAGCAGGTGTGGTGCAGCGTATATGGATTATTGAATTGTCCGAACGCTGTGATGACGCCTCCTTGAGCAACTGAACTGAACTGTTAATCCCATCACCTCTCCCCCCCCCCCCCCCAGCCCCCCGAACCCTCTACGGACCAACCGTGTAGTCAGGGCCCAATGTGTAGCGTGTATGGATTTTTCGAACGCTGTGACGCCTCCTTAAGCAACTGAACTGAACTGAACTGATTTGAACTATCAACTTCATCACCTCCCCTCCTCTCGCTCTCCCCTCGATCAACCTTTCCTCGCTACCAACCTACCTTGTAGTCAGGCCCGATGTGTAACGTATATGGATTTGTCCGAACGCTGTGATGGCGCCTCCTTGAACAACTGAACTGAATTCAACTGAACTACCAACCCTATCACCTCACCCCCCCCCCTCCTCCACACCCCCCCCCACCCCACCCCACCCCTACCGCTCCTAAGGGACCAACCCACCTTGTAGTCAGGCCCGATGTGAAACGTATATGGACTTTTCCGAACGCTGTGACGCCTCCTTGAGCAACTGAACTGAACTGAACTATCAACCCTAGCACCTCACCTCACCTCCCCCCCGCCCCCCCGCCCCCCTCGCCCCCTCTCCCCCACCCCGCTCCCTCTTAGGGACCAACCAACCTTGTTGTCGGGCCCGATGTGAAGCGTACATGGATTTGCCCGAACGCTGTGATGACGCCTCCTTGAGCAACTGAACTGAACTGAACTGAAGTGATCCCACCCTGTCATCTCAGCCGTTTAACTCACTCAATACGGCCAGTCCTCTCTTCTCCTCTACACAGACCCCTCGGATGCCCAGTGGGTGTCTGAATGACCCGACCTTTAGCTTCCGTCGTCAAAACTGTGGTATTCTTTGTCAACATTCACCTCTTCAGTATAAGAGCGTTCCGCTTGCAATATTTTGATGATGGTAATTGGGATGAAACGCTGTTAACGTCGTCTCTTTCGCCGTTCGTATGGAGAGAGTTAATCATGTGTGTGTCTGTGCGCGTATGTTAGTGTGAGTGTTGGAGTGTAACAGTTGTAGTATTGATAGTATGTTACTTTGTTAGCGTGTTTTTTTTTGTTTTGTTTTTCTAATTTAAAAAAAAATATATATATTAATGATTCTGTTTTATGTTTCTACTACTTTTTTTTATACGCTCTCTTGTTTCACTTTAGGTATTGAATTTGTAAAGCGCTTAGAGCTTGCTTATGCTTGTATTATAGCGCTATATAAAAAAAAAAATATTTATTATTATTACCCCATAACCTCCCCTCCCCCTCCCTTATTACCAAATCAACCTTGTAGTCAGGGTCGATGGGCTTGCCACAGACCTAGCTGTAGTTATAGAAGTAGTATCATCATCATCATCATCATCATCATCATTGTCATTATCAACCCCATCACCTACCCTACCCTCCCCCTCCCCTCCCTGCCAACCAACCTTGTAGTCGAGCTCGATTGGCTTGCCGCAGAACTAGCTGTAGTTATAGAAGTAGTATCATCATCAACATCATCATCATCATCATCATCATCATTGTTATTATCAACCCCATCACCTACCCTACCCTCCCCCTCCCCTCCCTACCAACCAACCTTGTAGTCGAGCTCGATGGGGTTGGCACAAACCTAGCTGTAGTTGTAGCAGTATCATCATCATCGTCATCATTATCATCATAATTATCATTGATATCATTAACCTGACGGGCGCAATAGTCGAGCGGTTAAAGCGTTGAACTTTCAATCAGAGGGTCCCGTGTTCGAATCTCGGTAACTGGCGCCTGGTGGGTAAAGGGTGGAGATTTTTTTTTTTTTTCCCGATCTCCCAGGTCAACATAATTATGTGCAGACCTGCTAGTGCCTGAACCGCCTCTCGTGTGTATACGCAAGCAGAAGATGAAAATACGCACGTTAAAGATCCTGTAACCCATGTCAGCGTTCGGTAGGTTATGGAACAAAAAACAAAAACAAAAAAAAACAAAAAAAACCCGGCATGCACACCCCGCGAACACGGAGTATGGCTGCCTAGGCACATGGCGGGGGGAGGGGGTGGGGGGTGGTAAAAACGGTCACACACGTAAAAATCCACTCGCGTATATGTATACGACTGAACGTTGGAGCTGCAGCCCACGAACACAAGAAGATGAAGAAGAAGATTATCAACACCATCACCTCCCCTCCGCCCCTCCCCACACCCACCCTCTCTCCTTCTATCACCAAACCAACCTTGTAGTCGGGTCCGATGGGCTTTCCGCAGACCTCACAGCTGTGGGCGAAGAGCTCCTGGTAGCAGGGCACGCAGTAGGGGTGCTCCTCCTTGGCAATGTAGCGGCAGGCCACCAGCTGCTTCTCGCACTTGAAGCAGGCCAGGTGCTCCTTGTGGAACGTCTCCTCCATGGCTTTGGTGTACTCCCCGGAGAAAATCAGCTGGAAGGGACATCAGTAATTAAAACAATAATAAAAAAATAAAAAACAATGGGAATTTCCATTCGTTACTGACCCTTTCACACACACACACACACACACACACACACACACACACACACACACACAGTGTATCTTCACAAGTGACTGAGAACGTTGATGTTTTTTTTGACTTTTTGCATTCGTTATCAGTTGTTTCGCTTGTCAGTTTAACGACTTCTCTTTTACGAAATCCTTTAAGTAATTTCCTGTAATTGTATTTAGATTTTTTTTTTTTTTTTAATTTCACCCTCATTTCACCCTCATTTGCCCACTTTCCCCCAACCCTCCATTCATTCACATCTCCCACCCCTTCTAACCGATAATACTCAAATGTATTCATAAATACTTTAACAAAATGTCTTCAATCACCGATATGTGTGACGGAACATTAAACAAAATTCCTCTTACTCCTCCTCCACACACACACACCTCTCTCTCTCTCTCTCTTTGGCTCTCTCTTTCTCTCACTCTTCTTGTAAAAAAAAAAATTCTATTATCTTTGAACAAACAAACAAAAACAAAAATGACGTCATTTTGCTGTACTAGTTTCATTTATCACGGACCAAGTACGACAGAAGGAAGGCACAGGAACAGAACAGATTACAAACAAAAATATGAATGAATACGCAGGGGGGCGAAAATTAAAGTTCATAGTAAGTGGGGGGGGGTCGGTAGCGTGTAGGCCGGTATGACCACCTCTAGCTGTCTCGTCCAATGAGAGCGGAGAACCGTGATTTCTGCCGACAAGTGAACAGTATGACAAGGCTTTTTTGACTCACTTGTGTAAACAAAGTGAGTCTATGTTTTAACCCGGTGTTCGGTTGTCTCTGTGTGTGTGTGTGTGTGTGTGTGTGTCCGTGTGTCTGTGGTAAGCTTTAACATTGACATTTTCTCTGCAAATACTTTGTCAGTTGACACCAAATTTGGCATAAAAATAGGAAAAAATTCAGTTCTTTCCAGTCATCTTGTTTAAAACAATATTGCGCCTCTGGGATGGGCACAAAAAAATATAAAAAAAAGAGCCTAATTATATGCAAACTGCATTTACTGTTATATTTATATTTTTTTTGTATTCTCTAAACTTGGCACTTTGACCTCTTATTCTGACCCAACAACAAGAGCAGTCATTATTATCATTTTTTGTTCAAGCAGGAACTTCTTTTGCTAAGCATGGAATTTTTATCTATTTTGCAAACATTTTGGTGCAGATAGTAAAAAAGGGAAATTACTCTGTAATTCACGCTAGGGGACTTAATTTATCACAAGTGAGTCTTGAAGGCCTTGCCTCTCTTGTTTTAAGTTATGAGGATGGCTGAAAGCGTCAACAAAATCTGGCATTGGACAGAGTGGAGAGTGCCCTTGTGGTGAGGGACCAATGACAACCGACCACATCCTTCAGGACTGTAGGACGCATGCAGCATCCAGGAGGAAGTACTGGCCAACACAAACAGCAGTGGAGGCCAAACTGTACGGCACCCTGGAGGAGCTGCGACGGACGGCAGCCTTCATTGAGGACAGCGGGGGCTGCTCATCTAATGGGAGGCGAACGAGGAAGAAGATCGAAAGCGTCTCAGTCTGGTTTCAGGAAATGTGACGGAAGAACACTTAAGACTCTACACACGTCTGATACTATCATCTTGGATGACCAGACTATAAATAAATAAACGAAAGACTCTACATACAGGAGTATTAAGTCACAGCTCATCTGGTTTGGGAAATTCGACAAGAAAATAAGACATTACGGACAGGAGTATAAGTCAAAGCTATGTAGAAACCCAACATTTTGGCGGCCGGCTGCTAGGAAATATTGACAAATAACATAAAAGATTCTACGAATGAATTCGTCTCATTCGTCAAAATTCGTCTCATGGAAGTGATTTTCACGTTCATACGTACGCATAAACCGCAAAGAAAGGAAACAAACTTCTGCAGTATTTCCGGATGTGTCTACACGTCGTTTGGAGGACAAAAACAGTATATTACCCACGTTTTGTTTTCTGCATCAATATGGTATGGAAGCCTGCCATGGCTGTAAGCTCCCTAGGGTTGACCGAGACGTCCTACCTCACCCAGTACATCAGTTCAGTTACTCAAGGAAGCGTCACTGCATTCGGACAAATCCATATAATTATGGTACACCAGATCTGCTAAGCAGATGTCTGACCACCATCAGCCTAACCAAACGCGTTTTGTCAGGCCAGTACACCGGCCCAGCACTGAACAACTTGACTCAAAGAGCCCAAGCCAACAGGTCGTTAATGCTCAACTCTTCCTGCCTACCTCCGGTTGCCTCGTTTTCAGGAAGTGCTTCTGAAGACTTCCGCTTCCTCTCCGGAAGCGCTGTTCCACCTGGCAGGCGACCGGAAAGGCGGCGTTGACCTCCTCCTCCTCCTCAAGGTTCTCCGTGGCAACATACCACGGCTCTCTCTCGATCTCCGGCATCCTCATCCTCTCCGCAGCCCTCCTGTAGTGGTACGTTCTCGGGGACACGTCGCT
>NC_134898.1:15520571-15523071 GCF_041734735.1 Babylonia areolata | reverse complement strand
GAAATGCACTGAGTAAAAACAGATGACACAATTATCTCAATCAGTTCATAGAGAAAATGTTCACCGCGGTTAAGCCGTGTGTTTATGCCACAACTTGCCGAAAAATTTGACCAACATCGCGTGTGTTTTTTTTTTTTTATTTTTTTTTTTAATTTTTTTTTTTAACCTTGAGTTATCCTTGACTGAGGTGCACATACCACAAGGATTATTTCGCTGCACTGAAGCAGGCAGGAACTTGGCTTGTTTGCTCGAAGTTGTGAACACGATTTGTCAAAGTTAGACTACTGTGACCACACAAGGGGCGGTAAACTTGCCTACTTTATTAATCAAGGGCACATAACTCCAAGCCAACGCTGTTTCCAGCTTCGTGAAGGCGTGGCCTCAAACGTGTATTGCATCGTGTTGTGTTATGTTGTGTTGTGTTGTGTTGTGTTGTTCTGTGTGTGTGTGTGTGTGTGTGTGTGTGTGTGTGTGTGTTGTGTTTGTGTGTGTGTGTGTGTTGTGTTGTGTTGCTCTCTCTCTCTCTCTCTCTCTCTCTCTCTCTCTCTCTCTCTCTCTCTCTCCTCTCTCTCTCTCTCTCTCTCTCTCTCTCTCTCTCTCTGTGTGTGTGTGTGTGTGTGTGTGTTGTGTTGTGTTGTTCTGAGTGTGTGTGTGTGTGTGTGTGTGTGTGTGTGTGTGTGTGTGTGTGTGAATCCTGTGTGTGACTGAATCCTGCCGTGTTGTATTGTATTGTATTGTATTGTATTGTATTGTATTGTATTGCATTGTGTCTTAAGACAGTGCTTTGTATTACGCTCTCATCACCACACTACCTCTGTCTGCACAGGTATTTGTTTTACTTTCAACTACGCCGGCCGACTATCAGCGGATTATCCTGTTTTCTTCTCCTTCTTCTCCTTCTCCTTCTTCTTCTTCTTCTTCTTCTTATTATTATTATCAGTCATCATCATCATCATCATTTCTGTCATTGTCATCATCATCATCACCATCACCATCATTATCATTATCGTTACTGATTATTATTATTATTATTATTATTATTATTATTATTATTATTATTATTATCATTATCACCACAATCGTCAGTCATCAACGACGAACTGACCAAACCAATCCCACCAATCACCAATCGACACAGCCAGCGCGGCCGGCAAACAATCATAATACACACCTACCAAAACCATTATACAAAAAAACATTCATTCCAATCAATGCAAAAGAAAACAAAACAAAACAAACACAAAACAAACAAACAAAACAAAAAAACAAACAACAACAACAACAAATCTCTTACCCAGGCAAAAAAAATCAGGAACTGGTCACAGTGATGACCCTGTCAATATTCCAGAATCCAACTGATTTTCCTGACGGCAGCAGGAGTTGGTAGATATATCTCTCTCCCTATATTATATATATATACACACACCAATATGACTCCAAGGAGACGTTCGTGTTGACCACCTTGGCAAGAGAACCGTGGGGTGTCCCCCTCTGCTCCCAGACCAACGAACAGAGTGAATGGACGGACGGACAGACGGACGGACTGACTGACGGACGCTCTTGCAACACCGAAAAACTGCCGTGTTAGTGTAAATTCTGAGGTGGTGAGCTCTATGATGTGGTACAGGAGGCAGCGAAAACTACGCTAGTGTAGGCTCTGACTATATAGGGTGGACAGCCGGTTAAGAGCCGTGTGCACACAATAAAGCAAGGAAAGTGAAGTAGAACGGGGGGTGGATGGGGAGGTTTTTGCGCACGGGTCTTAAGCTGCTCGGCCGCATCTGCTTTCTCTTTGTTGTGTGTGTGTGTGTGTGTGTGTGTGTGTGTATCTGCTTCTTGTTCTTAGGATGAGAAGGGGAGGGGGGGGTGTGGGGGGGTGGGAGGTATGGTGGGGGGGAGGGGGAGGGGCTGGGGGGGGGGAAGGTTGGGGGGGGGGGCTGTTTGTTGAGGCTGTCCCTTTGATGGGATCGGTAAACTTATTAACATGTGTGGTGGTGTGATGGGATGGTGGTGGTGGTGGGGGTTGGGTGGGGGCGGGGTGGGGTAGGGGGTGGGTTGGAGGGGGTACTTTTCATCATCAGTCCCTCTCTATCCGTCTCAGTCTTCTGTATTCTCACTCCCCTTGGCGGGTTAATAAGGAAAAAAAAAGTTTTATCAGTTGTGGTTGTTATTTTATTTTATTTTATTTTATTTATCTATTTATTTATATTTTAGAGTTTACAATGAAACTGATAAATGTAGACATGTTTTGTTTTTTTTGTTGTTTTTTTTTTATTCACGGCAAAGGATTTATCTATGTCCCCACCTCTATCAGAAAGAAAGAAAGAAAGAAAAAGAAAATCCACTGGATCATTATCTGGAAAAAAAAAAAAAAAAAAAACGAAAAGAAAAACGCCCGGCCAGGATCATTATCTGGATATGGGGGGGCGTCCTTGACATGGTACTACACCGGCACCGGCACCGGAACCGACACCGGCTCTATGAACTGATCACTCACTCC
>NC_134898.1:15498071-15513071 GCF_041734735.1 Babylonia areolata | reverse complement strand
ATGACCTTCTTTTCTTTTTTTCTTTTTACATAGATTCTAAGCATAGCAATTAGCTACACACGTAAAATGATGATAGTTTTTTGAAGTATATTTGTTTTGTCAGTAAAATTACGTACCAGTGTAACATCTACAATACATCACCAGTGTTTCATGTTGAAATATAACAGCTCCTGATCACAGAGAGAGACAGACAGACAGATAGACAGACAGACAGATATACACGGACAGAGAGTAAGGGAGGCACAGAAAGAGAAAGAGAAGAGAGAGAGAGAGAGAAAGAGAGAGAGGGGGCACATACACAGAGATACAGTGAGGGAGGGAGACAGAGAGAGAGAGGGAAAGAGAGAGAGAGAGAGAGAGAATGAGAGAGAGAGAAAGAGAGAGGGGGTGGGGGCACATACATAGGTATACAGA
The DNA here is from genome assembly GCF_041734735.1 of Babylonia areolata. NCBI lineage: Eukaryota > Metazoa > Mollusca > Gastropoda > Neogastropoda > Buccinidae > Babylonia > Babylonia areolata. Next base: position 15,512,657 of record NC_134898.1, on the reverse strand, counting down.
GTGAGGGAGGCACAGAGAGAGAGAGGGAAAAAGAGAGGGGGATGGAGAGAGGTGGTGAGAGAGAGAGGGGGGGTGAGAGAGAGTGAGAGGGGGGGGGAGAGAGAGAGAGAGAGAGAGAGAGAGAGAGAGAGAGAGAGAGAGAAATTCAAAAACTTTATTACTCAAGGATAAAGATTTTAGGCATTGCCTAGTCTTCCAATCTGTCCTTGAGAGAGGGAGAGACAGACAGGGAGAGGGGGAAAGAGATAGAGAGGGAGAGAGAGGGGGGGAAGAGAGAGGGAAAGAGAGAGAGGGGAGGAGAGAGAGAGGAGGAGAGAGAGAGATACAGACAGACAGAGAGGGTGAGAGGGAACTAGAACAAGAACAAGACGTTTAATTGAACCAGGCCATCTGCCCGTGTCAAGGGGTTGGAATCACGATGGGTAAGTGTGTAATGATAACATTAAAAAAACAAAAACACCAAGGGTGAGAGAGAGAGAGAGAAAGACAGACAGACAGACAGAGGGAGAGACAGACGGACAGACAGACAGACAAAGGGAGACAGACAGACATACAGACACAGAGAGAGAGGCAGAGAGACAGACAGACAGAGAGGGAGGGAGAGAGAGAGAGACAGAGGGAGAGACAGACAGACAGACAGACAGACAGAGAAAAAGGGGGACAGACAGACAGACAGACAGAGAGGGATGGAGAGAGAGGGAGTGAGACAGACAGACAGACAGAGGGAGAGAGAGAGAGGGAGGGAGGGAGGGAGAGAGAGAGAGAAAGGGAGAGAGACAGACAGACAGAGAGGGGGAGAGAGAGAGGGGGAGGGAGGGAGAGAGAGGGGGGGGGAGACAGGCAGAGAGGGAGAGAGAGAGGGGGGGAGACAGACAGACAGACAGAGGGAGAGAGAGAGAAGGAGGGAGAGGGAGGGAGGGAGAGAGAGAGGGAGACAGACAGAGACAGAGAGACAGACAGACAGAGAGGGAGAGAGAGGGAAAGAGACAGACAGACAGACAGACAGACAGAGGGAGAGGCAGAGGGAGAGAGACAGACAGGCAGAGAGAGAGGGGGGGGAGGGAGAGAGATAGAGAGAGGGAGACAGACAGAGACAGAGAGAGAGACAGACAGACAGAGAGGGAGAGAGAGGGAAAGAGAGAGACAGACAGACAGACACAGACAGACAGACAGAGAAGGAGAGGCAGAGAGAGATAGACAGAGAGGGAGAGAGAGAGACAGACAGAGACACAGACAGACACACACAGAGAGACAGATACAGAGGGAGACAGACAGACAGATAGACAGAGACAGAGAGAGAGAGAAGGGGAACAAAGAGAGGGACTGTACAACCTCCACTCGTGGGGTTCAAACCCAGGGCACTGTCCCTCGATGCACACCAGACATGGCCGGCCCTCGTCCACCTCGTTGATCACAATGTCCTGCACACACACACACACACACACACACACACACACACACACACACACACACAATTGTCCGTGTCACCACCATTACCATAGCCATCGTTATCATCATCATCGTCGTCGTCGTCGTAGTCGTCTACGTCATTGTCATTGTAATTTTTGTCGTCATCATTATCACACACATCGCAACATAACGCACAATTGTCCGTGTCACCACCATTACCACAGTCATCGTTATCATCATCATCATCATCATCGTTGTCGTCGTCGAAGTCGTCTACGTCATTGTCATTGTCATTGTTGTCGTCGTCGTCGTCTGCGTCGTCATCGTCATCATCATCATCATCATCGTCGTCGTCTGCGTCATCGTCATCATCATCATCGTCGTCGTCGTCTGCGTCGTCATCATCATCATCATCGTCGTCGTCTGCGTCATCGTCATCATCATCATCGTCGTCGTCGTTGTTGTCTGCGTCATTATCATCATCATCATCATCACATGCGCCATCGTCATCGTCATCGTAGTCGTTGTTGTCTTGCTCCTTCTCCTCACCCCCCTTCTTCTTTATCATTATCGTAGATTTATGTGTCATGGTTGTCGTCGTCATCATCATCATCATCATCATCGTCGTCGTCGTCGTCATCGTCGTCGTCATATCCCGACTGTTACTGTCCTCGTTAACAATGGTGTCTTAATTAATGGAAGTTGTTTAGACAGCAATTCAAACGACTGTTCAGACAGCTAAAAACACATTAACATTCCACAAATGTTACTCTTGCTGCTGCTGCTACCACTACAGATACTACTACTGCTGCTACTGCTGCTGCTGCTGCTGCTGCTGCTACTACTACTACTACTACTACTACTACTATTACTGCTGCTGCTGCTGTTGCTGCTGGTTAGTTGCAGACACTCACAGGAATTTGGCCACGAGATCGAATCCAGTCAGAACAATTACAGACCGTATGTGTAATAACTTAAGGCCACTTCTGGACGTCTGCCAGTGTAATCACAGCACTTGTCATCATTGCTACCTTCGTCTCTTGAGACCACTCCTTCCAGACGTTCACACACACACACACACACACACACACACACACACACACACACACACACACACACACACACACACACACAGACGGGCACGCATACGTGTACGCACACACACACACACACACACGAACACACACACACACACACACACACACACACACACACACACACACACACACACACACACACGGACACGCATTTGCACACACACATACACACACGCACACGCACACACACATACACACACACACACACACACACACACACACACACACACACACACACATACACACACATACACACACACGCATTCGCGCACGTACAAACACACACACACACACACACACACACACACACACACACACACACACACACACACACACACACACACACACACACACACACGGACACACGACTGCGCGCGAGACAGAAAGAATGACCATTTTTTTCTCCAGACGTGCATCTGTATCCATAGAAACCAGACAAAGGGGGAGACTGTGTGGTCGAGGTTCCTCGGATTGTCTGGAATATTTACGAGTGGACCTGTTCGTAGACAATTTCTGTATGTTTTTTTATTTGATGTGGCTGGCGAAATCTCTCTCTCTCTCTCTCTCTCTCTCTCTCTCTCTCTCTCTCTCTCTCTCTCTCTCTCTCTCTCTCTCTGTGGTGTGGTGTGGTTAGTTGTGGTGTGTGTATCTCTCTCTCTCTCTCTCTCTCTCTCTCTCTCTCTCTCACTCTCTCTCTCTCTCTCTCTCTCTTTCTAAACACACACACACATAAATCTCTCTCTCTCTCTCTCTCTCTCTCTCTCTCTGTGGTGTGGTGTGGTGTGGTGAGGTGTGGTGTGTGTATCTCTCTCTCTCTCTCTCGAAACACACACACACATAAATCTCTCTCTCTCTCTCTCTCTCTCTCTCTCTCTCTCTCTCTCTCTATATATATATATATATATATATATATATATATATATATATATATATATATATATTGTTACATATCCGAAAGCAAACTTGTTTCATGACAGAGAAACTGGTGACCGAAAAAAAACAACTGGAATGGTGGCTTTAATCATTATTTACAGTAAATATGAGTGAAGTCTCAATTTCCCAGAAGGATTAAAAGTGGCTCTGACAGCTGACTGATGCATATTTCTCTATTGATCTCTGTCTGTCTGTCTGTCTGTCTTTCGGTCTCCCACTTACCCACTCTCTCTCTCTCTCTCTCTCTTGCATTTTATCTCTGTGTAATTTGTGTGTTTGTTTTATGTCTAATTTGGTTTTCTTTCTGTAGCCAAGCGCTCTGCTGGCTTTAAAAATTGTTTCGCACAGGAGCTGTATTGCAGACGCCTTTTTCGCAACTAACACACTGGTCTTAACGACTGGTGCAGAATGCAGAACCATTCGAATTGTAATTGCAAAGCCCATTCTAAACTGCTCCGAATATGTATGAATTCAAATGTGGGCATCATTCACTGCAGATTATATATGTTGTGCTTATACACACACACACTTAAATCAGTTAGAAGCATACTTGATTTCAGATTAATCATTCCTTAGTCTAAAGATTTCAACTTTACACTAAACTTACGTCATTTTGTCTTTCTCGTCATACATTATGCTACAGTTACAATTTTGTATGTGACTGCTGTTGGAAACTAAAACCACACCATTATAGTGTCTGGATGAGAATAGATCAGAAGATACAAAGCAGATTTTCATTGTCGACACTTAACGACAATCACTCCACACCTAGCGTTGCTTGATGACTTTGACTGCGGTGAAAATTGTTTCTGGCACACTGTATTTAATTAAATATATCTTTTGTCGGATCAGTAAACTACAAGTATTATATACTGGCAGAATTGTCACAATTCTATCTTTAAATCTATACCACTTGTGTTTGCCTACGTTAAACTGATTTAACGCAGTTTGTAATTTTCAGCAACAAGCTTGCTAAAACTGACCCTTTTCATGTGACTTAAATTGAGATTATAAATTTATCTTTAAAAATCAACACTTCATTTTATACTCATTAGAAGGTAGGTGTTGAAATGTTTCTTTTGCAACCAATCCGACGTAAATTGTTTCAAAAATCATTTAGAAATCTATCACTGAACACATTGTAACAAACACAATTCTATTCAAATTTAGCCTGATCTGAGCAGAATTGCTTTGCAGCACATGCAGGCGTCACTGCAGTTCACTTAAATTGCATAAATAGCCCCAGCAGGTGATGACTGGTCACTTTTCCACCTGGCCAGTCACTGGCTAGAGCCTGCTCTCTCTCTCTCTCTCTCTCTCTCTCTCTCTTGCTGTGTAGTATACAGAGTGTGTGTTGCTGCAATGGCCAGCATCATTGCCATATTGCTGTAAGTACAGTGTGTAAAATGTGTTGATGATTTGTAAATTGTATTCCTTGACACAGTACTTGTGTTCATATGAGTATGTTGATATTGCCTTAGTTAGGTTTACTTGGTTCAGTTATTGTTTTGACATGTAGTTACAGGCTATGACTGATCTAGAAAATCGCCATGTCGTCATATGCTTGTAGCAGTATTCCATTTCATTCTTTTCAACATCACAGTCAGTTACGTCTCCGCCCAAGGGCAGTTTATTCAACTGTTCTAGAACAAGGTGACGCGTTCTTTCTCATTTGTGGTCACTGAGAAAGCTTAGATTACTTGTCCGGCTTGCTTCGTGGAAGATTTAAATGTTGAGCACAAGCTTAGCTATGTTGATATTTGGCTTTAATGCAATGGATTACTTGTGTAAGTTGTTCACTGCTTAATGGTTAAGCCATGATGGTTCTTCCAATCTTCGTATTGAACACTGACCATCTGGTCTCTCAGTTTGCCAGTATTTTATCAAAGCCACTTATTCTATTGTTTATTATTCGTGTATTATTTCACATGTTGATATCAGTTGTACTGCTACAGTGTGCTTAGTCAGGACTCTATAATGTGTGTAGTATTCTGTTGTGGTGATTGCAAGAAAGTGTTGGATTAATATCAGTTACTGGTTAAAACCATCTGATATGTGACAGTCTGTTAATTGCGATTTAGCGATTATGCTCTCTCCTATACGGCTTACTCCAGTATAGTGTTACATAATGACTGATTCGTTTGAGTCACTTTGACATAGTATGAGCTGTACTTAAATCTATACTGTCAGTGCACTTTCACTAAATCAGCTTGGCTTTATTGACCACTTTATCTACACTGTTTAAATGTATTAGACATGTCATTTGCTGTCAGAGTTTGGTCTTCATGCATGCATTAGTTATCTTATGTTGTTGCTTATGCCAAACTGAGTGGTAGTCTTTCCATGTATACGTATACATGTGCATTCTGTCCACCTGCATTCCTGACATGACAAGTTATACTTAAGGTATTTTGTTATTTGTGTCTTATCAGTGCACTGTCTTCTCTCATCTCTTCTTTATTCTCTTCTTCTTTACTTACTTAACTGTTGTAAATAAAACAAAAGAAAAAACTTTTTGTGACTGGCCAGCTACATTTCCCTGGGTCAGTGAGTGCATCTTTTGTATCCTTAAATACAGTAAATCATCAGTACCATCGCCTTCTGTGATAATACCACTCGGGTACACGGCTACATTTCATTTTTCTTTTCTTTTTTTTCTGTCTTTGTGAAACACGTGTTGCACAGACAATGCATAATTTCATTGTATTTGGGACATTCATAAGCTTAAGAATGCAAATGGTTTTCCAAAATGATGATTGATTTCTGTACACGTTCAACACATACACGCTTATCCACACTCAAATAATAAACACACACACACACACTTGTTACATTTACAGGACATTCCCTAATTTGTGCACGTTGCCATCACAATCCTACAGCTATACACAACACACACATGCACGCATAAACAAATAAATACACTGACGAAAGCACACACACACGCGCACGCGCGCGCGTGAAATGCACGAACTGTATGTCTAATTAATGAGAAATCAATGTAAAACTGACCGACACGTCTTTTTTTTTTTTTTTGTTATCAAAATTAGTATAAACGCGACGAAACAAAGCGAAATAATTATAGATTTTAAAATATAAAACCTCAGTCGAGACTTCCAAAAGAAAATGAACACTCCCAAGCTGGCACCGCGTCACTCGGAGGGAAATTAATGAATCTAATTACTTACCCATTTATTCATTTATGTATTTACATAATTATATCTTATTGTATTTTCCCCCTTAGTTGCTCTTGTTCTGCTCGTGTTCAGCAAAGTTTTCTTCTCTTTCCATGTTTCCAGCTTGTGGATGGTGTTGGCAGAGATCCATTCCTTGTGCTGAGTTTTCTTCTTGCCAAGGACCTCTTCACATGTGTCGTGCCAGAGCTTCTTGCTGTGTTCCCACTGTGTCTCGATGTCTATCCCACCGTCTTCAACTCCCGCATCTTCAACTCCAATGTGAAGTCAATTCTGCTCTACGGATGCGAGACATGGCGGATACCAGCAGAAGATTCAGACATTCTTCAACACCTGTCTGAGGCGCATCTACAAGATCCGATGGCAGGAGAAGATCCGAAACGAAGATCTGTGGGAGCGAGCGGGACAGGAACCAGTGGCGAAGCAGATACTGCGGAGGAAGTGGGGCTGGATCGGACACACCCTCAGGAAGCCAGTGTCCAGCATCACACGCCAAGTCCTGACCAGAAACCTGCAGGGAAAGAGGAAGAGAGGCCGGCCTCGCAACAGCTGGAGGCGAGACACCGAGGCAGAACTGAAGCAGCAAGGGACCAACTGGACTGGAATAGCCAGAACAGCCCAGAACAGTGTGCGATGACGAGGGGTCGTCGATGGCCTATGCTCCACCAGGAGCGATGGGCATAATGAATAAAATGTATTTTCCCCCCAGGGCCTGAACTGATCTGAACACTCCTGCCTGAGTTCAGAACGCCTAATTAATATACACTGATCTTCTTTGGAATAGATATCGTCGCTCAGTTTCAGTTTCAGTAGCTCAAGGAGGCGTCACTGCGTTCGGACAAATCCATATACGCTACATCACATCTGCCAAGCAGATGCCTGACCAGCAGCGTAACCCAACGCGCTTTGTCAGGCCTTGAGAAAAAAAAAAAAAATTAATTAAAAATAGATAAATAAACTAAACTAAACTAAACTAAACTAACTAACTAACTAACTAACTAACTAACTAACTAATAATATAATTATAAATAAATAAATAAATAAATAAATTATAATAATAATACTAATGAAAATAAAATAAATAAATTGTCGCTCAGTGTAACGGATGAGAATCTGAACTATCACCTCCATGAAAAGTTTTAGAACGAGTGCTGACGAAAAAGATAATTGCATCGGAATTTTACGTATCTCGGCTGAGGGTTGAGCGGGGATCCGTTATTATTTCTGTCTGCAAGTAAAGATAAAAGCAGTTTGAGAATAACGGTACCACACATGTGCAACGGGGTACCAGACGCTGTCTATCATCTCCACTGCTTTCGCCTTCTTCGTGAACCGAATCGTCTTCGTTCACACAGAAGCTATCCATCTTTACTTGACACGTAATCATTGTCAACGACTTCCAGTATCCGTAGCAGTGAAGAATTTAAAAAAAAAAACAAAAAAAAACAAAAACGGCCGCGTTCAAAATCAATAGGGAGGTGATCAATCAAAGTTAAAGGTCAGCTCCATGATCGTGTCAGTGATGTATGATTGTATTGTATTACTCTTTTTTCTTGTCACAACAGATTTCTATGTGTGAAATTCGGGCTGCTCTCCCCAAGGAGAGCGAGTCGCTACACTGAGAGCGCCACTTTTTTTCTTTCTTTATTTTATTTTGTTGTTGTTTTTTGTTGTAGTTTTTTTGTTTTGTTTGTTCTTGTATTTTTTCCTGCCTACAGTGTTGTATGTTTTCCTATCGAAGTGAATTTTTCTACAGAATTTTGCCAGGGACAACCCTTTTGTTGCCGTGGGTTCTTTTACGTGCGCGAAAGTGCATGCTGCACACGGGACCTCAGTTTATCGTCTCATCCGAATGACTAGCGTCCAGACCACAACTCAAGGTCTAGTGGAGGCGGAGAAAATGCTGGCGACTGCGCGGTGATTCCAACCGGTGTTCTCTCGCTTCCTAGGCGGACACGTTACCTCTAGGCCAACACTCCACGTAATGATTAATCAAGAATGATAATGCGAATGACCACACCGTGAGTTGCGTGGAATGGCTCTATTTGTTTTTTTCGTTTTTATGTTACAAACAGACAGACAGACAGAAACAGACGGATCAATAACACATCAGAAGCAGACTGTGAGACAGCTGTGTGGTGTTTTATTCAAGCGCGCTCAGACCCTGCAACAGACGGCATGGATTTTGTCTCGTAATTGGATTTCAGGAAACTGGCAGAGGAACCACTGATCTGGACTTCTTGAAGAAAGTATGGATGTTACGATGCACTGGACTGGCACTTAGGGTGGCTGGCTAGTCTGGATTTTATTCGTGTTTTTTGACTCACTTGTGTAAACAAAGTGAGTCTATGTTTTAACCCGGTGTTCGGTTGTGTGTGTGTGTGTGTGTGTCCGTGTGTCTGTGTGTCCGTGGTAAACTTTAACATTTTCTCTGCAAATACTTTGTCAGTTGACACCAAATTTGGCATAAAAATAGGAAAAAATTCAGTTCTTTCCAGTCATCTTGTTTAAAACAATATTGCACCTCTGGGATGGGCACAAAAAAATAAAAAAAAGAAGCCTAATTATATGCAAACTGCATTTACTGTTATATTTATATTTTTTGTATTCTCTAAACTTGGCACTTTGACCTCTTATTCTGACACAACAACTAGAGGAGTCATTATTATCATTTTTTTGTTCAAACAGGAACTTCTTTTGCTAAGCATGTAATTTTTTATTTTTTTTATTTTTTTTTTTTTGCAAACGTTTTGGTGCAGATAGTAAAAAAAGGGAAATTACTCTGTAATTAATGCTAGGGGACGTAATTTATCACAAGTGCGTCTTGAAGGCCTTGCCTCTCTTGTTTCCTTCCTTTTTTTTTTTTTTTAATTGCTCTCCAATTTGTTTCAATTTTGTTTTCTTTTCTTTCGTCTTAAAAAGTTAATTCAATGTTATTCTGTTTTCTTCATGTACTTTATAAGCAATGGGTTGGGTTGTTTTTTTTTTAATTTATATTGTGTTCTGTAACATTCAAAATCATTCAAATTGTATATTGTTTTGTATACACTTAAGGTCTAACCAACGCGTTGAGTACAGTGGGTAGGTCAGGCAAGAACAAAATATGGAGGAACCCGGAACTAAATATATACATCAAACAATATAAACAAACAATTCGGTTGGGTTTTTTTTTTCAATTTCTTTGGAATCTCAATTTCATAAGCAATATAACATTTTTTTTAAGGCAGCTTAGAACATCACCCAAATGCAGTGGCATCATTGCCTACAAATATCAATACCAACGGGCACAAATCCATTGAAAACGCACCCCGTCCACATATTTCCAAGATAAATATGATTAAAAAAAAATATATATATATGATACGTCAAGTAGGGCTTCACCATAGATTTTGTAATGTCCTCATAATGGCGATGACCCCGCAATAAACCGATCTCCTTAGAGACGTACACATTTTGACATAGGAAACGCTCAAAATGATGAAAAATGTATACGTAGAGAAAGGTGGGCAGCAAAACTAGCATTACGGTGATGTCTGGACGACAAGAGTTGGGGCAGCTTCATTGATTTTTAAAGGCTTCTGGTGGACCCGTTCGGCTTGTGTGTTTCTTGGTGTTATCTTGTCTCTTACGAAGGGGAAGAAGTTTGGGGATTACTGTGTGTTACTTGGTGTTATCTTGTCTCTTACGAAGGGGAAGAAGTTTGGGGATTACTGTGTGTTACTTGGTGTTATCTTGTCTCTTACGAAGGGGAAGAAGTTTTGGGATTACTGTGTGTTTCTTGGTGTTATCTTGTCTCTTACGAAGGGGAAGAAGTTTGGGGATTACTGTGTGTTTCTTGGTGTTATCTTGTCTCTTACGAAGGGGAAGAAGTTTGGGGATTACTGTGTGTTTCTTGGTGTTATCTTGTCTCTTACGAAGGGGAAGAAGTTTGGGGATTACTGTGTGTTTCTTGGTGTTATCTTGGTGTTATCTTGTCTCTTACGAAGGGGAAGAAGTTTGGGGATTACTGTTCTGGACTGCGGCATGTGTAGCGGCAGGATCGTTATTATTTTCAGCTGAGGGTCGCTCAAAATATCGTCTGGAACCTTCTCTGCGTCCTTATATCCTTTTTATTTCTATTCCGTCTGTTATTTTCTCTTCCTTCCTTTCTTCTGCTCCACCCTCTCCTTTTCATTCTCTTTCTGTTTCTTTCTTTCTTTCTCCCCCCCCTCTTCCTCCTCCTCCTCCTCTTCCTCCTCCTCCTCCTTCTTCTTCTTTCTTTCTTTCTTTATTTATTTCAATTTCTCTGCCTCCTACTCCTCCTCCTCCTTATTATTATTCTTTTTTTTTCTTTCTTTCTTCCTTTCTTTCCTCTCCCTTCTTCTTCTTCGTCTCATCCTCCTGCTCATCATCATTATTCTTCCTTTCTTCCTTCCTTCCGTTCTTTCTTTCTTTATTTTCTCCCCCTTCTTCTTCTTCTTAATCATCATCCTCTTCTCTTCTTCTTCTTCTACAACTACTTCCTCTTCTTCTCCTTCTCTACCTCCTCCTCCTCCTAATCATCATCATCATCCTTTCTTTATTTCATCCTTCTCCTCCTTCTTCTCCTCCTCTCCTCCCCTCACCCTCCCCCCCCTCCCCCCCGCATCCCCCCGTCATCCTCCTCGTCCTTCTTCTTTCTTTCTTTCTTTCCTTTCTCGTCTGTTGCTCACAAAAAAGGTTTCCCAAAGTTCCGATCAAGGATGGAGTTCTGCCCGCAGTTCCCTGTAATCAGCCAGAGTGTTTCTCTTCCATTAGTGGCCGCCCTGGGTAGACATCTCGAGGTCGATGAAAGTCCAAACAATACAACTTTGCGAGAGAGAGAGAGAGAGAGAGAGAGAGAGTTCCTGTGCTCTCCTCTGGTGTTTAGGTTGTCCTCGCATCTCACGCCGAATCGAATGGTGCTGTATATATATATACTCTGCTGTATTACAAAATTTAGGCTCTTTCCTAATACCCCCCCCCCCTTTTCCCCCCTAGTGATAATAGAACGGTTTTGTACAAAGTTGTTGAATACTTCTGGGTGTCCTATTTCTCCTCCAAGGCCCGTATTCACACACACACACACACACACACACACACACACACACACACACACACACACACACACACACACACACACACACACACAAATTCGAAAAGTGCCCACATAACATGTTGTTTCCTTGTATTATTAATGCATCATTCTGCAGCAACACTATAGTGTACAATACTGCATTGATTGTGCTGTATCGTACGAGACTGAACTGTACTGTAATGTACTATATTTATTACATGCATGCATCACTTTCTTTCTAACAACTTGCACTTGTCTACTTGGCCAGAAGCCAAACACCAGCACAAGCTTCCGTTCAGATTTATTGTTCATTGTATTGTGTCGTGTTGTACTGTGTTGTATTGCATCGAATTGCATCACAACGTATGTATTGTATTGTATTGGTTTGTATTGAATCTCATTGCATTTTATCGCATCGCATCGTATCGCATCGCATCGCATCGTATTGTTTTGTATCGCATTGTATTGCATTTATTGTATTGTACTGCACTACATTGCATTGCACTGTATCGTATCGTATTGCATTGTATTGTATCGCATTGCATTTTATCGCATCGTATTGCATTGCATTGCACTGCATTGTATTGCATTTATTGTATTGCATTGCATTGCATTGTATTGTAGTGTAGTGTAGCGTATTGTATTGTATTGCATTGCATTGTATCGCGTCGCATCGCAACGGATCGGATCGTATGGCACTGTATTGTATTGCTGTATTGTATTGTATTTCTACTTGTCCCAACATATCTGGAGTGGTGGAGTGATGGCCTAGAGGTAACGCGTCCGCCTAGGAAGCGAGAGAATTTGAACGCGCTGGTTCGAATCACGGCTCAGCCGCTGATATTTTCTCCCTCTCCACTAGACCTTGAGTGGTGGTTTGGACGCTAGTCATTCGGATGAGACGATAAACCGAGGTCCCGTGTGCAGCATGTGCTTAGCGCACGTAAAAGAACCCACGGCAACAAAAGGGTTGTTCCTGGCAAAATTCTGAAGGAAAATCCACTTCGATAGGAAAAAACAAATAAAACTGCACGCAGGAAAAATACAACAAAAAAAATAATGGCGCTGTAGTGTAGCGACACGCTCTCCCTGGGGAGAGCAACCCGAATTTCACACAGAGAAATCTGTTGTGATAAAAAGAAATACAAATACAAATATCTATGTTTAACATCCAGGCTGCTCTCCCAGCGAGGGGCCCGGAGCTGCAGTGAGTGCAACGACATCTTTAATTTTTTGTTTCTTCTTTATTTCTCTGTCTGCAAGTGTGTATTTGTTTTACTTTGAAAGTGGAAAATTTCAACATAATTTGGACAGTTTCAGTTTCAGTTTCAGTAGCTCAAGGAGGTGTCACTGCGTTCGGACAAATCCATATACGCTACACCACATCTGCCAAGCAGATTCCTGACCAGCAGCGTAACCCAACGCACCTAGTCAGGCCTTGAGAAAAAGAAAAAAAGAAAAAAAAAGGGTGACTAAATATTAGATGAATACATAAAAAAAGAAGAACTACTACTAATAATAATAATATGTATAAGGCGCAAAAACTTGATGAAGTCAACTATAAGCGTATATAAATAATTTTTTTTTTTAATTGGACAGAGACAATTCTTATGTCACTGTGGATTATTTCACGTGCTTGCTGTACCAGTTTATCCTCCCATCAGAATGACTAGCACCCAGACCACCGCTCAAGGTATAGTGGGGGGTCGTGGGGAAGGGGGGGGGGCAGCGGGGGGGGGGGGGGGGGGTGGAGGACGTGGTAGAAATCCCGGTCCTTCTTCTTTATCTTCTTCGTTCTTGGTCTGCAACTCTCACATTCAATCGTATGTACACGAGTGGGTTTTTACGTGTATGACCGGTTTTTTTACCCGCGCCATGTAGGCAGCCATACTCCGTTTTCGGGGGTAAATCCCAGTCCGATTACAGAACTTGAACCTGAGGACACTCGCTGCTTAGCTAGGCCGCACTAACATGAAGCCAACACTCATGCTCAGTCATGCTCAAGATCTAGGGACGACTGTTTCTTCTTCTTCTTCTTCTTCTTCTTCTTCTTCTTCTTCTTCGTGGGCTGCAACTCCCACATTCACTCGTATGTACACGAGTGGGCTTTTACATGTATGACCTTCTTTGGTGTTGTTTTTTTACCCCGCCATATAGGCAGCCGCACTCCGTTTTCGGGGGTGGACGACTGTTTAGATTTACAGTTCCAGCATTTTTACGTCCGTTATTCAAATATCACATTTTTGTCGGATCTGTCTACTACTGCTACTACTACTACTACTACTACTACTACTACTACTACTACTACTACTACTACTACTACTACCCCAGATCTTTTAGAAGAAAACAAATTTGTCAACATCCCAGACCAGACCTCAGTGCAATGCAAACAACACGCACTCACTGTTATACACTTCGGGGCACCGCACATAATTATAACATACAGCTACAAGAGAAATCAGGGGTTATCCATATATTCCTTCTTTCTCCGTCTTCTTCTTCTTCTTCCGCGTTCGTGGGCTGCAACTCCCACGTTCACTCGTATGTATACGAGTGGGCTTTGACATGTATGACCGTTTTTTTTACCCCGCCATGTAGGCAGCCATACTCCGCTTTCGGGGGTGTGCATGCTGGGTATGTTCAGTCTTGTTTCCATAACCAACCGAACGCTGACATGGAATATAGGATCTTTAACGTGCGTATTTGATCTTCTGCTTGCCGTATACACACGAAGGGGGTTCAGGCACTAAGCAGGTCTACACATATGTTGACCTGGGAGATCGGAAAAATCTCCACCCTTTACCCACCAGCCGTCGTCACCGAGATTCGAACCCGGGACCCTCAGATTGAAAGTCCAACGCTTTAACCACCCACTCGG
>NC_134898.1:15490571-15493071 GCF_041734735.1 Babylonia areolata | reverse complement strand
AACTAGGAGGCAAAATTGCACTGGCTCTTAGTGCTGCAGCCTTGTGGGCTAGTTGTCCTTTGGGAACCATCCCAACGCCGACTGTCCTAAAACCCTCTTGTGCCGAGAGAGTGGGGATGTACTTGGGAAAGACACTCTCCACTATAATCAAATTCTAGCCCAGATAGTCGGAACAGCAGTTGCTCCTCTGCTGTTCTGATGGTCATAGTCGGACACGACTGACTATCATATATAAAACCACTGACGGTACTCGTATGAACTCCGGTACGTTGCATGCAGCCAACGCGCCAGCCAAGTCTGTTCAATATTGATAGCTTGTAACGAAAACACGGGATACTCCAATACCGACATGGAGCAGGGCCAGTCTGCCTTTTCGCGTCCAACCTTCCCCCCCCCCCCCCCCCCCCCCCTCCACTCTTTGATGGTGCCGCCACAATCTAATAATAGCCTCTTGTAAGGGTTTGACTCTTTGTCCTGTTTCACCTACTTTTCCTGCTGTTTCTGTTTCACCTACTCAGCCCTCACCTACACCCCCTCTTCTCTCTCTCTCCCTCTCTCTCTCATGCAATTTGTTGGCTGTTGTTTATTGATATAACCTTTGTAAACATTAGGTGCGTTAGTTTTTATTTTGTTTTGTTTTACTTTTTCAAATGATTGGATAAAACGACACTGTAACTTCCGCTGTACCCCCCCCCCCCCTGTCACATGGGCTGTTAAGCTAATGACAGTAAAGAGTCAAAGTGTCAAAGTGTCTCTCTCTCTCTCTCATACACACACACATATACACGCAAGAAGGGTGACGCTTTCTGGCATTATGAGAGGAATGTGTGGGATTGTGAGAAAGCGTGGGCTGACACCCCCCCCCCCCCCCCAGCCCCCCCCTCCCCCACCCCTCCCCTCCTTTATTGTTGTTATTGTTTTGGTTTTACCGTCTTGTTTGAGTTTTGTTTTTGTTTTGTTTTGTTTTGTTTTGTCTCCACTTACCGTCCTCTTCAGATCTCTTTGGCAGATAGATAGTCTGGAAGCGCTCGCTGGATTAAGCAAAATGGGTTGTTTTTGCCAAACGGATGGCTCGCCTTCAAACAAGATCTTGGGGGGAAAAAAAAAAATTCTTCACTTATCCATTTCACCTACTTGATCGCAGACAATGTAACCTACTCCTGTGTACGTGATATGTTTGACCTGACTACGGCGGCTGTTGTTTGTTGTTGTTTGTTTTTTGTTTGTTTTTGTTTTTTTCGTGTGTTTTTTTTTTCTCTCTTTCTCGCGCGCAGTCCAAATCACTCCAAAAAGTGCGGCAAAAAAAAAAGAAGAAAAAAAGAGCATTGGGTTGTATTGAGTTGTATTGTAGTTTGCTCCGTTATATAAGAGTGTATTGTATTGTATTGCAATGTATTGCATTGCTTGGTAACGTGTTTGTTTTTTTGTTGTTGTTTTTTTTTCACAACAAATTTCTCTGTGTGAAATTCAGACTGATCTCTTCTGGGGAGAGCGCGTTGCCACAATACAGCGCCACCCCATGTTTGTGTTTTCTGTCTGTAGTTATGCAAACACACTTGATTTTTATAATGCTTTTTTTTTTTTTCCAGAGAGAGCCCCTTTTGTTGTTGTGGGTTCTTCTACATGCGCGAAACTCATGCTGCACACGAGACCTCGTGGAGTGATGGCCCAGAGGTAACGCGTCCGCCTAGAAAGCGAGAGAATCTGAGCACTCTGGTTCGAATCACGGCTCAGCCGCCGATATTTTCTCCCCCTCCACTAGACCTTGAGTGGTGGTCTGGACGCTAGTCATTCGGATGAGACGATAAACCGAGGTCCCGTGTGCAGCATGCACTTAGCGCACGTAAAAGAACCCACGGCAACAAAAGGGTTGTTTCTGGCCGCAAAATACTGTAGACTGAAAAATCCACTTCGATAGGAAAAACAAAGAAAACTGCACGTAGGAAAAAATACAGAAAAAAATGGGCGGCGCTGTAGTACAGCGACGCGCTCTCCCTGGGGAGAGCAGCCCGAATTTCACACAGAGAAATCTGTTGTGATAAAAAGAAATACAAAATACAAAAATACAAATTCCGAATTGACTAGCACCCAGAACACCACTCAAGGTCGAGAGGAGTGGCAGCAGAAGGGTGTGGAGGGGGGTGAGGGGGGTGGGGGGGAAGGAGGGAGTAAAAAAAAAATTGTCGGTCCATACATGGGACCCGAACCAGTGGACACTTGCTTCCTGGTTGGTGACATAACCCACTTAGCCACTGCTCCAAACTCTGCTAGTGCAAGGTTATGTACAGCGAGCACAGTCAGAGCCAGGTGCAGACAGATAGGTTGTCCCCCCCACACACACACACGCCTCCCCCCCCCCAAACCCCCCCGCTCTCTCCTCCCCCCATCTCCCCGCTCTCTCCTCCTCCCCCCTCCCTCGGAGCTGATACACCCAGAAGCTTCTTCTTCTTCTTCTTCTGCGTTCACTCGTATGCACACGAGTGGGCTTTTACGTGTATGA
>NC_134898.1:15480571-15485571 GCF_041734735.1 Babylonia areolata | reverse complement strand
GCGTTCGGTGGGTTATGGAAACAAGAACATACCCAGCATACACCCCCCGAAAGCGGAGTATGGCTGCCTACATGGCGGGGTAAAAAACGGTCATACACGTAAAAGCCCACTCGTGTGCATACGAGTGAACGCAGAAGAAGAAGAAGTTAAAAAAAAAAAAAAAAAAAAATATATATATATATATATATAACACGTGCACGCCGCTGCTGCCTTCACTCTTTCTGTCCGGTGCACCATCTGAAGAACCTGGGCTTCGATGGGCTATCGCCCTGTACTTTGTTAGCTGTCGTCGATAATCTCATCAGAAAACCATCAGGTCTGGGGCCACACTGGGAACCGGGGGCTCCAGAGACCCAACAGGCATCCCTAACGTTGTTAGCAATCCCCTATAGACGGCTGGGAATCAACACGGAAACGACACAGAAAGGAAAGAGAGAGAGAGGGGGGGGGGGGGGGAGAGAGAGGATTGAGGGAAAGGGAGAGAGACAGAGAGAGAGGGAGGGGAGAGAGAGAGTGGGGGGAGGAGGGAGGGAGAGAGAGACAGACAGACGGAGTGAGAGGGAGAGAGACAGGGAGAGAGGCAGACAGACAGATAGACGGAGGGAGTGAAAGAAACAGACTGGCAGACGGGGAGAGAGAGGGGGAGAGAAAGAGAGAAGAGAGAGAGGGGGGGGAGGGAGAGAGAAAGAGAGATAGGGAGAGAGGCAGACAGATTGACGGAGGGAGTGAAAGAGAGACAGACAGATGGAGAGAGAGTGAGAGAGAGAGAGAAAGAGAGAAGAGAGATAGTGGGGAGGAGGGAGGGAGAGAGACAGAGAGAGACAGACAGGCAGACAGAGTGAGAGTGAGAGAGAGATATATATATATAGGGAAATAGGGAGAGAGGCAGTCAGACAGATAGAGAGAGTGAGAGACAGAGATAGACGAGGAGAGAGAGACAGACAGACAGATAGACAGAGGGAGTGAGAGACAGACAGGTAGACGAGGAGAGACAGACAGACAGACAGACAGACAGACAGAGGTGGGGAGGGAGAGAGACAGACAGGTAGGCACACAGACAGCGAGAGCGAGAGAGAGACGTGGGAGACAGACAGAGACAGATAGAAAGAGAGAGATAGGGTATGCGACAGAGACATAGAGAGAGAAAGAGAGAGAGAGAGAGAGAGAGAGAGAGAGAGAGAGAGTTGCGAGACAGAGAAGAAAGAGAACACCAGTGGAAAACAGATATACAGCCAGACATAGGAAATAAGTTTACAAAGCAAACACACTTTCTAACGCAATCTACTTTATGAACACACACACACACACACACACACACACACACACACATACACACACACACACACACACACACACACACACACACACACATACACACACACATAGCAAGCGCAGGTACATGCCCATGCATCTCATCTCTATCCCCGTTTGTTTGTATGTCTGATAATTATATTCATTCAACTCTTATAAGTTGAATAACTAAAATGCGTTTTTGCTATTTTTCCATCCATTGTGTAATGATTGAAACGTACACATACGCTCAACGCGCAGGCACACGCACGCGTGCGCGCGCATCCGCACACACAAAACGATGCATGCACACGCACGGGCACACACGCAACAAACACACACAGTTGTTACACTCTGAATGTAATAGTATCTTACCCACATGTTTTTCTTTTTACATAATAATTGATGTGTGCATGGTGATAAGTGAAGGGCGTGTCAGGTTGTTTTGTTGTTGTTGTTTTTTTTTTTTCTTTTTTTTTTCTTTTTTTGCTGACGGGCATTTTATTTTAAGTGAGCCTAAAGAAAATTTTCTGTTTTTGGTTGAAGCAGATAATAAAGTATTTTGAATTGAATTGAATTCAATTCAATTCAAAAACAGCCAAGTGGTCATTTTACCAGAACTATAATGGCGATTATATACCGCTCATCGTTGGTTTAACCCCTTAAGTGGAGCGATGGCCTAAAGGTAACGCGTCCGCCTAGGAAGCGAGAGAATCTGAGCGCGCTGGTTCGAATCACCAGCTCAGCCGCCGATATCTTCTCCCCCTCCACTAGACCTTGAGTGGTGATCTGGACGCTAGTCATTCGGATGAGACGATAAACCGAGGTCCCGTGTGCAGCATGCACTTTCGCGCACGTAAAAGAACCCACGGCAACAAAAGGGTTGTTCCTGGCAAAATTCTGTAGAAAAATCCACTTCGATAGGAAAAACAAATAAAACTGCACGCAGGAAAAGATACAAAAAAAAAGGGGGTGGGGGGGGGGGTGGGGGTGGGGGTGGGGGGGGTGGCGCTGTAGCATAGCGACGCGCTCTCCCCGGGGAGAGCAGCCCGAATTTCACACAGAGAAATCTGATGTGATCAAAAGAAATACAAATACAAATACAAAGTTGCAGTCACTACGTCTGTGTACTCATCAGTGGTGAAACTGATTTTGCTGAGCTGATGTATTGCAAACCCCATGAGGAAAAGTCCAAACACAGAATGGTGACTAACATCCTAATCTGTGAGGTCCTCTTATCTTATCTCAGTGAAGTTACAGCCTTTCGCGAACGAGTATACTCTTCAGCAACAATCATGGGACGTTGAATGCCTGGTCTAACAACGAGACATGGGAGCTATGCTAGCACACACACACACACACACACGCACGCACGCACGCATGCACACACACACACACACACACACACACACACACACACACACACACACACACACACACACACACGGCAATTAACGAAGATAATGGTTAGAATTTTTTTTTTTTTTTAAAGATTATAAGAATAGCGTTGTTGGGAGAGAGGGAAGAAAGAAAGGGAAAGTGAAATCTTCTCATGACTTTAAACACTGGAAGAGGAAATCCTAGATCAATCAGCATATAAAAAAAAATATAAATAAAACAAAATGAAAGTAAACCAAAACGTTTTACTTACTCGGCTTGTTTTCTCTTGAATTGAAGCGTAAATTTTCTCCATCCTTGCGGATCCAGGTTGATCTACTTTTCCACTGACATCAAAGTCCCCCACCAAATGAAATCAAATGAAAATGTCCCCCCACACCTTTCGCTCAGGTCTGGTCGCAGTTTCTTCAGTTTCGGAATGAAGAAGACCTCAGCCTCCACGTCTCAGTCTTACATGATTACACAGAAATGAAGACTTCGTCTTTATTTCTTCTTTCTTCTTTTTTGTGGTTTCTCTCTCTCTCTCTCTCCCGCCACAAAGACTGTCAGTCTGTTTTTCTCTCCCGCCGCTGAAGCTGCCGAAAGCCCCAATGCGCGGTACAAATTTCGTGGCGTCCGCTTCTCTCTCTCTCTCTCTCTCTCTCTCTCTCTCTGTGCTTGCCAACGGTGTGTGATGGTCTGTCTGTCTGTGTGCTCGACAACCCTTGCCTTGGCATCTCAGTCGCACGCGGCACCCACTCACATTGTGTTCTGGTCCGAACTTGGTGTTGTCGTCCTTAAATGGGTTTTTAAAAAGTCGGGGGAAGTGGTGATCAACAAGACAGGAAAGGTTTGAAACAGATATGCATCATGATCGTAATACACTGATGATATATGACGATCGATGTTAGCTGTTTAGCTGTTGTTGTTTTTTTTTAAGATAGAGTTGTTCTGTTTCCAAAACACAATGTACGGGCTTGACAAACACTTGTTTTTGGTGGTCAGGCAAAAATATTATGTGGATCAATGTATTTGTATTGAGGGAAATTCGGGCTGCTCTCCCCATTTTTTGTTGTTGTTTTTTTTTTTCCTGCGTGCAGTTTTGTTTGTTTTTCCTATCAAAGTGGATTTTTGTACAGATCTTTTTTCCAGGAACAACCCTTTCGTTGCCGTGGGTTCTTTTACGTGCGCTAAGTGCTGCGTGATGGACAAACCAGATCACTGTGATTACAAGTTCTGTATCTATAATGATGAACCGCTAACTTCTGAGAGAGACAGAGAGAGAGAGAGAGACGGGGGGGGGGGGGGGGGATTCGGGTAGTTACTGTTCAGCAATCGTCTAGCAAACAAACCAGTCAATCAGACAGACCGTCCACAGCTGGGAAATAACAGGTGTGCATGTTCAGTCTTCTTTGAACAGTCCTGTTATCTTGGAGAGGAATGGAGAGAGAGAGAGAGAGAGACAGAGACAGACAGACAGAGACAGAGAGAGAGGGGGGAGGGAGGGAGAGAGGGAGGGAGGGAGAAAGAGAGAGAGAGAGAGAGAGGTGAAATTCGGATAAGGGCGGGGATGGGGGGCAGGTAATATCGAAAGGAAACAGACAGACAGACAGACAGACAGAGACAGACATACAGAGACAGACAGACAGACAGAGAGAGAGAGAGAGAGAGAGAAACATACACAGAGACACAGAGTGGTTAAAGCGTTGGACTTGCAATCCGAGGGTCCCGGATTCGAATCTCGGTAACGGCGCCTGGTGAGAAAATGGACAGAGATCTTTCCAATCTCCCAGGTCAACATATGTGTAGACCTGCTTGTGCCTGAACACCCTTCTGTATGTATGCACAAGCAGAAGATCAAATACGCACATAAGAGATCCTGTAATCCATGTCAGCGTTCGGTGGGTTATGGAAACAAGAACATACCTAGCATGCACCCCTCCAAAAACGGAGTATGGCTGCCTACATGGCGGAGTAAACACGGTCATACACGTAAAAGGCCACTCGTGTGCATACGAGTGAACGTGGGAGTTTCAGCCCACGAATGAAGAAGAAGTCACAAAGACACGGCTACGGTTTTTTTGCGGACGGTTTACAATCATTACGGTCCCACGCCCATAAATTGATGGGGTTTGCGAACAATACACGATAAAATGCAAAATAAATTGTGAAGATATATTGATTGATTGACCACCATTTTTTTAACGCATAATTAGTTGCGAATATTCTGGACTGCCACTCTCATCTGGGACCACTGAAGTTAATGACTGATGTATTTATTTATTCATTTATCTGTGTGTTTCTTTCTTTCTCTCTTTCTTTAGAATGTATGT
>NC_134898.1:15470571-15473071 GCF_041734735.1 Babylonia areolata | reverse complement strand
ATGTCTATGTCACAGGCTTTGAGGTTTGTCTTCAAGGTGTCCTTGAAGTGATTGCAGGGTCTTCCAAGTTCACGTGGCCTTCCTTCAGCTGGCCATACAAAAGCATCTTCGGGATCCTGCTGTCTGCCATGCGGACAACGTGTCCTGTCCAGCGTAGCTGGCACTGGATCAGCAGGCTTTCGATGCTGTGCAGGATGCTCCTCTCTAGGACCTGAAGGTTGGAGACCCTGTCTTGCCACTTTATGCCGAGGATTGATTGCCGTGCATTCCCTCTCCCACTCTCTCGCCTACCGACGCTCACAGTCCCACAGGTGCAGATACTGCCACGTGTAGGACGGCCACACACTGTGACACCTCATTAAAAGCGAAAGTCGACTGCATGCCCCACTATATATAATTGCTTTTTTTTCCATTCTTATTTTTCTTGCATGACAAGATAAATGTTGGGTTATGCTTGTAAATGTGTTGGTGAATTCATTCTACACAGACCTTTACACGAAAATAAACCAAGTCTTTATTATTTATCAATCTTTTAATGAGAAAACAAAATGTGTCAAATGAAATAAACAAGGTGGCAAAATCGATAGGAAATAACAGGTCTGCATACCAGTATTATGCAAACGAGATCAGCGAACTGTTTATCAATTAATTTACGTCTTCAATGTAAACGCGACATTATACTGTTACCATATGTGTCTATACAATGCTCCAAGTTAAACATACACGTTTAAATATGAAATTTAAGGAACCTAGAAGAGACTCAATGAGACAACCGAATAAGTTAATACAACCATTGTTACTCTTCATTTTCACTTCAAGCAAGGTATCTGAATGCAGAATTCTAAAGAAAGAAAGAAAAACAAAAACAATCAAACAAACAAAAAACAAGAACTGATAACAGCAACAAACCAAATAAAGAAAATGACAACAAAAAAAGACCGAACGGATGAACAAGAGCTTTCGTCGAAAAAGATTGCGACAAGGCAAAACACCCTCACAATCGTTAGGGTCGATGCAAATACGTATGTAAGCAAAGTTCTCCCGTTGACGCAGAGCTCGAGACCCTCTGATAGTGGTGTGAGCGAGTTATGCATGGGGGCGGGGGCGGGAGGGGGGGGGGGGGGGGGTGCTGGAAAACAAGCCATTGTCAACGTCCAGTTTACAAGCCTGCTAAATATGTTTCAGCATTTTGTATCGTAAATTTCGTTTCTTCTCCCAACGAATTTCTAGCTCGTCGGCAAGGAGTGTGGGGATGACATCGAGGTTTAGGGCAAGGTCTTCCTTGGTAGGTCGTTCTCTAGACCAAGGCTGGTCTTGGGACTCGATGGGGCGGTCTTTGGACTCAATAGGGCGGTCTTTGGACTTGACGGAGCGGTCGCTAGACCCAGGCTGGTTTTTTGACTCAATGGGGCGGTCTTTGGACTCAACGGAGCGGTCGGTAGACCCAGGCTGCTCGCTAGACTCAATTGGACGGTCTTTGGACTTTGCTGGGTGGTCCTCGGACTTAGCGGGGCGATCCTCGGACTCAGCGGGGCGGTCGTTAGACCCAGGTTGGTCGCTAAACCCATTAGAACAGTCCTCGGACTCAGTTGGGCGGTCCTTGGATTCAGCAGGGCGGCGAGATTCAGTGGGTATGCCACTGACCTCAGATGGGAGTACCTTACAGTACAACTTATTTACCGCATGGCAGAGCGTCATTATTTTATCAGGAAGGATGTCGGCCTCAGCGTACAGTTTGTCGACCCTCTTGGATAGTTCTTTGATCTCAGCAGGAAGTTTGGAACCCTGAACAGGCAGCTTGTCGACTTCAGCAGAGAGTTTGTAGACTGTAGTGAAAAGCTTGTGTGCATCATCGCGGAAATCATCGGACACCTCAGACTGGCCTTTGGCCTTGACACAGGGTTCTTCCGTCTCTGAGAATTGGCCGATCTTAGTGGAGAGTTTGTCGAATTCATGCGAGAAATTGAGACTCTCCCGCTGTAGTTCGTCAATCGTATCATAGAGGCCATAGGCCACAGAGGGCTGGTTTTTGGCCTGAACATGGAGTTCCTTCGATTCAGTGGATGGTTGGTCGGCCTCAGGGGATAGTGTGTTGGCCTCGACAGGAGGGTCAGTTTTGTCGACCTGAGTGGCGAGTTTACTGACCTCAGCATTTAATTTGCCAGCATCAGTGGTGAGATCTTTCGTCTCAGCAGGGTGGTCGTTGGCATCGACAGATAATTTGTCGACTGCAGTGGAATGTTTGTTGACATCAGCAGAGAGTTTTTTAAAGCCAGCTGAATATTTGCGGTCCTCATGTGCAGGAAAGTTGATTTTAATGGCCTCGCCGCTGACCTGAGAAAAACATTTATCAACCTCAGCAGAGATTCTATCTACTTCAGAAGACACTGCGTCGACTTCTTCGGAGAGTTTGTTGATCTCATCGGATAGGTCAGCCTGATCAGGGGAGCTGCCGGCCTCATTGGGTAGGAGACTGGTCTCTTTAGAGAGTTCGTGGACT
>NC_134898.1:15433071-15465571 GCF_041734735.1 Babylonia areolata | reverse complement strand
TCCCGCGGAGATCAACAGAAGGATTGGGAGAGCGGCCACGTTTGCCAACCTAACCAAAAGAAGTGTCTGTCTGGAACAGTAGAAAGCTGAGAAGGAACACCGATCCCATTTCACGCGCGCGCTTACGTGTGTATGCGTGTTGTTTGCCTTGCCTTGCCTTATGCTGAAAGTCCAATTTGTTCTTATTACACGGTCAACACCAATTTGTTCCTGGTCAGTGTGTGTGTGTTAGTTAAGGTAAGCTTGAAGTTTGACATTTGTTCCCATATCAAACCACCACACCCCTTCTCCCGAACTTTTAACATGGATCACAGATATCTTTTTTTTTAGCAGTTTGATCCGTCGTGGCGTGATTGTGTGCAATCAAAGCACAACAAATCTATCAACCTGTGATCGGAACCCTTCGACCATCAGTCCTTACGGGGAATTGAACCCAAGACCCCCCCCCTTCCCCCCAACTCTCCACATTCAAATTGAACCTATGGACCATCCGGCTGTCATACTCCACACGTCAGTAAGCTGTGTTTTGAGGAAATTATAGAAACGGTACCTTTCTTTTTCTTTGTATTTCTTTTTTATTATAACATGCAACACTGTAACATGTCCTCACCATTCTGTCATGGAGCGGCCTACCCCCCCCCCCCACCACCCCCCCGCCCCAGCTCCCAAGCCCCCGCACCTCCCTCCCCTCCCCTCACATTATCCTCCCCACCGCTTAAACTGACGTCTGAAAGAACTGCCCGAATACGTCACCGCACGTCCGGTAGAATGGTTGCCTATTTGGCTGGCACGTTCAAATGTGACTGGGCTTTTGAGTATTCTTAACGTTGTATGGATTTTCCTCTTCTCTCCCCCCCCCCTCCCCCCCCTCCCCCTCTCCTCTCCTCCCCCTCCCCCTCCCCTCTCTTCTCCTCCCCCTCCCTCTCCCCCTCCGCTGCATTTAACGCTGTATTTGTTGCTGGCACGTTTGGAAATCTAGGAACTTCTGCCTTCAGTCTTTGATGTGTATTGCCCACACTGTCTCCTTCCTTCAGAGGGGTATGGTGGAAAGATTTCATTATGTCCCCCCAACCCTCTCCTCCTCTCCCCCCCCTCCCCCCACACACAACCCTCCTCCATGCCCCTCTGCCATACCTTGTCATTCTTCACCATCCTTCCTACACCCCCCCTCCCCCCGCACCCCCAAAAATATCAATACAACGTAAACATTTACCTCCCTTCCCCTGTCTCAATTCAACCCTATCATGCAAGTCATACAATGTGAAGAAATCGCGATGAAAACAAAGAAACCCCAAAGCACGTCAGCACTATTGACGTACAAGCTTCTTTCATTATATATA
Organism: Babylonia areolata; assembly: GCF_041734735.1. Lineage (NCBI taxonomy): Eukaryota > Metazoa > Mollusca > Gastropoda > Neogastropoda > Buccinidae > Babylonia > Babylonia areolata. The sequence goes on along the minus strand of NC_134898.1, from coordinate 15,464,231 downwards.
TATATATATATATATATATATATATACATACATACACGTTGTGTGTGTGTGTGTGTGTGTGTGTGTGTGTGTGTGTGTGTGTGTGTGTGTGTGTGTGTGTGTGTGTGTATGCACACACAGAGAGGGGGAGAGAGAATGTCAAAAGAACGCGATAGAAATAACATTTTCACCACAATAGACGCCTCAACATAACAGCTATTCATACCCAGCTATACATGAACAATCTTCTTTCATCTAGAATCAAAAGAAAGGTTATACAGCGTTTAGAGAACGTGAGTGATAAAAGTTGAACATTTTCAGGTTCAGGTTCAGGTTCATCGTAGCCTCATGGCTTTTTACGCCCCGTCTCATTTATGATTAGCACAAGGCCTCACGGCCTTCTTTATGCTATGTCGTTATCAGTCTTGTCTCAGTATAAGTAGACCCAGTTACAATTATCTTGGGCCATCAAAGTCAAAACAAATGGCTGTGATTATCGATAAGTTTCTTGAAGTTGTTGGTATTGGAAGCATACTTGATGTTAGTGGTTAGTTTGTTCCAGTCGTTTTCACTACTCCAGTCGCCTTCACGCAACAACAATAGCAAAAAAAGGTTAATGAACCCACCTAGCTATTGACGTACATGCTTCTTTCAGCGGGAAAAAAAAAATATATATATATATGTATATATATAGATATATATATATATATATAAAGAGAATGCTAAGAACACGTAACATTTTCGCCATATTTAATCTTAAATGAATAGAACAAATTCATAGAATCACAGAAATGTTTGGTTACAGGTTAAAAGCCTTTTGCCCTCATAATCAGTGTCCATTTATGTGCTTTTGGATCACTTGTTGTGAACAGACCCTTGTTTAATTCTGGCATAGTTTATACTACATTTATCTACAGTCGACAAAGTTACTACGGAAAAAAAACGACTCACCTCAGACACCCCTGTCTCGTGAGGAGCCGGCTTGTGATACAAGATGGGATTGACGATGGTGTGGAAGGGGCTGAGGACCGCCCCCACCGGGTGACCGATATCGTCCATCAGGTTATGCGTCGTCACCTTGATCACGTTCCCAAACTTCTGATCGTAGAGACGGTGAGTACGTGCCGGGCCGATGAGCGACTCCACCTTCGTCCCTTCTATGGATTCTGGCATCAGCATCGTCTTCTGTTCGCAGCCACCCGGTTGTAAGAACTTGCATTCAAACACCGTACCAAAGCCTTTGGCAAGCATTGCTTGGGCTTAAGTCTGTCCTCTATCTGTCGCCAGTTGTGAAGTCAGAGTGTTATCTCTCTCCTGACTGTCGCGTCTATCCTTGTAGACTGTCGTTTTTTGAGTGAGAAGATGAGAAGTTGAACAGTTCTGATGTTGTTGAACAGTCCTCCCGTTCTGAAAAAAAAAGCACAAATAAACGCAGCCAGTAATGTAATTGTTTGGCTGATTAGCTCGGAATGGTTGTCGTCCAATATTTCCAGCAATCAGAAACGGCCTCGGCTGTACAGAGTTTTATGCTGTGTGTGTTAGTGTTAAGAATGTGTGATCCGCGCTGTGGAAAAGAGTTGGGTTGTTTTTTTTTAAAGTCACGTGCAACACGGTGATTGCGTTTCATCTTCCCCTGTCTTCATCTGAATGACGTTCAGGTGGAATGAATTCTCCAAACGTTGTGGATGATTAAGTTCATTCTGTTCAGATGAGTAAGAACGTTCACGATCTCCTTTGATTGCAAACTGAATTGAAACAGTTGCGTTGAATGTCACTGTCCACTAAAACTGCAGAGCCTTTCGATCGGAAAACAAATGCATTAGCTCTGTGTGTGTGTGTGTGTGTGTGTGTGTGTGTGTGTGTGACTGTACCAGTGTCACAATCTACACCACTGGATAGTCTGTGGGTATGTATTTGTGCACTATTGTATCACAGGTGTGTGTGTGTGTGTGTGTGTGTGTAACAGAATGTAAGTGTAAGTGTGTGTGTGTGTGTGTGTGTGTGTGTGTGTGTGTGTGTGTGTGTGTGTAGAAGGGTTGAGGATACGGTTCTGTATATCTGTCTTTAGAAGTAGATGCTGAAATAGATGACAGGCATTACACTTTTGAATGAAACCAGCAATAGCTATCAGAACATATAATTAATACGGACAAACAGGGAAAACAGAAACCAGAAAATCCTTGTATTCCTTTTTTTTTTTTTTATTAACAAAAGATATGATTGATAAGCCTGAATAATGACAACAACAACACAATATGCAAAATATATAAATTCTGTATCTGTAAACCTTTGTTTTAATAGAAATAATGTTGGGGGAAAAAAAGCAAACAAAAAGTAGAAAGTGCTACCCATCTCTTTAGCATACATATGTATCTTATTCCGTCCGAAAAAAAAAGCAACAGAATTTCTTTTTTTTTCTTGCGAAAATTGATGTTTTCATGATGAATTTCCTTTACCCTTTGCGTGTTTTACAATTCAATGTAGCATCGATTTTATATTGATCTTAGCGCTATATTTATCCAGTATATCATGCAAGTGTGTATGAATATCACTGATGTTCTTTTCTTCATAATATATACATAACAATTTTTTAGATTAAAATTCATCAGCGCATCTTCAAGTAACAATTGTCTTCTCAATTCATTTATTGTGAAAAAAAAATCATTGATTTTCCAACAGCACAGTCTTATTCTCCAAATGTTGAAAAAAATAAATAAATAAATAAACGGCTGTGTTGCTGCTCTTTAGATATTTTTGTATTTGTATTTCTTTTTATCACAACAGATTTCTCTGTGTGAAATTCGGGCTCCTCTCCCCAGGGAGAGCGCGTCGCTACACTACAGCGCCACCCCCCCTTTTTTTGTTGTATTTTTTCCTGCGTGCAGTTTTATTTGTTTTTCCTATCGATGTGGATTTTTCTACAGAATTTTGCCAGGAACAACCCTTTTGTTGCCGTGGGTTCTTTTACGTGCGCTAAGTGCATGCTGCACACGGGACCTCGGTTTATCGTCTCATCCCAATGACTAGCGTCCAGACTAGCGTCCAGACCACCACTCAAGGTCTAGTGGAGGGGGAGAAAATATCGGCGGATAAACCGTGATTCGAACCAGCGCGCTCAGATTCTCTCGCTTCCTAGGCAGACGCGTTACCTCTAGGCCACCACTCCACTTTATTTTTAGGATGTATGTAAAAGATGAACATATATGATGTTTCAATGCCCCCAGGGGGCACACGAAATAAACTCCTTGCCTTGCCTTGCTGCTTCTGAAAAAAGAGAACAGTTTCAGTTTCAGTAGCTCAAGGAGGCGTCACTGCGTATACGCTACACCACATCTGCCAAGCAGATGTCTGACCAGCAGCGTAACCCAACGCTAGATAAATACATAAAAAAGAACTACCAATACTAATAATAATACGTATAAGGCGCAAAAACTAAGTCAACTATAAGCGTACAAAAAAAACCCACCCAAAACAGAAAAAACTAGCTAACTAAATAATAATAATATAATATAAATAATAATAATAATGATAATAATAATAATAATAATAATAATAATAATAAAATAAATAAATAAATGTCACCAATTTTTAATTAAATAGTTGTAAAACTGACTGAGTCATGAAGCTTTGAAATAGTGGGTAATTTTTCACCCACGAAGGTATGTGAAGGATAATAAGGTATGGGCGGATTTGTCGATCATTGGACTCAACATTAACCAACCGGCGACTTCTACCAGCCATCTTTTCACAAGGGCGTATACGTCCGTGACCTGTTCACCCTTTAGGCTTCCCACGTCCTTTTATTAGCAACTCTTTTTGACTCACTTGTGTAAACAAAGTGAGTCTATGTTTTAACCCGGTGTTCGGTTGTCTGTGTGTCCATGGTAAACTTTAACATTGCCATTTTGTCAGTTGACACCAAATTAGGCATAAAAATAGGGAAAAAAAAGTTCTTTCCAGTCATCTTGTTTAAAACAATCTTGCACCTCTGGGATGGGCACAAAAAACAACAACAAAAAAAAAGGAACTTCTTTTGCTAAGCATGGAAGTTTTATTTATTTTGCAAACGTTTTGGTGCAGACAGTAAAAAAGGGAAATTACTCTGTAATTAATGCTAGGGGACTTAATTCGCTTTAAACTGATCTTTCTCATCTTAAACATTACATTTTGAAATTATACTCAATACATAAAAAGCTTGGATTTGTTTTTAAAGTGTATCACAAGTGAGTCTTGAAGGCCTTGCCTCTCTTGTTCTTTTTGTAGGGAGATGAGGTGTAAAGAGTTGTTGTGTCATGTAACCATGTAGACTCGTACCACACCCACGTCCAATTCTCCATTCAATTTTTTATTCAATTCCAAACCAAAACCAAAAAAAAACTAAACCCGCAGGACTAAGGTGTTCCCCACAGGAGCTCATGCCCCGCTGCATGTCAGCCTCACACTCACATTCTGCCGATGAACTTAAGTCACCCGAGTCTCTTCCCTTCTACAAAGCACCTGCTTGCTCTGTGATGTTGTGTATCTCCGGTGGTTGGAGCAAAAAAACCCCCAAAAAACAAGAGAGGCAAGGCCTTCAAGACTCACTTGTGATAAATTAAGTCCCCTAGCATTAATTACAGAGTAATTTCCCTTCTTTACTATCTGCACCAAAACGTTTGCAAAATAAATAAAAAATTCCATGCTTAGCAAAAGAAGTTCCTGTTTGAACAAAAAAATGATAATAATGACTCCTCTTGTTGTTGTGTCAGAATAAGAGGTCAAAATGCCAAGTTTAGAGAATACAAACAATATAAATATAACAGTAAATGCAGTTTGCATATAATTAGGCTTCTTTTTTTTCTTTTTTTGTGCCCATCCCAGAGGTGCAATATTGTTTTAAACAAGATGACTGGAAAGAACTGAATTTTTCCTATTTTTATGCCTAATTTGGTGTCAACTGACAAAGTATTTGGAGAGAAAATGTCAATATTAAAGTTTACCACGGACACACAAACACACAGACACACACACACACACACACACACACACACAGAGACAACCGAGCACCGGGTTAAAACATAGACTCACTTTGTTTACACAAGTGAGTCAAAAAGCAGAGCTCTTAGAACATACCAAACGTATTATTTTAATTCTTCCTCAGCACACTGTAGTACCCTCAGATTCAGTCCCGACAATACTATTGTTCACAAAATAGATAACAAACATCAAATTTTCTGAAACTCCAGCCAACAGTAAATAAAAGAAATTCTTACCAACTAGGCCATGTTAGGTCCGTATACTACAAGAATACAGAAAGATATTCCTACACTTCTAATAGCGGGAAAATTAACAAAGAACAATTACAACCCCTCATTAATTAGTTCTAGACATTCCAAGATATTATTACTCAACTAGGATCCCCCGATAGCTCAGAGGTATAAGCAAAATGGTCGAAGGGAGATAACCTAACTTATTGTCCTCTCACATTTTCTTTCCACTGTGGGTCTGACCTCTGATTACAAAAACCAATCACTTCAAATTCTATCAATTTTTTTTTTTTTTTTTTCCGAAATTTTGATTTTAAGGACATCACTGCGCGTACGTACATGTGGTATGGACTGTTTCCGTGGTTGAAGAATGGAAATAAACAAAGGTGCAGTTTCAGCTACCCAGTCCCCATGTTGTGGGTCAGAATGTAGCCAGCCTTTAACCCTTTCACCGCCAAGCACGGGCGTGGTAGAAGACCCATGTCACTGAAAAGTAACCATTCATTGGTCTGTTATCCATGAACCTACGACTGCCCTTAGTGTTCGGTGGTAGGATAGGCCATATTTTCTATACATCGCAGGAGGGGTATTCCCAGCTATTCTTAGCCACTGTCTTTTTCGTGTTTATACCAAAAGGGATTTTTGTACTCTATATTGACTGGCGGTGAAAGGGTTAAAATACGATCATGAAATGATTATTCTCTCCTTTTTTTTTTTTTTGGTGCGTTGTTGGTCTTTTTGGACGTGCATTACCTTCCAGCTTGCTGAAAGTTTTATCTTTCTCTCGAAGCAGTTATGTTTCACGTAGCGACGTTGACATGACACGGACACAATCAACTTGTAGCGAGCCGTTTCTATACAGTCTTTGCTGTCAGATTTATTTTGTAGGTTCCATGGACCTTTAAAACGCTATGAATGGAGATGAAGGCTTCTCGTCATATGGTGATCATCTTTCACAGTGAAGGCTTGTGCTCACTAGGAAAAGGTATCAGTATCACTATCAGTATCAGTAGCTCAAGGAAGCGTCACTTCGTTCGGACAAATCCATATATGCTACACCACATCTGCCAAGCAGATGCCTGGCCAGCAGCGTAACCCAGCGCGCTTAGTCAAACCTTGAGGAAGGGGGGAAAAATAAATAAAATAAATAAAATAAATACATTAAATAATAATAATAGTAATAAAAATAATAATAATAGTAATACTAATAAAAAGAAATAAAAAAAAAAAGTAAATAAATAACTAAATAATAGATAAATACATAAAAAAAGAACTACTACTACTAATAATAATATTCATAAGGCGCAAAAACTTGATGAAGTTAACTATAAGCGTACAAAAAAAAAATCAAAATCAATAAATAAATAAATAGAAAAAGGACAAAAGCACACACCGAGGAGGAAATGACAATAAAGCGCCCACTCTTGCATTTAAGCACACGTTAAACCATTATTTACAGCTTGCACGCCACCGTGACTGTGCCTGCTCTGATGTTCTTTAAGACAGAACAGAGCATTTCTCTCGCACTGTTCGAATCATAACTTGTACAACAGAACGAACACCTTCTGCTGCCTCCCACAAGAACACTTTCTCTGTTGGCAACAATTAATGCTCAACGTTGTCTTGATATTATAATATACGTTTTTGTTTTTTTTCTAGTACTTTAAACATTACCCACTGCAAAGAAAATTCGATTAAAAAGTGCACGAAACATAACCCTCAAAGTAACAATGTAACCAATGAACAGGCGAAAAAACAAACGAAAACAAACAAAAACAAAAACAAAAACGCTTAAAAAAAATCAAATCACCCTACATCAATTACATCACGGCACAGCAAGATACTATTAAAAAAAAAAAAAGTGCAGAATATTGACAAGTATACATGAGCAAAGTATATTCACTTAAAATGATATTGCAATCAATTATTCACGCTGCGAAAAAAAAAATGTACGGAGTTGTTACAAGTGGATATGAGCAAAGAAAACTCACTCGAAATGATACTTCAGTAAATAATTTACGCTATGAAAAATTGTGCAATAGTATTAACAACTATACATAAGGAAAGTATACTCATTTAAACTGATATATTTGAATCAATTACTCAAATCGGGAATCACCCATCTTTTCTTCGTTATATCTTGAAAAAAAAAAGAAAATGATACTTCACCAATACTTGAATATTTTCAAAAGTATGTTATTTGAAACAAAAGAAAAAAAAGGAAATGACACTTCATCGATACTAATCATTTTTCATGTTTATCATTAAAAAAAATACTGTAAAAACGTTTTCGGACGAGCGTTAAATGAACAAACAATTTCCAACGGACATATTAAAGAAAACTTTTTTACATGTAATATTCAAGAGAAGCGGGAATTGAATGAAGATATAGCCCCCCCCCCCTCCCCTGCCCCCTCCCATACACACAGATATCCATACACATACACATAATCACGCATTAAAAGGGATGTCAAAATTACGGGTCAAACAGCACAGTTTGTGCAACTTTTTTTAATTTTTTTTTTTTATTATTTTTTTTTTTTTAGATAACTAAAATGTTGTTACCAAAGAAAATGTTCAACAGCCTTTTTTCACGGTCGTAGGAGCAGTGGATTCGACCCAAACCTCCTCTCCATCCACCACCACTCTAATCTTTCCTTGCCGAAAACATTTCCCCATTCACACTTGGGTAAGAGTCAGTAAAATCAGCGAAGTGTACCTTTCCCAAACACATCACACCATGCCGAGTCGAGACTCGAACTATGGGGTCAGAAGTCTAATGGCTAAAGGGACTTATAATACATACATACATATGTACACATACTCTGTGTGTGTGTGTGTGCGTGCGTGCGTGCGTGCGTAAGCGTGTGTGTGTATACTTGCGTGTGTATGTGTGTGTGTGCGTGCGTGTGTGTGTGTGTGTGTGTATGTGTGTATGTGTGTGTGTGATATTCAAAATCTAGGCACGACTCCCGATAACCAACAGTTGCCTTGAACTCTTCCTCCAGTTTTATCATGTAAAAACAACAACAACAACAACTATACACTTATGAAAACATTATCTCTCTCAGCATTACGTGTTAAACACATTTTGAAAGAAGCACTGTGCTCAGTTCTTGAACGACATATATCGGGCTTTTCTAGAACTTTATACCTTATGATGTTCAGCCGAAATTCCCATGATCAGCTCAAATTACCCTGAAATTCGAAAACATTCCACATAGCACACCTTGATTGGGACAGGCTCCAATTACAAGCAAAACAGTGCGGAACAGTAATAACATCTGGGCTAAAACAAGTCTCCAGTCATAAAAAGTACTTGACAGCAATCATAAAAAGGTATCTGACAACATTCATAAAAGGCAGTTAACATCAGTCATAAGATTACAAAAAGGCGCTGAAACAAATCATAACACAGTTTTCCTCGCTTAAGTCGACCTCGCTTAAGTCGACCCATCGGGTAAGTCGATACATTTTTTTTTTTGGCTCCGGCCAGACACTTTCTTTCTCTCTGTAAAACTTCTCCGCGTAACTCCATCTCGTGAAAGTGGATTCCTCGCATACGTCGACCGGATTTGTGTGTCCTGTAAAGTTTCCACACCGATAAGTCGACAGTATTGTCACGTTCTGGGCTAAAACCGTGAATATTGGAAAGATTGCCGCGTCAAACCCGATGTAACGTCCCAAATCTCCCCCCCCCCCCCCCCCCCCCCCAGCTCCTTACGTAGACCTGGTGGATGATAAGGATGGCCCGTTTGAATCTGTACCCCACAGTGTGATTCTACTGAGGAGGCATTATGAAGAAAAGACATGTGACAATTCATGTACTTTAAAATATCTTTCAGTCAATAGCTCTAGTGGTTTTACCCTTGACAAGGTGTAATGGTTTCATCAACATCAATGAATTAATCTGTGATATTCTTCTGATCCTCTTTGACTTCGTTTCCTCCTCTTCTCACCATTTCCAACACACACACACACACACACACACACACACACACACACAAACACGCACACATACACACACGCACACACACACACACACACACACATACATACACACTCGTGCGGGGGCGCGCGCGCGCGCGCACACACACACACACACACACACACACACACACACATGTACGCACGCGCATGCGAACAAATGCAGAATAAAATTCAATGGTGGTTGTGGGGTGGGGGTGGGGGGAGGAGGGGACATTTTGGAACCGGTACTTTGATGAAGCCAGAGAGGGCCGACACAGCATACGGGAACGTTCCAGAACGTCCCCGAAAGATATGTTTTCGGATTTCCTACGGGGATGCTTCTACAAAAGTGGGGTGGGGGAGGGGTGTGGGTGTGGGGGGGGGGGGGGGGGGCAAATTGGGATGTTACACCGGTGCTGATGAATACCTTTCCTTTACTCAGTGTAATTTAAAACAGAGACGTTGAAACTGAACATCGTGTACCGCGAAGGACCGTGAAGGGCAGATTATTTACAGTATGCAGTCACTGAAAGAAAGACGATCAGTCCCAACATGAGCTAGATCACGAACCACGCACAAAGCCAGTCACAAAGCTGACCATGAAAAACAGACGACAGAGAACAGTTGGTATGACATTGACGAAACGGAGAACACGGCTTACAGTTAAAAACAGCAACAACAGTTTCAGATTCAGTAGCTCAAGGAGGCGTCACTGCGTTCGGACAAATCCATATACGCCACACCACATCTGCCAAGCAGATGCCTGACCAGCAGCGTAACTCAACGCGCTTAGTCAGGCCTTGAGAGAAAAAAAGTGATTAAATAATGGATAAATACATTAAAAAAAAAAAAGAACTACTACTACTGATAACAACAATATGTATAAGGTGCAAAAACTTGATGAAGTCAACTAAAAGCGAAAAAAAACCAAACCAAACAACCCCCCCCCCACTCCCCCCCCCCCCGCCCCCCCCCCCCCCCCAAAAAAAAAGAAGAAAAAACAAAAACAAAACACACACACACACACAAATTGGCAGAGGGAGGTTAGTGGGTTCGGGTTCGAAATGTAAATAACAGTAATATAATCATGATTCGTAGACATGTAAACGCTGCATGCCGCAAGCAAAGGAAGTACATGAGTCATGAGTGTAAGCACTATATATAGTTGGGAAAAACCAACAACAATGAACAAGGACCATTGCATTTATGCGAAAAAGATGTAAGGGGGATAAACACAAGAAAAAAAAATGGCAAAGAAAAGACAATACAAAACGAAAGAAAAAATAAAAACACAAATATATTTACCAAAAACCTCAATCGGAATTTTCATAACCTGCGGCAACTGATGTCCACAAAGTAGATAAATCAGTACTAATACCGAAATAATGTTTAATGACAGATATGTACCAATGCAAAACTGACACAGAGACAGTGAAAACTATCACATCCTTTTTTTTTTCTTTTTTTTTTTTTTTTATTCAAGTAACTAATCTGTTGTCTTATGTTTAAAAAAAAAAGGCTGACTTGCACACATCGGATAAGACGACCATCGCATAAGTCGACTACTTTGGAGTTTCCTAAGGGGTCGACTTATGCGGGGTCAACTGTACATACCTCACGCCAATCATGAAAGGTAGCTGACACCAATAACAAAACGTAGCAGACACAAATCACAAAACACAGCTGACGCTAATCATTAAAAAAAAAAAAAAATGGGTGACACCAATCATGAAAAATAGGTGACACCAATCATAAAAAATGGGTGACACCAATCATAAAAAAATGGGTGACACCAATCATGAAAAATGGCTGCCAACAAATCGTGAAAAAGTAGCTAGCATCAACAGTAAAAATGTAAACGTCATATAAAGTCGTCTACACCAGTCAGAAAATGTAGGTAGCTGGCACCAGTCCTAAACCGTAGAAGACACTCATGATAAAAACTGTTTATACCAGCCATAAACTTAGCTGACACAAATCATCAATTTGTGGCTGACAACAATAAAAACGGGGATGGCACCGATCATAAAACAGTAGCTGACACATCATGTAAAGTAGTCTACACCAGTCAGAAAAAATAGCTGACATCAATCATTGAAAGAAAAGAGGTTTACTTCAGTCATAAAACATAGCTAGCATCGATCATAAAATAGTAGTTTAAACTAGTCATAAAATGTAGCTGACATCATACCAGTCATAAGTCAGTCGTGTCCGACAATGACCATCAGAACAGCAGAGGAGGCAACTGCTGTCCCAACTATCTGAGCTAGAATTTGATTACAGTGGAGAGTGTCTTGCCTAAGTTACATCCCCACTCTCTCGGCCAAGTGAGTTTGGGACAGTCGGCTTTGGGATGGTTCCCGAAGCCCCCCCCCCCCCCCCTCCCCGCCCCCAAGGCTGCAGCAATACGAACCAGTGCAAATCTTGTCTCCCAGTTTGAGAGTCATAATCCTTCACAAAAGACTAAGCTGTAAATGACTTCCGACCGTAATCGAGAAACCTTTGATCATACAGCTCTCACTTTGCTGTTGGCCCAACTATAAACCGATGTCAATCTGTCATACACATAGTTGCTTCGACCAGTCATAAACGTAGATAACGCCAGCCATAGCACTGTTTCATTGGCGTTAATCTCACGCTGCTCAATACGCGTCCCCAATACACAACCTCAATCAGGTTCGTCTGTCACAGTGTCAGCGTCGACAATCCACAGGTAACCATGGGTTACCAGAAGGACACACACGAGAGGAGACCGTGCACTGTTGTCGAGTCACTTCAGTAGTTCCTGTAGTGATGTATCGCACTTAGGGCACCGCCTATTTACACCCTTAAAAACAGAAACCCTTAGAATAGTAAGTTTACCCCTGTGATAAAACGCAGCTGATAATGATCACAAAAAAGTGCTTTGCATCAGTCATAAAAATTGGCCAGTACTACTCATAAAAAGTAACAAATATAAGCCCAACAATATCATAAAAAAAGGAAGTAAATAATGTATGGCACGTACACAAAAATCATATACAAGTAAACAACACAAAAATCAGAAAAAAAGACAGGAGATAAATCATTTTGAAATCACTGACAAAGCTTGGCTTTTTCTTCATTCCGTTACTCCAGATGTACAGTTAATCAGACAAAATGCAATGGAAAATAATGCGAACTTTTTTTCTTACAGATATATCACTGAATAAAGTATCTAAAAAAAATCTCATCAGTAAAATATGTGTCAGCATTGCAAGGAAAACTAATATGTTATTTCCCCTAAAAAAAATTTTTTTTTAAAGTAAATAATATAATCATGGCACGTCAATAACACTCATCAGAAAGTAAACAATACAATCAAAAATATGTTCGTAGCTTTTGGTTTAGAAAACTCAGATTTGAAATCACAGACAAGATAATATCATGACATTTTAATCAGTCCGTTACTACAGGCGTTCGGTTAAAAGAAATACAATGGAAATAATGTACAATACATACCTAACAAAATAGACCACTTAATAAAATGAAAGTAACAATAATCAACAGATGTTCACTGCGCAAAAGCGAAGTTGATAACACTGAGCATATGCTTTTTTATATTATATATATATATATATATATATATATATATATATATATATGTGTGTGTGTGTGTGTACATCGGTTAAACAATTCAAAAAATTATGTCCATGATCTGATTGCGACAAGTGTAGAACTCAGAATACGTGATGCACTGTTTGGTGCACAAAGTCACATGTACTATTACAATGCGGTGTACTGCTTGGTGTACAAAGTCAAATGTACTGTTATACGTGGTGTACAAAGTCACATGTACTGTCATACGTGGTGTACAAAGTCACATGTACTGTCATACGTGGTGTACTGTTTTGGTGTACAGTCACATGTACTGTCGTGCGTGGTGTACAAAGTCACATGTACCTGTCATATGTGGTGTACTCTTTGTTGTACAAAGTCGCATGTACTGTCATGCGTGGTGTACTGTTTGTTGTACAAAGTCACATGTACTGTCATACGTGGTGTACTGTTTGGTGTACACAGTCACATGTACTGCCATACGTGGTGTACTGCTTGGTGTACAAAGTCACATGTACTGTCATACGTGGTGTACAAAGTCACATGTACTGTCATACGTGGTGTACTGTTTTGGTGTACAAAGCCACATGTACTGTCATACGTGGTGTACAAAGTCACATGTACTGTCATACGTGGTGTACAAAGTCACATGTACTGTCATACGTGGTGTACTGTTTGGTGTACAAAGTCACATGTACTGTCATACGTGGTGTACAAAGTCACATGTACTGTCATACGTGGTGTACTGTTTTGGTGTACAAAGTCACATGTACTGTCGTACGTGGTGTACTGTTTTGGTGTACAAAGTCACATGTACTGTCATGCGTGGTGTACAAAGTCACATGTACTGTCATGCGTGGTGTACAAAGTCACATGTACCTGTCATATGTGGTGTACTGTTTGTTGTACAAAGTCACATGTACTGTCATACGTGGTGTACTGTTTGGTGTACAAAGTCACATGTACTGTCATACGTGGTGTACTGTTTTGGTGTACAAAGTCACATGTACTGTCGTACGTAGTGTGCACAGTCACATGTACTGTAATACGTGGTGTACAAAGTCACATGCACTGTCACACGTGGTGTACTGATTGGTGTACAAAGTCACATGTATTGCCATACGTGAAGCACTGTGTGGTACGAAGTAATTTGTACTGTCATACGTGAAAAAGAGTGAAGGAGTGGGGGGGGGGGGATAAAAGAAAACTTTTTTGACAGTGTGGGAACACACTCCCTCATATAAACATTTTTCACATCACAAAAATATTTGACTCATGAGAAGAAGAATGTATTATCGTTTCGCACATAAGTGGATTCGAAACGTTTATCTGTATAATTAGGTGGAACACACGAATAATGAGATATAGACGGTAGTATTTCATCTTCAATTATGCATGAAAGACGTATCTGGGTGCATTTAATCTCTTGCCTATATTTGCTGCCTTGAGTAATATGTCTTAATATACATAATAAAGAAAGGGGACCTGTGAACGATTCCTTAAGAACCTGACTCAAGATCTCCATTCAGCAAGCAGTGAAACAGAAAGCGGCGTTCATTCTTCAACTTCATTACAACAAAAACCGACAAGCCATGTCTTGTTCAGATTTGCTGTATCGATAAACGTTACACCAGAGAGAGAGAGAGAGAGAGAGAGAGAGAGAGAGAGAGAGAGAGAGAGAGAGAGTCTAGAATAATGTATAACCACTGGTGGAATACTTTTTCTGCTGTTTTCGCTCTCTGATTACGGTTAACACTGCATAATAAGAAATCACAACCGCACATGAAAACGTCCAATAACGTGTTCAGCAGAAAGCATGGACTGAATAACATTCAATAACATTTAATGGTCGCAAAATGTCCCCCATGGAATATATATATATATATATATATATATATATATATATATATATATATATTTATATAAAGGGAATATTCTTGCACTTTGTACGTTGTCATTGTTGCACAATGCGGTTGTTTGGTGTATCAATTGGTGATGTCCTGTTAATTTTTTTTTTTCACAGACAGTGTGCATAGTGTGTAAACTGAAACTGTTGATGATGATGTTCCAAGAGATAATATAACTTTATAAGCAATGGGAAAAAGTAGAAACGAAATTAGAAAATATAACCGAACGAAATAACAACAAAAAGGCCATGAAAAAAAGCCATGAAAGAAGCCTAATGTCTTTAACGAAATAGCGAAAAACGCCGGAGGTAAAATCGTATTGGTGATCTGGAACGATACAGTGATTCTAGTTTCACCTGTAATAGAAAAAAAACACACACAAACACTGCAAATATAAACTCTTTCCCGCGTTAGCCGTGATTCCACTATATTCATGCATCTCAATTGGTTGGAACAAAAGTGTCCTAAAGGCAGGAATTATCCAGTTCCATCAGCACACAACGACAGTTGTTGCCAGAGTAAATTTCAAATGAAAAGAGAGCAAATTACGTAAATAATACGAACATAGCCAATTTGACAAGGATTACTGATGGAAACCATTTATCATAAAACCGATATGACACATTTTATATTGTTCTTATCACGTAATGTAAGCATGATAAAACAAAATTTAACAACAAAAAAACAGGTATGGCACATTTCATACTGTTCTCGTCACATGATATAAGCATGATGTAAACAATTTAACAAAACAACAACAAAAAAAGCATGGCACATTTTGTATTCTTCTTATCACATAATATTAGCAAAGATTTTTTTTTTCCATATAATGTTTATGCCAAAGAAACTCGAATACAGAACGGACATACAAACTTGCAAGATTACTGCACTGACAAACAGTCGGTATCTTGGCACCTTTTGGACACGATCTTCTTGGGGAAATTAACATTTAAAATATACAACAGAAAGACAGAATACTAATAAGCACAAATGCTACTGAATTTCAAACACAGCATTTTGCAAACAAGAAATCTTGCCAAAGTCGGACAGAACTCAAAGAAAACAGACTCGACAAATATCTTTACTTTCAACACGTTTCACAATATGAACGTCCCATTTTAACACCCGTCCCTGGCAACAACCAAACAGCAACTTGCAGGACACATGAAGTAATTCCAAGCTGTTACATGGCTGCTTAGAAAACATTAGGCCTAGGTCACTTGGTGAGGAGGAGATTTCAGATTTCAGATGATTTATTCATCTAAGGCCATAGCCCCATATGAACAGGGGGCGATAACAGAGATTAACATGCGTCACTACAACTATGTAAACACAATAAGCATAACCAGATGCCAAAACAATAATATTAGTATACTAGTGTTTCTCTCAGCTGAAGTGCTCGAAATAAATACATAGCCAAACTGTATATTGTTTCATTATCAAGCGATTTCATCAATAAACATAATCTGAACAGACATGGATGTGTATAATATTTCTTCGGGATGAATTTAACTCGAAGGTCTGTTAGGGCTGGGCACTTCAAAACAAAATGAACTTCATCCTCTCTGGATTCCTTGCACAGAGGACACAATAATTCTGAATTATTCACGGTTTTACTTGGTGAGGAGGAGAGAGGAGGAGAGAGGAGGAGAGCCTCCCTCACCCCTACTTCGACATGACCAGGAACGAGAAACTGCCGAGCCTTCTAAAGATACGTGTGCATTAAAAAAAAAAAAAAAAAAAAAAAAAAAAAAAAATCATCATTGCGTTTGCTAGCCCTCATATGCAAATGTCGAGCTGCACCATGGCATTTGCTGGGCATTAGACTAATGTCCAACAGTTACCATTGCGTTTCCTGGGTCCGGTTAATGTCCAGTTTCTTCCATTGCAGTTGGTGGGGCCTTAGCCTGTGTCCAAGTGTCAACGTTACGTTTTGGTGGGCCTCCGGCTAAAGGCCCAACTGGGCCTTAGGCTAATTTCCAACTGTTGCAGTTACGTTCGGTGGGCCCTAGCTGTCGCCATAAAATTTAGTGGGCTTTTGGCTTAAAGTCCAGCTGCCACCATTGCGTTTGGTGTGCCTTAGGCCAACGTTCAACTGTCACCACTGCATTTGGAACTCCTTTGGCTAGGCTAATGTCCGACTGTTACAACAGCATTCGATGGGCCTAAGGGTAATATGTCCAACTGCTGCCATTGCATCCGCTGGGCTTTTGTGCAAATGTCCGACTGCCTGACTGTCGCTATTGCATTTGTAAGACCTTTGCGCGAGCTGAAATCCATCAAGCAATAATCAGCAGTTTGCTTCACTGAACGTTTTGTTCCATTGTATCTTTATTATATTGTACTAAGGGAAGAGAGAGAGAGAGAGAGAGAGAGAGAGAGAGAGAGAGAGAGAGTGTGTGTGTGTGTGTGTGTGCGTGCGCGCGCGTGCGCGCCTGCTAGCGCATTTATGTACTCATGTGTGCGGGAAAACACACACACACACACACACAAAAACAACAACAACAAAACAAACAAAAAACCCAGACATTTCCAACAATACGTAAAGCGTCCTCTTGACCTCCATTCATTGTCCATCAAAATACACTTGCGCTGTGGCCATGATGTGAGCGGAACACAAACAGCAACGGGTGATGCTGGGCGCGCACGCGGCGCACGTGCACAGGTGACCGCAGGGCATGAAGAGGGTGTCCACGGCACGCACCTGACACAGCCTGCACCTGTGGCGTTGCTGCAGGCGTTGGTTGGTCTCCAGCAGCTGTTGCAGGTGGGCGTGAGGGTTGGGGTCGGCGTTGGGAGGTCTGCCATTGTTGGAGGGTGCTGGGTCTTCTCTGTGGGGAATGGATGATGACCACGTGGGTGATGACCCAACGGACAATGACCCGGTGGACAGTGACCCAACGGACAATGACCCAGGGAACCCCGATCTAACTCGTCCTGACGGCACGTTCCCTGTGCTCGGCCTTGATGGAGGCGAGACTGTTGAAAATGTGGCGCCGTTCTGCGACGTCGTGGTGGATGATTCCGCGTCAGTCTGCAGTAAGCCTGGCTGGGAAGAGGAGGGGGAGGAGGAGGGGGAGGGCCTGATGACATCTTCAGCTCCGCCTTCATTGGCTGCGTTTCCGCTACGAGCTTCATGCTGATTGGCCGTTTCCTTGTTAGTTGGGTGCTGGTTGGCTGCGCCGGTCACGGTGGTCGTGGTGGCTCCCGAGGAACTGTCCCCAGTTCGACGCTCCCCGCAATGGGCAGGGGCAGGGTTGGCGGCGCTTTGAGTCAATCCGGCGGTACTAGCGGAGACAGGAACTGGAGCTTGTACGGCTGCTGAAGCTGCGGAAGTAGACCTTGTGATGTTACTTACCGCAGTTGCAGGGGACAGTGAGGGTGTCAGTGAAGCATTGCCTGACGTGGAAGCTGTGGGCCGACTCTGGGCTGCTGTGTTTGACGGCAATGGTGTCTCTCCCTGTGTCATTCATATCCAAACACACACACACACGCGCGCGCGCGCACACGCACATGAACAGGACACAAGCATGCGAGGGGGCACATTCACATGTAGCGCGTGCGCACATGCACTCTCTCAGACACCCCCATGTATGAACACGCAGCCACACACACACACAGCGTCGTTATCACATGAAAGACATTACAAAGAAATCATGAAACTTAATGTAAGTACAATTCACCATTAGTTAACAATTATCAAATGTGTGGAAGTTTCAGCACTACACGGACACACAGACAGATAGATAGACAGATAGATAGATAGATAGATAGATACATTACATAATCAGTTTCAGTTGCACTTTCTCAAGGAAGCGTCACTGCGTTCGGACAAATCCATATACGCTACTTCACATCTGCTAGGCACATGCCTCACAGCAGCGTTACCCAACGCGCTTGTCAGGCCTTGAGTGCATGCAACATACATACATACATACATACATACATACATACACACACAATTTCTCATGTTTGCTATTCATGTATCGTGGAAGAAAAATTAAAACAACAGTACGTTTCTTTGCTTGTTTGCGGTCATTTAATGAAAAGTAAAATAATCTTCACTCTTGAATATGACGGGCGCAACAGCCGATTGGCTAGAGCGTCTATGGATCCCGGGTTCGAATCGCGGTCATGGCGCCAGCGCCTGGTAGCTGAAGGGTGGATTTTTTTTTCCCGATCTCCCAGGTCTAAGATGTGCAGACCTCTTAGTCCCTGAGCCCCCCTTCGTGTGTAGTAAACGAATACAGCAGATCAAATACGCTCGATAAAGATCCCGTCAATAATTATGTCAAAATTCGGTGGGTTGTAGTGGAAACATGAACGTACCTGGCATGCACCCCCACTCACCCCGAAAACGGAGTATGACTGTCTACATGGCATGGGTAAGTTAAAAAAAAAAAAAAAAAAAAAGACAACAAAACGATCATGTACGTTAAAGCCCCCTCGTGTACACGAGTGAACGTGGAAATCGCAGCCCACGAGTGAAACAAGAAGAAGAAGAAGACATGTGAATCTCACATTTCTTCTGTACGACCTACATTTGTAAGAGGAACGTTTCCGTTCCCAGTGGCCAGTTTGATGACGGTCTCACGGACGTAGTCTTCCCCTCTGACGGCCTTGACGTAGTCGCAGGAAAAGCGAAACCTGACGTGTGTTTCCCATGGATCATCGTTCGGTTCCCATCCCTTCAGTGTGATGCCGCAGTAAAAGCATCGGACACTATCGGCTATGCCTACACATTGTAATAATACAAACTGAGCGGTCAGGGAATATCTTTAAAAGAATAGCGAAAAAACAAACAAACAACAACAACAACAAACAAAAAACAGAACAGAATATGTCTTACATAGAATATGCCTGTCCAAGTGTACCGGGGTCTACGATCGATGATGATGAATGAGAATGAGGATCGTTATGATGTTGCTATTAAGGTGTGCATTCAAGGCTTGGAGACTACCTGACATGGTTAATATATAGGGTGGACTTCTTTTACTTACATCATTTTGCCACAGGACAACTCTTTCCTTGCCATGTGTTGTTGTTGCTGCTTTTTTTTTTTTTTTTTTTTTTTCTTTTTCTTTTTTTTTTTACCATTGGGCTAAGTGCGTGTTCTACACGAGTCCTCGGTTTATCGTCTCATCCAAAAAGATTGGACATTCAGTTTGATTTTACAGTCAAACTTTGGAGAAAAAAACGAAACCCGTATTTCAACCCACACCCTCACATAATCTACAACTGCAGATAAGCTTCTTATCCACTCTGCCACCCACCTCTTTTGTACGTCCCTTAAACGACCTTTATCTAATAGAGAATTGGGTCAATATGTCTGTTTCGAGATTACTGCCGACTTCCTTTTAATGGCAAATAATATTGTGAAAACATTAATTCAATTACATTTAAAACGCTTCTTGTTTTGCAACGTCATTAACATAATTATTCATGAGAGACATTCACAATGGGGCAGAATCCGACAATAAATAAATAAATAAATAAATAATTAAATAAAATAAAATAAAATAAAATAAAGAAGATTAGTTCAGTTCAATTTAATACAATGAATCATTTTGTCTTACAGTAAAGATGAAGTCAACATTCTGAAGATATCATACGATAGATTTTAAAACGGAATCAGAATCCGCACAAACGAAGACCAAACACGTTTACCAACAGACTGAACGGAAAATAGGGAAAGAATACATGACGCAACATTACAATGATACAACATACCTAAAATGTAATGCAAACAAAACATAAAACAAGGTACCCAAGGAGTAACAGGACAAAGGAGCAGTGTAAACAAAGCATGGTACAATATACCAAATGATTAACGGAAACAAAAGACTGGCACACATGCTTTCCAATGAGTAACGTAAAAATAAAAAAAATAAAAAATTAAGAAAATAAAAAAATCGCATGACTAATATACCAAAGGAGTAATGTAAAATAAAGCATGACATAGTATACCAATGGTCTTGCATAAAACAGTATGACACAATCTTCGCAAAAGTTAACGTAAAAGAAACAATTCAATACACAGCATGACATAGTCATAAGGTTAAATGTAAACAGAACATGAAAAGAGACAATGCACCAAAAAAGTACCGTAAAGCCCATCGCACACGGGGCGTCAAGCAGCAAGTTTCACGCGACAAGCAGCAAGTTTCGCGCAGCGCACAGTGTGCGAAGTTTTCAGGCAGCAAGAGTCGCGCGCTACGCAGCAAGATCGCCGTCGCCGCGTGTTTCTTTGATAGAACTTGTCATATTCCCCCATGACAAAAGCAACAGACGTGCGTGGATCAACCAATCACGAGACCCGCTCGTTTCACGTGAGACATCGTTTAGAATCTAGTTCAGCAATTTTCAGCACGTGACTTTCCAAATATGGAGCGTGATGCGTGATGCCTGGGGAGGTTTGTCGCGCATGTGCGAGCGACACAACTCGCTACAGGTTTGTGTTTGCGCGACAAATGTAGCAAAGCATCAAAAACTGATGCGCGGCCGATGCTGACGCCCCGTGGGTGACGGGCCTAAGCAAGGCATGGCACAACGCACCAAAGGAGTAACATGCACAAAGCATGACACCATCTAACCAGGTAGTGACCTGATCAAAGCATGAAACAATGTACCAAAAACGACACGCGAACAAAGCATAACCCACTGTACCAAAGGTGTAACGCAAAAAAGCATGACATAATATACAAAAACGAGAAACAAAAACGAAGCATAACATAATTTAATGACACAATGTATCAAAGGTGTAATATGAACAAAGTATTACAGTGTATCAAAGGAGTAACATAGACAAAGCATGATGCAATGCAGCAAAGGAGTAACATAAACAAAGTATGACACATGTGTATCAAAGGGACTGACATAAACAAAGCATGATGCAATGTACCAAAAGCAAGATGCAATGTACCAAAGGCGTAACATAGACAAAGCCTAATACAGTGCACCAAACGAGTGAAGCAAACAAAGCATAACGCGATGTACCAAAAGGAATATAACGCAAATCAAGCGTGACACAATGACGATCGCAAAACATGCCACGATCTTTCCAAGCAATACTGGCACAGGCGTCTGTATGTCTCGCAAGACAATGTGTTTGTGCCTGAAGCAAAGCAGATGGATAGAGTTCAGCCAGTACATTTTCTTTGCTCTTGTCTGGAGAAGGATAACGTAACGAAACATGACACAGAGGAACGTGAACAAAGGATCACACAACGTTTCCAAAAGTGTAACGGTAGCGAAGCATGACCCAACCCACCCAGGTAGTAAAATCCTGCCAGGACCATACGACGATGCGAGGGCACACCACGAGTGGGCCAGCAGCCCATGAAGGATGCCATCCGGGCGGTCACCGTGGCGTTGGAGGGGCTGGCCGCTAGTCGCAAGTCCACTTTACCTTGTGTCCACGCCTGTTGCTGGGCACCATGCTCACCGCCATCGCTCTGAAGGTCACTGTCCGAAACAGACTCTGCTGGGATGATGGGATTCTGCTGGTCAGGGATGGCGCTGGCAGTGTGCGTCGCAGCACTGACTGAAGGTGATGATGACACGATGACAGCGTGGATTACTGATTCGTTGCTGGTATTGAGAGGCCTGCTCGGGGTGCTCACTGACTGGCGACTGACAGGTGTAGTGCTGGCACTGGCTGATGATGACACGGCAACAGTGGGGATCGCAGATCCGTTGTTGGTACCCAGAAAACTGCTCAGGGTGCTCGCTGTGGTACTGACAGGCGCAGTGCTGGCACTGGTTGAGTCACTCCTCTGATCGGCTGTTGAGGAATATGTGAGGACAGGGTAAGGAATTTCAGGAACGGGAATATTCCTGTCATCCTCGAATTTAGCGTGTTTGCAGTCAGGACGGAGTTCCAGGTGCACCAAGGCAATCTTGTCGTGCTTTTCCCAGTGCTTTTTGCTGAGATGGCAGCTGTAGCATTGTATGTCATCAAGAACCGGATCATAATAAAATCCGCTCTGTGCCAGACGAATGGCAAACACAGCTAAGTCCGCCATCACAGAAAAAGATCCCAGTCGGAGAATTTCCCAGTACCGTTGTTCAGATTCTGGCAGCACTCGATCAGGCATGAGCAAAGAATAGACAGCAGCATTTTCAATGAATTGAAGTGACGGTCCCTTCCCAAAATCCGGACAAAATTCTTCGTCAATCTTTGATGCAACACTTGCATGCAAAGTCCCAAGCATATTAAATCCCTCTGACGTTGACTTATCTGACCTGACCACTGGATGTTCACCAGGTGATTTTGAGATAGCATATCGCTCTTGCGTCATGTGCTGAATGCTCTTGAATCTTTCTTGCTCTTCCCTAAAGCTCGTTCTGCTGTTATCACTAGGTGTTGTATTAGGTCGTGCTTTTTTGAGATACCTGGATTGTGCATCGGTTGTTGTTGCCTTTACGTGTGGTTTAGTCGAAATATATAGTCCTGTTTTTTCTTCGTCACGTCTTTCAGTGAGTTCCAGTGCATTCACAGTGCCCAAATGTATTTTGTGCTCATGAAATTTCACATCAGTAACATCTCTTGCACAGTCTGCAGAATAAATGGAATCTAGAGCACGTGTGACAGTGTTACAGGCTGATTCACAGTTTCCTACTTTCAGCACATCCTCTTCTTGACTCAGTCGAACAGCATTCAATCTTGTAATTTGGCAGCTGCCTTTCTTCAAATGGTGTTCAGTTGGTTCGAAGCGATGCAGTGTATTTTCAGGTGGCGTTTCTTCACCTGATTCATTATTTAACACTTCATTCTTTGCTATAATTTCATAGCATAAACTGTGTGGAATGATTGCCTTAGATTCATCACTTCTTGGTCTGCTTTCCTGATACCAAGTACTATCAATTTCATTTCCTTCACTTCTGGAAAGTTCAGCCGTTTCATTACCCCCAGTTCCGGGAAATTCAGCCGTTTCATAACCCCCAGTTCCGGGAAATTCAGACGTTTTATAACCCCCAGTTCCGGGAAATTCTGATGTTTCAGTACCTCCATTTCTGGGAAATTCAGACGTTGTCTCCATGTCCCACAGTCCTCTGTAATCACCCAGGTCAGAACTGCCGCTTGGTCCCCTGGGCCTGCCCTGCTGACTAGTGGTGTTTTCAGGCTTTTCTTCAGTGCTGATATCTTCGTTGCTTCTGAACACCATCTTTTTGTAGTGCAAGTTTTTTGTGAAGTCCTGCTTGATATCAGTGACATTGTTAGATTTTGAATATCCATTTTCTTTTTCTTTTTCAGTTTGACATATATCAACCGCATTAAACAATTTTCTTGTATAGCTGTGATGTGTACCAAACATGATAGTGTTGATCAGCATAATATTGTCAGGCATACACATTGTTGGCCTTCTTGATTTATTTATCGCTAATGCAAACAAAGCTTTGGGGTAATGATTTTACTTATTAGTGGCACCACGTGGGTATGGATGGATAGAGGGGTGATGTCAATGTTTCATAACACTGTCGGAAATTCACATCAAGTGTTTATTGCGTTTTGATTCACAGCCTTTCGTGTGGACGTCAGGGTGATCCTGCATATGAATGAAAGTCACTCCTTCAGTACCAAGTTCACACAATTGGACAAAGTCCTCCATAATTAGTGCTTCTGTTGCCCGAAGCGTGTCTATCTATGTGCAAAGGGAAAGTAAATCTCTTTGTTGACCCCGGCCTCCCTTTGTTGTTGCCCTCTGATGTCGGTTCAACTGTCTTCCCCTCGGTTCACTTCAGTTCATTTCGCTTCAGTTCACCTGGTGATGGGAAATGTGGGTAAAGTGAAGAACGGGGACGTTTCTTTTCATTCCTGAACTTGTGTGTATTGCTTGATCGTGAAGTGATCAGTCCTCGTGAGATATGAGTGTGTGTGTGTGTGTGTGTGTGTGTGTGTGTGTGTGTGTTTTGCGATCAATGGTAATCACATGAATATGTGTGCACTTGCCGATTAGCAGCTCTGTGGTCATTATTGCTGCTAGGCTACTGTTGAGATTTGGTGTTCATAAGCATTCATTGATAATCTCTCTCTCCCTCTCTCTCTCTCTCTCTCTCACTTTGATATAGATAATTCAGGTAATTATAGAGATATAGAGATATAGCATTATGTGTTGTAAAAAGCAAAATGTATAGTGCAATTATGAATAATAATTATTTATTGTCATGAATAATAGACTCCATGAACTGAATGAACATAATCTGACGGGTGAATATCAAGCTGGATTTAAAAGGAATTATTCAACACTTCATCACATGTTTATGTTATTGGCATTGATACAAAAACAATTCTCTTTTAATCGTAAATTGTTTGTGGTCTTTATTGACTTGGAAAAAGCATTTGATTCCATAGAAAGAAATTCATTAAGGCCTATTCTTTTGAAAACGGTATTAAGGAAAATATTTTCGTTGTATCTACAGTATGTTTACTAAGTTTAAAACCAAAATTAGATGTGGAGCCAGATTAACAAATTACATTAATTGTACCCGTGGTGTAAAACACGGTGATGTTTGCAGTCATGTTACGTTTTTCTTATTTATTAATGAGGTAGCATTAGGAGTAATCAGAGAAAGTAGACATGGAGCAACATTTATGCTTTTTGAATTAGTTATACTGTAATTGGCTGATGATGTTCTATTATCCGAAACTGTGACAGGTTTACAAACACAGTTTAACCATCTATGTCATGCAGCTTCAGCTCTGCGTTTAAATGTAAACACAAATAAAAACAATGATCGTTGTATTCATGAAAGGAGGATATTTAGCTGCCAAGAAAAGATGGTTTTATAATGGTGTTGTCATGTCAGTTATCAATGCACATAAATACTTGGGAATTTACTTTTCCACAAGGTTGAGTTTTAGGGTAGCATGTAACGATCTCACCAGCAGGGGAAAAAAGCTTTGTTGTATATTTTGTGAAAATTGTGAAAACTGAAATGTAATTCTTTGAATCCATATTTAAAGTTGTTTGACCCATATATTCAACCAATAGTCCAGTATGGTGCCGAAAGGCTGCATTTCACTATGAAAAGATACATTTTTTTTTTTTTTTTTTTACATTTACAGGATTTTTAGGCGCAGAAGAGCGAACTCCCGATGATCTTATTTTCGGGGGAACAAACAGGTATCCTATTCATACAATTTTAGTTATGAGATTCATTGAATATAGGTTAAAGTTACTGTGAATGCATAAGAATGTCTCACACAGCCTGCAAAATGTTATTTAATCATGATACACGTGGCAAAAGAAACTGGGCTACAAGTATACGCTGTGAATTGTTTATGTTTGGATTTGGTTATGTGTGGCTTAGTCGAGGTATTTAGGAGATTGATGAGTGTATTCGGACTTTTAAAGAAAGATTTATTGTATGTATATGGCAAGAATAGGATTTCCGAGTTAACAACAGTGAAAGATTTAATATCTATAAATCCTTTTGTACTATACCCGAAGTCAAACCCTATTTACTGATGAATCTAGATAGACATTCAAAGTATTCAATAACTAGATTTATACTTGCCATTTCGGAAATTGCAGAACATAGTCACTCGTATAAAGTACATAATGAATCTGATTTATGTACACTTTATAAGAAAGGGAAGGACAACGTGCACATTTTTCTATCCTGTCCTGTCATGTGTGACTTAGAGTACAGTACATACCATTGAATTTTTTTAAAAGTTCTCTCGTCAGTTTAGATTGTTGCTGTTTGTGGCATCTACACACGAACAAACTATCAGAAATTCTCAATTTACCTGTACAAAGCGTTAGTTTAGATTGTCGCTATTTGTAGCATCTACACACGAAGAAACTATCAGAAATTCTCAATTTATCTGTACAAAGCGTTTAAGCTTCGATCCACTCTTACCGTCGTAAAGTAATTCATTGAGCTTGTGTCACTTCTCATGACATGTGTATGACTTTGCTAAGTGTAGTTACATATGCGTGTGTTATTTAATTGTACTGTGCACCACTTAGCTGAGTGTATAGTATCGCTGGACGAAGTATGATACTTGTCCTTTTTTGTCTTTTCTTTCTTTCTTTATTATTATTATCATCATTACTACTACCTTTTTTTCATATTATAATTATCATTTATTTATCTATTTATGTATTTATTTACTTATTTATGTCCGCTTATCTATTATTTATCAACCTTTTTTTTCTTCTTTTTTTCTCAAGGCCTGACAAAGCGCGTTGGGCTATGCCGCTGGTCAGGCATCTGCTTGGCAGATGTGGTGTAGCGTATATGGATTTGTCCGAACGCAGTGACGCCTCCTTGAGCTACTGAAACTGAAACTGAAACTGAAAATTAATGTTTTTTTTTTCTAACACCCTTTCATGAGGGGCAATAGTCTTTATGAATCAACCATTCATTCATTCATTCATTCTCTCTCTCTCCCTCTCTCTCTCTCTCTCTCGACTTCGCCGCCCCCCCACCCCCACCCCCTTCCCCACCGCTCCATCCCCCTCCCGCCCCCTCACATATATCTACAAACAACCACACACCACTCACTACTACTTTTATATATACACACACCCAGAAGCAACGATATGAGCAAAAATACAGATTTATTCTGGCCTTTTTTATTTTTATTTTTTGTTTCTGATTTATTGATTTCCTTCTTTCTTTCTTTCTTCACCAATAAAAATCAAAACAGCGTGTGGGCCAATTGTAGCATGGACGGCTCACGTAACAGCGCGCAGTCAATAAACTCTAACCTGCACTCAGTCTGGCTCGCTTGCAAATGGGCTGTCGAGTCATATCTGATAGACCCGGTGTAACGTGCCGAAACCACTCCCTGTTCAGAAACCACTTCTTAAAGTATTATCAGTATCAGTAGCTCAAGGAGGCGTCACTGCGTTCGGTCAAATCCATATACGCAACACCACATCTGCCAAGCAGATGCCTGACAAGCAGTGTAACCCAACGCGCTTAGTCAGGCCTTGAGAAAAAAAAATCAATTAAAAAAAATTAAATTATTTTTTTTTAAACATAAATAAAATTTTAAAAATAATAACAATAAATATTTTTTTAAATAAAATAAATAAAGTCACACACACACACACACACACACACACACACACACACACACACACACAGAATCACGTATTGTTGTGCGGATCCAGTGAGTCAGTTGTGACGTAACTTTTACGACCGTAAGACACCGACAATCGTTTATATTATCCTTCTCCTCCCATGGCCCAGCCAACCAACCCCCTACCCCTCGGTTCCTCTTCCACATTCTCCACCCCTATAAAATTATACACTTCCCGCGTACCATCCTCAGTGTATTTCAAACCTCGCAGACAACACTTCCCGCATACCATCCTCAGTGTATTTCAAACCTCGCAGACAACACTTCCCGCATACCATCCTCAGTGTATTTCAAACCTCGCAGACAACACTTCCCGCTACCCTCCTCAGTGTATTTCAAAACTCGTAGACAACAATTCCCGCATACCATCCTCAGTGTATTTCAAACCTCGCAGACAACACTTCCCGCATACCATCCTCAGTGTATTTCAAACCTCGCAGACAACACTTCCCGCATACCATCCTCAGTGTATTTCAAACCTCGCAGACAAAATGTCCGAACAAAAGCAACGCGAAGAATTGCTGTTTTGCTTTCTTGTCACGGTTAAATCATTTCACTGCCACCCCCAGCCACCCCTACTCGGGAGCGTCTCGATACTCCCCCGTGACCCCTACTCACCTTGATCTTCGACGTGACGTGACGATGCCGAAGACTCTTTTCGATATTATTCTGGTCCTTTTTGCGCAGAAACTCAGTGTGGAATGATACGTGCGTCGGGGAATGTAGCTGTATTCCATGTAGGACAGAGGTTGTTGTGAACCAACGTGCGGTGTCTTTGTCATTGTCTCGGCCGCCAGTCTAGTAATATCGCGTCGAAACTAATCAAAATAATGCGCGCGCACATTGGCAAACTGACAGCGGAGACACACACAGGCGCACGCACACACACACAGGCACACAGACACAGACACAGACACACACACACACACACACACACAGACACAGACACACACACACACACACACACACACACACACACTGACGAAGAACGGGAATTCCCATTTTCTGATTATAAAACCGGTGCAGCAGGCCAGACCCTCCACCATTCAGAGTAGTCCCCGGAAGATATCCTTGTTTCAGTACAGAATGGCCTAGATCAGAATACACACCGGATATAAACTAGCCTAGGTTACTTTGTACCAGTGGTGTAGTTTGGCTTAGGCCAGGTTTTTTTTGTTTTTGTATTTTTTTAAAAAATCTTATGGGCAATTTCATACCCCCTCTTTTTTCATGAAATACATTGATATTCAGTGACGAGTGTTAGAGAATATCGTCAAGAATTACAAATTTAGAAGGTAGGCTAGGTGAACTGCGAGAGAAGTTTGTTTACATTACCAGTGATCCTTTTTTTTTTTTTTTTTTTCTTAAACTGGGAAAAAAATTGACAATCAGTGTACTCGTTGTTTGGCTAAAACTGATGACTATCTTATTATAAATACAAAATTGGATGTTGAATTTTTTTCTGTATGAAACACCCGTTCTAACTGATCATTATGTTTCAGCGTGAAGTTTGTTTCTTGAGACCTTAAGTTACTCTGATGTATTTTGATTGCTTTTGACGATGATACACTTAGTAATCATAAGTTGGAAATAGAAATAGGGAGACGTGGTGGAACACCACGAAAGGTATTTACAGTCATACGCGAGGTTTGTAACAAATGGCTGTAATTGGGGATTAGTTGCATTTTATCATGGAAGACCCCAAGAATAGTGACATCCGAAAGAACTATTAATTTGTATGTGCCTGAAACAGTTTATGTGTCCGTCTCCGAAATGGGTTTTCAGTTACTTTTTTTTTTCCGTTGATGGTGGTTGAAGACTGGAGGGGCAGTAAATTTGTTTAGAGAAAGCCGAAAAAAAATTGTTAGCAATCAGTAAGTTTATTTAATTTGCAAAAGTTGTTCATTTAAATATACAGTTTTAGCTTTGATACATATTTTGCTTTCTTTATAGTGTTGTGTATTTGAAAGTGGCATTTGTATGGTATGTGGAATCATCATTTTGATAGTAGTCCTCCAAGCACCAACAGCGGTGAAAGGCTAAAGAAAATGTGAAAGTTTCATAATCTTATAAGTAATGAAAGAAAGAAAAGAAGAAAAAGAAGAAAAAAAGGGAAAGAAAGAAACAAAGAAAGAAAAACAAACAAACAAACAAACAAACAAAATCAAACGAGAATATTGAGGGTAGAGGTCGCCTCAAAAAAGTAAAAGGGCTAGAAAGTAAACAAAGAAAAAAAAGGAACATTATTTAATATTGCAGTAACCCGCGAACACCCAGATCCTAACAGATGAAGAGGGAGATGGACAATAGTCACAAATCCAATCATAACCCCTTAACTAAACATTCAACTAAATGGGGCCACAATTAATATATTATCAGACAAAATAAATCCATGGTGATGCAGAACACACAAAAAGCTATGTTTACTATGAGGCATGGATCGTCACGGTGTCAGATTGCTTCCTAAATAAAAGAGGAATCTGTCAAGAATAACCACTCAAACCTTTACTTTTCGTAATGGCTTACTTGCAGTTAAAATAAGTCAAAACCTTAATATCAAAGGAACTGATATTGAATATCTATCTATCTATCTACAACATATTATGATGTATATATATATATATATATATATATATATATATATATGCGGATGATACTGACACCCATAGACAAACAGAAATAAAATTTGAAGTAAAAATGTAGAGGAATTCGAAGCAATCTCTCGTCTCAAACTTAAAAGCTGTGTGTGTGTGTGTGTGTGTGTGTGTGTGTGTGTGTGTGTGTGTGTGTGTGTGTGTGTGTGTGTGTGTGTGTGTGTGTGTGTGTGTTGTACATTGTTACTTATTATTTTAGTTCACGGCACACTGAAACTGTTGGATTTTTTTCTCTTAGCAAGTTTGTGCAATATAACACTATGTCATTTTATTGTTCCTTTGTTATTCAATACTTTTTTTTTCCAGTCATTGTAAAGTGCCTTGACCGTTTGCAGGGGCTATGCAAATTTCCATTCGGCCTATTACTATTATCATCATTATTATTATCATCACCATTACACATCATCATCATCATCATCAGTAGCAGTAGTAGTTGTAGTTGTAGTATACAGACCACAGTTCTAAAAATATGTTGATAGAACATGTCTTCTTTTGAGCACCTTTGCTAACTGAAGCCAGCAGAAGTGTCCAATCAGCCATTTTGCCACTCGTATCAGTACAGCGCGAAACCGTAACTTCATAAATGTAGCCGAGCGTTCAGCTGGCTGCAATGACTGCTTTTCGGCAAACTTTCACTTGCTCGCGGAGTTTGTAAAGTTGACATGCCTGTACATGTGTGCCTCCACAGCAAGTTTGTGCTACGTGTCACTGCACTGATTTCCTGTAATAA
>NC_134898.1:15415571-15420571 GCF_041734735.1 Babylonia areolata | reverse complement strand
TAGTAGAACTAGAAGCAGTGGTTGGACGTCTGCGTCTGCGAGGGTTCTCTGCTGAGAGCGGAGAAGTTTTGTTGTTGGTGGGTTTTTTTTTTGTTGTTTTTTTTTGGGGGGGGGTTGGGGGGGGGGGGGGGGGGGGGGGGGTGTTCTGCTGTGTGGGTTGGGGTGGTGTGGACCGATTGCAACCAGTGTACTTTGGTCATGGGTGATGTGATCCTTCACAGTGTTTTAGCCCCAGCTGTTTGCTGTGATTTGTTGTTTTGGTTCATAACTACGGTGTAAAGAGAATTGTTGATAGTTTCTTGTAAATGAGTACAGGAAAAAAAGAGAGGACCAATGAAAAACAGATTCACTTTCTCTGTCTCTCTCTCCCTGTCGGTCTGTCTCTAATTTATATATATATATATATATATATATATATATATATATATAATGCAAATACAAATACAAATATATAGAAGTATGCAAACTGTACTGAATGATGTGTGTATACTTGTTAACAAAGTGTGATGGAAATCAAACACAGAGACAGTGTGTGGGTTTTTGCATATGGAAGACATTAATTTTGGGGGTGAGTGAGTGCCATCTTAACTCCCCCTTGCCCCCCCACCCCCCTCCACCCCACCCCCCTCCCCTCCCCTCCTTACCATCCCTGAACTCCTCTGCCCAGCTCCTATACATACAAATATACAGAAAACAAAAACAACAAAAACAAATAAACAAAAAAAAAAAAAACCCCAGAAAAACCAAAAAACAAAAAAAAAGTAATATCTTGGAACTTAGCAAAACCTGTTCTGAGTCTGCAGAAAAAAACCAAACAAAAAACCCCCCAACCATTTTTGATGTGTCACTTTCACTCCAAGTGCATGCGTGTGTCCATTGCAAATATTACAAAAGTTAACACAGTCATGGTGTTATCACATGCCACCAAACATTGCTGCATGCAGCATTGTATGCAGAAAAAAAAAAAAAAAAAAAGCATTTTTGATGTGTCACTTTCACTCCAAGTGTTGTGCGTGTGTTCACTGCAGATATTGCAAAAGTTAACACAGTCATGGCGTGATCACACCCCACCAAACATTGCAGCATTGTTTTCTTTGTTGGTGAGAGTGCTTTCTTTATTATAAGCCACCTTTTTTTTTTTTAATGATGATAACAAAAAATAGTAGCATTATAAGCCACATTTTTTTTTTAATGATGATAACAAAAAATAGTAGCAGCATTACCACTACTACTACTAGTACTACTGCTTCTGCTGCTACTATCTACTACTACTACTACTACTACTACCGCTGAACAGCTTAGTGTTCAATATGCTGATGTAGGTTAGAAACGGTGAACTTCCATACCTGTAAACCAGATTTGAGTCTCTGCAAGTAATTTCTCATTGAGTGACCATGGTTTCCTGAAATTGTCTCATTGGTTATTATTCATCTGTTGTTAAGCACTTGTGTGATTTCTGTGGGAAAAAAAATGCACTGATTCTGTATGTTCCCAGATTGTGTTGTGGCAGGCACAAAACTTAAAAAATGTGGGATGATTTCTCGGGATGAGATTTCTTTGGCTGTGAAATTGGCTGTGTGATCATGTGTGTGTGTGTGTGTGTGTGTGTGTGTGTGTGTGTGTGTGTGTGTGAGTGAGAGCAGTAATCCTCCATACTCCAATAGGAGTGAAAGGATAATTAAAACTTGTGTTTGTCTTATTTGCAATGTGTCGACAGGTTATAAAAAAAAAAAAAAAAAAAAAAAGTAATTCATCCTATTTGTTAACCTAACTGAACTGGAAAGAGTGTTTCAATATCCATGATAATCAAAAGTGCCAGTCGTCAGTGTCATTATTGTATGTAATGTAACACAGAGGGATGTCTTTTTTTGATTTTGTACATTGACTTGTTTGATTGTACTGTTTTCTTTCTTAAATGGCAACAGCCGCACTGTTTTATTGTAGTTGTTTATTACAGTCAGACACAGACACACAGACATCCCCCCACACACACACCCCCACCCCACACAAATGCATGATATATGTAGGTGGTGTGTGTGTGTGTGTGTGTGTGTGTGTGTGTGCGTGCTAAAGCATGCACTGATTCATTTCAACAAAACCGTATACTCGTGATAACTTACAAAAACCTGGTCCCCACTTGCTTTTCATTCTCAGTGCTACATTATTATATTGTACTGTAACCTTTCCACTTGAGTATCTGTTGGTATTATGTACCACTTGTTGAAAGATCCATCAGTGTAATTTTACTCTCTTTTTTTTTTTTTCTTATGAGAACAAGTGTACAGTTATTGAACAATCGTTTGTACTGTGTGTAGCCCTTTGGTTTGAAAATAACAACTAAAATTACATACTGGAAAAGGTTACACTGGTTGTGTTTGTAAACCAGCCATAGATTTTTCGATATTGAGAATACATTTGTGTACTTTCCAGATCCAGAACTTCAAAGTCTTGTCTTGTGCAATGTAAATTTTACTCACTGTCAAATGTCTGGAGGTTTTTTTTGTTTGTTTTTTCTTTCAGATTCTGCTGAACAGTGTAAGTGGTTTACAATGGTAGGATTTTATGGATCAAGAAGTACAGCCCCTAAATTGTTTTATGCAGTTGTATAAAATTTAGAAAAAAAAAAAAAAAAAAAAAAAAAAAAAAAAAAAAAAAAGGAAGTGAAATTCTATATTTCTCTGTCTCGCTCTTTATGTCTCTTTCACTCTTTCACCAACCCCCTATCCTCTAATCCTCCCACCCCTCCCCGCTTCCCCCCCCCCCCCCCCCACTTTCCCATCTCTGTGTGTTTTTATTTTTGTGGGGTTTTTTTTGTCAGCAGATGTAGTGTGGTATATGAGTCTGCACGCTTCGACACCTCCTTGAAACAGAAGCTGAAACTGTGTTTGGTTTGTTGATGTTGATTCCCCCCCCCGGCCCCCCCCAACCCCCACCCCCCACCTCACTGATGGTTTTGAGATCCATTGCTGTGTTTTGTGTGGCAATTTTTCACGTATTTTCTTGCTGTAATCTAGTCCTGACTTTACGAACTGTGATAATAATCAGATACGTATACATCTTTATCGTGATGTGAAGTGTAATGATAATCAGATATATATATATATATATATATATATATATATATATATATATATATATATATATATATATATATATATATATATATGACTTTATGAACTGTGATAATAATCAGATATTTATACATCTTTATCATGATGTGAAGTGTAATGATAATCAGATATCATATATATATATATATTTGTGTTTGTTCAGTGTTCTTTTATAAATCAGTGGGTTTTTGTTGTTGTTGTTGCTTATGTATGTGCATGTGAGTGAAGGTACACTGGATGTTGCGGACAGTAAGCGTAATTTCTTATATCAATATACATCATATTCAGTTATATTATTGTATGATATTATGATCTGTTCTAATCTATTCTGTTACATTACATTATGTTATGTCATATTATACTATATTATCCTTTATCATATTTTATTTTTTTGTTGTGAAAAAAGTAAGAATAATTTTGGTCTTCTCTGTTGTCAGTATTTTTGTGTGTGTGTGTTTTTGTGTTCTGCACCCTCACTTCATCACTGGATGCAAAATATTACTTACGTTTTAATTTATAGTTATTCATTTGTTGGTTTATATGGGAAAAAAAAAAACAATTAAAAAACAAAGTAAAACAAATGATACTTGGAAACAAATAAATATCAATACGTGAAATGACATTTTCAATGCTTTGTCATTGAGGTGATAATGCTTGATACACTTAGATAAACGTTGCCATGGAATGTGTACAATCTTAAAGTGCCTGATAAATACTGTTGCTTTTTTTTTTTATGTATGAATTGTCATTTGATTCGATTATAAAAAATAATTTTGTGCATAAAATTTCATCCAAGAATTTTACTTTATTTTGTATACCATACCAGCTGTACACCAAGGATAAAAAGGCATGGGTTTGTGTATTTGTTTTTCTATACACATGTGTTTGATTTCCTTTTTTATTGATTTTTTTATAAACATAAAAAAAAAAAATTATATTGATCTTATATTAATTTTTGAAAGAAGCAGCACTGATTGAAATAAAACATTGTGAATAACACAGAATGTTGTGTGGGATGATATTGATTTCTAGTTTTAAAGAGATAATCATTTTTCAATTATGTATTATCTCTCTGTCTCTGCCTCTCCAGTTGTCACTGTGTGTTTGTCTGTCACTTCTCTCTCTCTCTCTCTCTCTCTCTCTCTCTCTGTTGCTCTTGGTGTATTTCTCTTTCTTTCTTTTTTTTTTTTTATCACAACAGATTTCAGTTTGTGAAATTCGGGTTGCTCTTTCCAGGGAGAGCGCGTTGCTACACTGCAGCGTCACCTTTTTTTTGTATTTTGTTCCTGCGTGCAGTTTTATTTGTTTTTCCTTTTGAGGTGGAATTTTCTACAGAATTTTGCATGGAACAAACCTTTTGTTGCCGTGGGTTCTTTTACGTGCGCTAAGTGCATGCTGCACACAGGACCTTAGTTTATCGTCTCATCCGAATGACTAGCGTCCAGACCACCACTCAAGGTCTGGTGGAGAGGGAGAAAATATCAGCGGCTGAGCCATGATTCGAACCAGCGCGCTCAGATTCTCTCGCTTCCAAGATGGACGCGTTAACTCTCTCTCCGTGACTCATGTTGTTTGCATGTCTGTCCGTCTGTTTATTTGTGCCTATGTTATAATTTGTGCATCTCAGAGAGAGAGAGAGAGAGAGAGAGAGAGAAAGACAATACATGCATGATGTTACATAAACAATGTCCCAGAATTACATTTACAGCCATTTGATCTGAAAACATGAAGGCGTAAAAATGTTCATGCAAATTTGACGTAAACCTCACATGCAATAATCACAATATCCACAATAAGAGAATAGTCATAGCATAGCATTCTACAATAAATGGTAGACATAATGTTTAACATCAAACTATTCAACAATATTTTATATTAATACAGGATATA
>NC_134898.1:15395571-15413071 GCF_041734735.1 Babylonia areolata | reverse complement strand
AGGGGATTACAGTCTATGTCACTCCCCATGACGTCTTCTGTTGAGTATATACAACAGAGCAGGGAGGATGACAGGTTTGAAGAAGATTAACGCCGATATGTGATCTCCTGTGATAGTATACTGAATCGAGTTGTAAGGCCTTCGAGTGTTTGT
The DNA here is from genome assembly GCF_041734735.1 of Babylonia areolata. NCBI lineage: Eukaryota > Metazoa > Mollusca > Gastropoda > Neogastropoda > Buccinidae > Babylonia > Babylonia areolata. Next base: position 15,412,918 of record NC_134898.1, on the reverse strand, counting down.
TATCTCTGAGATAAAGCGTCGAGAGTATGATTATATATAGTGGGATGTGTAGAGAGTTAAAAGAAAATAATCTATTAATCTATGAAGTCAAGTATTGTATCGTAGCCTAGTGTATTGTATTGCAATGCATTGATTTTTTTTTTTTTGTCACGCACAAACACACACGTACACACACACACACACACACACACACACACACTGTTGAGAAAATAATATCAATCTTTTAATATATATTACAAGTTATTCATAATCTTGCCCCCCCCCCCCTCCACCTTTTTTTTGTACTTGTTTCTCTGTGCCTGTGTCTATGTACATGGAGATCATGTGTGCTTGCACGAAGTTTATGCATTGCTATTGTTTGTTCAGTTACCCATGTGTGTGTGTGTGTGTGTGTGTGTGTGTGTGTGTGTGTGTGTGTGTGTGTGTGTGTGTGTGTGTGTGTCTTGTCTGTGTCTGTGTCTGTGTGTCTGTGTGTGTATGTATGTGTATAGGGGCTAAAAACAAACAAACAAACAAACAAAACACTCGCACCACCCTATCCGACCTTATCCTCTCTCGAAAGCCGACGTGCCAAAGGGGATTACAGTCCATGTCACTCCCCATGACGTCTTCTGTTGAGTATACAACAGAGCAGGGAGGATGACAGGTTTGAAGAAGATTAACGCCGATATGCGATCTCCTGTGATAGTATACTGAATCGAGTTGTAAGGCCTTCGAGTGTTGTTATCTCTGAGATAAAGCGTCGAGAGTGTAAATATATATATATATATATATATATATATATATATATATATATATATATATATATAATGCGATGTGTAGAGAGTTATGAAGTCAAGTATTTTATTGTGTTGTAGCCTAGTGTATTGCATTGCATTGATTTTTTTTTTTTTTTTTTTGTCACACACACACAGAATGATACACACACACACACACACACACAGAATCACACAGAGAATCACACACACACACACACAGAATCAACCCCCCCACCCCCAAACACACACAGAGCCACAGACACACAGACACACACACACACCCACACACACACACACACACACACATACACAGACACACACACACACACACACACACACACACCCACACCCACACACACACACACATACATTCTCTGTGTGAAATTTGGGCTGCTGTCCACCATAGTGTCTATCTCTCTTCATGTCTCTGTTTCTTCCCGTCTCTCTCTCTCTCTCACACTCTTTATTTCTTATAGAGCTGTTTAAACGACGTTGTTTGTATTACCGTTTTTGTGACATGTGCATGCTTATTCCAATTCGATTCCTTATCGCTTGGTCATTGTCTGATATATATCAATTTTCATGTCTAGTTCTCTCTCTCTCTCTCTCTCTCTCTCTCTCTCTCTCTCTCTCCCCTTAATTTTTCTCCTCTTATTCTCCTCTACCTGTTTAGTGTTATAAATGCCAAACTATCATTTGTGTAACCGTGATTATAATGTGCATGCTGTATTTATATAACGATTTCCCCCCTCTGTTTTATTTTACTGTTTCCCCTTCGAGGACCGGATGGAGAAAAAAAAGCAAAAAAAGAAAAGAAAAAAAAAAAGCATTATCTTGCTTACTCTGCTATTCTCAGAATTCTTTTTATTTTCATTTTTCTATTCAATTCAGATAAATTCATTTTAATTCGTTCAGTTCAGTTCAGAAATATTATGAACGTCCATGTTTGTTTAAATTGTGTTTAGTGATGGCATCATCTGATGATGGTGTCATACGTAATCTCGCATTGTATTTACACAGAGCTTTTAAGTTAAGAGAAACGGTATTATCATAGTTTCTTTAACTAACTGTGAAAATGGTGAATGTTTACTGATAGTATGATGACATCTGCATACTGTATTATCGCCCTTCATTCATATGGGGCTATGGCCTTGAGTGAATAAATCATCTCAATCTCAGTCTCTCTCTCTCTCTCTCTCTCTCTCTCTCTCTCCATCGCTCTCATTTTGAAAAGGCTTTTGATTCCATAAATAGAAATCTCCTTTGGCCACTTCTCTTAAAGAATGGTATAACAGGTAAATTATATAGGTGCATCAAAAGCATGTATGATGTAGTTAGAGCTAGAGTTCGACGTGGTGCCAAATTGACAGATTACATAACATGTACTTCTGGGGTTATACAAGGTGACGCATGCAGCCCAGTTCTTTTTTCTTCATTCATAAACGAATTAGCAATAGAAGTAATTAGAAATGGTAATCATGGTGCTATGCTTTCACTTGATGCTTTTGAATTGTTTATTCTTTTGATAGCCGACGATGCCATTTTGATTTCAGAGACAGTTATAGGCCTACAAACACAATTTAATAGTCTACAGCGTGCAACATCTCTGGAACTAAAGGTAAATATGTCTAAAAGTAACATCATAGTATTCCGGAAAGGTGGATATTTAAGTGTGAGAGAACGGTGTTTTTTTAATGGTGCTACATAACTGCCTGTTGTTAATGTGTATAAAATTAATATTTAGGAATTCTATTTTCAACACGCTTAAGTTTTGGTGCTGCTTGCAAGGAACTTGCAAGTAAATTAAAAGGTGCTCTGATATGTGTTATGAAAAGATTATATATGTTAAACAATAATTCATTTCATTAATTTTATTCATTAAGCTTTTTGACTGCCAAATACAGCCAATAGTGCAATATGGATCTGAGTTATGGGGGCTTGATAATTCTGTTTTTCATTGTGAATCAGTTCATTTAATGGCTTTAAAGAAATTTTTAGGAGTCGATAAGCGAACGCCAAACGAACTCGTTTATGGTGAAACAAATCGTTATCCAATACATATAAACTCTGCTGTCAACTGTATTCGCTACTGGCTTAAAATTGTGCGAATGGAAGATAAGAGAATACTGTTTAAGGCTTATAAAATGTTGTATGATTTAGATAATAAGGGAAGGAAAAACTGGGTAACTATGGTTCGTCTTTGTTTGAATATGGATTTGGCTTTGTGGGAAGTGGTAGTTGGTAATGTTAATGGTTTTGTATCTGTTTCCCGCCAAAGGCTGATCGATTGTACATGGCAAACTTGGTTTTATCACATTCACACTAGCAATAGATTTGTTATGTATAGAGCGTTCTGCCGTGTACATGATTTAAAACATTATCTGCTGCTAGACATAGATAGGCACTTGAAATTTATAACAACGAAGTTTAGATTAGGAATATCTGATATGACAACGCATCGCTCAAGGTACAAAACGTTTAGTGCAAATGATTTAGTCTGTCCTTTGTGTAATGAATCCCAAGAAACTGAGGTACATTTTGTCCTTTGTTGCCTGGCACTAAGAACTATTCGTGAAATGTTTATAAAATCAAAATATTACAAACACCCCTCTCTGTTTGAATTTAGTCTTCTTATGTCGTCAAGTAATAGTAAGGACGTTGGTGATTTTTCTTTGTTTTTGTATAAGGTTTTAAACATAGAAATTTAATCAGTACTTCGTGAAATGAATATGATTATATGTTTTGTTATCTGTATTTATACTTGCTTGCTTATGTTCTTTCATTGAGGTGTACAATGTTCATGTGAACCCCTTCACGTTGGGCTGAGGCTTATAGTGTGAACAAACCATTCCGTTTCCGTTTCTCTCTCTCTCTCTCTCTCAGTCTTTCACATAATGTGTCTATCTGTCCATATCCCTATTACCCGTCGCCTTATTTGCTGTCTTTTATGTCTCTTACATCTGTGTTAAATTTTTATCGTTACTTTTCTGTGTTAATTTCAGTTGAATCATTCATGCGTAGCATTCATGCTAGGGTTTTGTTGTTGTTTTTCCCTTGGTGTGTGCGTGTGTGTGTTAGTGTGTGTGTGTGTGTGTGTGTGTGTGTGTGTGTGTGTGTGTGTGTGTTACTCGCTTCCGTTCCGTACAGATGTGAGCGATGTTGTGTTTCTCAGTTTGACGCTGTGATATACTCGTACATTATACATGTATTAAGTATAACTACATTTATATGCGTACATGTTTGTGTGTCTCTTAGAACAACGGCAGATGTGTAAGTCGGCCAAAGTGCTAATATCTTCACCGTTGGAAAATAAAGATTCATTCATTCATTCATTCATTCATTCAGTGTCGTGTTTTCCCTTCCTCTTCAGTCCCTTCACGAGTCTCACCACGTTGTGATCTGCAGTGGCTCGTCATTAGACTGTCCGACCTGGTCTGCTTGTCTGTCTGTCTCTCTGTCTGCCTGCCAGCCTGCCTACCAAGGGCCAAGGGCCGGTACTATTTGTACAGTCGTCCACAACCTGTCATTCCTTCTTATCTTCAATTTTTAGTCCCTTGTCGGCCTCCGCTGACATTGTACAGCCAACGATGACAGAGTTTACAAACCTATCAATCACTGATCGAGATCGAGATGGCAAAGCTTGTTCTAATATCTAGCCTTTTTCTGTTCGATGGATATATTTATTAGCTGAGCAGGTGCTTGATACCTGTATACCTGGCGTTACACTTTACCTTGTACCGTTGTCTTTTTTTTTTTCTTTTTCTTTTTTCGTTTTGTTTGGTATGATTTGAAAAAGTAGGCTCCATAATATTTCTTGATTCTATATGAGACAAATCATTCGGTTAAATGGCAGTATGCCATGTTGCTGGATAGGGGCGCGAGTGTTTGGGGTGTGTGTGCAGAGGGGGTGGGTGGGTGGGTGGGGGGTGGTGGTGGTGAGGGGTGTGAGCATGTCAATGCATGTACTATTTGCTTACATTTATTTATTTGTTTATTTATCTGATCATTCATTTGTTTATCTATTTGTGTTTTATTTATTTATTTATTTATTCATTCATTTATTTTATTTTTTAAATTTGCATCCCTGATAATTATGATGATATGCGGTCACCATGGCCATAAGCGACAATGACAAATAAACAAATGAAATATAATTATACTTATATTCATAGAATTATGTGAGCTCACTTTAACGCAAGACTGGCATCATCTTTTCTCTTTTTGTTGTTGTTGTTGTTGTTGTTGTTGCTTTTTTTTTTACATGAAATAAAGCAAAACAAAACAAGACAAACAAACAAAAAAATTTTTAAAAAATCCAACCCAAAACACATAGATAAACAAACAGGCGTGTGCGTGTGTGTGTAAAAAGGAAAACATATCAATATCAAAACCTGTCTCCTGTTAACATTAATCCAAAGCTTTCCCACACCCCACATCCCGAAGGTCTCACGCCAGTGGTATGACAATACGGATTTTATATTTATCTTCGCGCGTTAACTGCAGTTCTTTTCTTCACTTCTGTTTACCGTCCTGCTTTGCTCTTCTTAGGCGAGACACAGAAACAAACACTGGCCGGGGTTCTTCCTTAACAAACATGAACATTGGAGCAGTGCCCTCCCACACATGCGCTTAGGAAGGCACACACACACACACACACACACACAAACACACACGTACGCACTCACACACACACACACACACACACACACACACACACACACACATGTACGCACTCACTCGCACACACACACACACACACACACACACACACACACACACACACACACACACACACACACACACACACACACACACACACACACACACACACACACGCACACATCTTTCTTTTGGTTTCGATAAACACAACAACAAACAAACAAACAACATCCACCCAAACACAGCTAGTATAGGTCGTCATGCAGGGCCAAAAGAAAAAAAAGAAGAAAAAAAAAAGAAATGAAAACCATACATGCAGTCCAGCTGGATTGGCGTGGGGGAGAAAGACACACGTTATCACACACAGAGAGAGAGAGAGAGAGAGAGAGAGAGAGAGAGAGAGAACCTGGCCAGGACATGTATACACACACCTAGACCCAACCCCCACCCCCTGCCCTCGCTTCCCGCCTCCCCTACCCCCCTCAACCGCCCCCCCCCACACACACACCCGCACACACACGCACACACTCACGATAGGGACCCGGCTATGATGTAGGTCTGTACTCCAAGTCCGCCCCCCCCCCAACCCCCACCCCTCCACTACCCACTCCCCGCCCCCTCTGATTGATTGGGTACGTTTCTCTCAATTCCATCATTGGTTCTCTCTGGCACATGCAGTCGCTGGGTGTGAGGGAGGAAATAAATGGGGTGTTTAGGGACGGAGGGGGGGGGGGGGAGGGATTGGGGGGGAGGGGGAGGGGGGGTAATGGTGGATGAAGAGAGCTAGGTGGGAGGATCAGGAGGGAGGGAGGGAGGGAGGGTAGGGAGGGAGGTCAGGCGGCTGTAGATGGGGTGAAGGGGGCGGCGGAGAGGGGGACAGGGTGTGTGTGTGTGTGTGTGTGTGTGTGTGTGTGTGTGTGTGAGAGAGAGAGAGAGAGAGAGAGAGAGAGAGAGAGAGAGGAAAAGAGGGAGTTTCACTTTCACTTTCTCAGGAAGGCGTCACTGCGTTCGGACCAATCCGTATACGCTACACCACATCTGCTTCGTGGCAGATGCCTGGCCAGCAGCATAACCCATCGCGCTTTGTCAGGCCTTGAGGGCATGCTTATAATTATATCTGTGTACCAAACAGAGTAGATTTCTTTAGCAGCATTTTACATAATTTTGCCAAATGACAACACTTTGTTTTGCCATGTTTTTTTTGTTTTTTGTTTTGTTTTTGTTTAGTGCGCTAAGTGCGTGCTGCACACGGGATCTCGGTTTATCGTCTCATCCGAAAAAGACTAGAAGCTCAGTTGGATTTTCCAAACTTAGGAGAAATGGCGAGAGCGGGATTCGAACCAACACCCTCACTGACTATAATATCGGAAGCTGAACGTCTTAACCATTCTGCCACCTTCCTCCTTCACACACACACACATACACACACACACGCGCGCGCGCGCACGCGCGCGCGCGCGCACAGAGGGAGAGAGAGAGGGAGAGAGAGACACACAGACAGACAAAGACAGAGTCAGAGACAGAGACAGAGAGACAGGGAGAGAGTTTTGGTGAAAGATGGTTGGTTGAAATGACAGCTGGTAAAAATACTTCCGATGACTCTCTTTTGTTTGTCATATTTGGTATTATGTGTCTCTTTCCGTGTTACTATAGCTTGGATCAAACACACACACACACACACACACACACACACACACACACACACACACACACACACACACACACACACACACACACACACACACACACACTGTCTCCAAACACTTTAACTCATTCAGTACGGCCAGTCCTCTCTTCTCCTCTACACAGACCCCTCGGATGTCCAGTGGGTGTCTGAATGACCCAACCTTTAGCTTCCGTCGTCCGAATTGTGGTATCTTTGTCAATATTCACCTCTTCAGTATGAGAGCCTTCCACTTGCAATATTTTGATGGTGGTAATTGGGGTGAAACGCTGTTAATGTCTTCTCTTTCGCCGTTCGTATGGAGAGAGTTAATTGTTCTCATCTCATCTGCATTCATTGACGTGTGGTCAAAATAGATTGGGCAGTCAGAGTGATGATAAAAAAAAAAAGTTATCACCTCTGCCAAGTCAAAAACCGCTTTAATTTTGTTGCAGAACTAGGCTACGTCAGTTTGAACAAACACTATTGGAGACTGTGGTGGGGGAACAGCAAACAGTCACTGAGTGCCTGGAGACTTGTCCTTCCCTATTCAATGCTCTGGTCACGGAGGAAAAAAAATCAACTCAAATTTCCAAGATGGCAGCAAAGGCACAGTGTATTTTGCGCAGTACATATGGTTGAAAAAAAAAAAGGGGGGGAGGGAGAATTTTTTTTTTAAAAGAAAGAAAAGAAAAGAAAGCAAAGAAAAAAAAAAAGAAAAGAAAAAAAAGAAACCAGGGCTTTTAGACGGAGTCTATGCAAACACCAATCATGGCAATTTGTGCTGCGTCACTCAGTGAAAGTTGGTAGCTTAAAACAACAACACCAACAAGAAAAAAAAAAAAAAAAAAAAAAAAAAAACACATTCACCAAACAGCATTTGTTTCCATTTTCCATAATATGTTTATTTTCAAATCTTTGGCATTGGATTCTTTTACTCAGTTTAAGTGCGGATTATAATTATTTTCTATAAAGTCGAGCGATTCAGGTCACTTCTTCTTCTTCCTCTGCTCTGTAGCAAAGGGGAACCTTTAACTCTCTCCATACGAACGGCGAAAGAGACGACGTTAACAGCGCTTTCACCCCAATTACCATCATCAAAATATTGCAAGCGGAAGGCTCTTATACTGAAGACGTGAATGTTGACAAAGAATACCACAATTCTGACGACGGAAGCTAAAGGCTGGGTCAATCAGACACCCACTGGACATCCGAGGGGTCTGTGTAGAGGAGAAGAGAGGGCTGGCCGTACTGAGTGAGTTAAACTGACCTCGTTATAACTATATTTCCTCTTTAATGAAAACACACACACACACACACACACACACACACACACACACACACACAACATTCTTTTTGAAAGCTCAGACACTAACTTATTTAACTGCCTACCTCATTGCTTCTCATCCTACCTACCTGCCTATTTATCTTACCTATTTGATCTAGTTCATAGTTTGTCAATCACAGCGTTACCTGTAGTTTATCCTGATAACCCATCGAACATTTAAAACAATCATTATTATTTTTTACGAAGAAATATAGTTTGTCAATCACAGTGTTACCTGTAGTATATCCTGATAACCCATCGATCATTTAAAACAATCATTGTTAATCGTTTTCGAAGAAACAGTTCACTACCATTTTCATTTTCATGATGGCGGGTTCGTTCACTTGAAGATTTTGTTATCGACTTATCCTACCTCAGTCGCATGCACTTGCTCAAGGTCTCGCAGCACTCACATGAATGAACTGCACGCGCAACAGTTTGATGATTAGCACACGTATTCCTCTTTCATGAACTCAGTCAGTCAACCATCAAGCTTAAGGGCAAGTGAAAAGTCAACAACGGTTCTTTCAGCTTAGATTTGAAAACAAACACATCGTGAACGTTATCCCTGATCAGCTAATTCCATGGTTGTTGTCTTGCTCAGAGTGAGTCAAACCAATGTCCAAGTTGCAATCAGCCAGACCATAGATATAGTGGAGAGAAGGATATGCGTCTGAAGTAATAGTGAAGGCAAGTCGCAAGGCGTTGTTTTAGCCACTCAGTGTTTTCTCCTCATCTTTCCGTGAACATAAGACGAGGATCTGTTGCATACACGTTGTTCTCTCTTCTGTCCATGAACATAAGGTGAATTCCTGAGGCATGCACATTTTCTCCTTCTAATGCTCTAAGGCATGTATGTTTTATCCCTCTTTATCCACAAATAAAAGGTGAGTATCTGGGGCATTTGCGAATTCTCCTTATCTATCCATGAACAGCAGGTCAGTTTCGGAGACATGTATATATAATATCATCATTCTCCTTCTCATGTTCTGCGGCAGGTAATTTTTTTTTTATTTTTTATCTGTCCATGAACATAAAATGTGTTTCCGGGCTATGTGAGTTTTCTCCTTATCTATTGGTCAACACAAGATTGTTTCAGGAGTATACATTTACTATTTTATCTATCCATGAATATAAGGTAAATATCTGCAGCATTCACTCTCCCACCTTATCCACCCATGAACACCACGGCAATTTCTTGGGCATGAGCACCTTTGTCCCTTCCTACGCAATGAGGCATGTATGTTTCTCCTCTATCAATGAAAATAAAATGAGTTTCATACCAGCATGCAATGTCTGTGAAAATCGAGTGATAGACTGCAGTGTTTGCAGTTCGCAAAAGCATGATGTTTAGATGAGGAAAACATAAGAGAGAGAGAGAGAACAAAAGAAAGGCTGAATGAGGGACCGAAAGGTAGAACGGTAAAGTAAATAGACATAAACAAAGAAGAACGGTAAAAGGACAACAGGTAAAGGAAGGAAGACTGGAAGGAAGGGAGGCAAACGAAATAATTATAAAACACACATGAACTAAAGATCTCCTTGCCGTCTGCCATTTTGAGAACATCGTCGGAATCTCTGAGAGGAGTACGAAAAATAACATCATGGACTGACCATGCTAAGTGTCAATGGTTTTGTTCCTCCAGAATTGTGTTTAGTTCCTTATGAATTGGGTTCTGATCCTCATAAACAATTAAAGAAAAAACACATCCAGCTTTATGACTGATGCCTACTGGGAAGCAGCAATGCTAAAATATAAATGGGAAAAATTCCTGGAGCGATGCAGATGTATAAATACGTCACTGGCAAATACTGAAGCGTTTTAGAGGACGTATGTAAACGTCCTTGGCACTCAAGATCATGTTGACACTGGAAAAGAAAGAAAGAAAGAAACAAGAAGTGATATTGCTGACCGTTTACATGTGACTGAGGACTTCGATTCGTTCACGAAGTGTATAATAAAAAAAATATATAGTTAACAAGCGGAGACACCTATCCTCCTCCTCTCTCAATCCCTGGCCAAACATACATACGCCTTACATACCCCCACCAGCATGGAGACTCTGTTATCGCGCTGCGCCGCTTGATCAGCGAATCCAAGACCCAAGCAATCAAAGAAACTAACTGCAGTCCACGTCACAAGAGGCTATGTAAACTGGAGGATGGATTAAGTTTCCTAGTACTCGGATCTGGACGGTTGGGTAGGATGGCGGGGAGGAAGAGTTACCACACTGAAAGGTGAAGAAACTCTTGACTTCGCTCACGCACGGTGTTACACTTTCTGCCGCTCTCTCTCTCTCTTCGTGTTTGCCTGTTGCCTTGAAGTGGGCATGCCCTCGTAAAGACTGACAAGGGGACGAGTGATAAAGTGTGGTTTTGAGTTCTGTGTTTAGATGATGGACACGGGTCTGAACTTAACACACGCTGTCACATAGATTTCAGTACGCCCTTTTCACAGACGACACTGCAATCTTCCGTGTGGGTGAACGGGAGATTTCGAGTCGCTCGTTGTCTGGCGTTGGGAATTTCTATTACACTGCGTGCCAGAAAACCATAATTTGTTTTGGTTGTTAAACGCCGATTAGAGTACTTTTTCTTTTTCCAAAAACAATACGAAAATATTACATGTGTCTGAAGTTGGAATTAATCAAATTCGTCTGACAGAAGTGTGAGTTTGAAATCATATACTGTATGCCCAAAAGAGCGACTTCAGGCCAAAGCGCGATCGAAACTGTGGACCAATGTGCATTTCATGTAAAGATCAATCCATGAAAGGAAAAAACTATACAAGACATACTTTTCGACAATGAATCTAAATGACTTTTTTGGAAAGCTCCAGGATGTGCCACTGTGATGTGTGAATACTTAAAACATTTTTTTAAAAACAGAATCAAACATAACTGAAGGTTTTATTTCTACGCCTACAAAGTTCAGAAACTGACCGCCTCGAATTTCAATTCCCTCCAGCCACCCACCCACCACCACCACAACAACCAAGTGAGTCAATCTTAACAACGAGAACAACGAAACAAAGAATAACAAAGCGATGTCAAACAATAGCCATTGAATGGTCACTGTGCTTGAAAGTGTTAGACCAACCCCATCTGTTTCACTTTTCGATTGCCACAGAACAGTTCCAGAACAGCTTCTTCCTGTGCATCTTCATTTCCTTCATTAACAGCTTCTTCCTGTGCATCTACATTTCCTTCATTTAATCAGCCAATTCTGCTACGATGACGAGCTGGGTGGAGGAAGGTACTCTTGCTGACCTAAAAAATCGCCTCGACAAAGTTCGTGTGGACCAGTCCCGACAGAAACAGGAAGGTAAGCAGACATTTTCAGAGGAATATGAAGAGTAAACGAGCAGGATTTGAAAATATTTTACTTATTGAAACATTCATATGATTATATTCATTTCTTTGTGTATTTATTTGTGAAACTGCATGTTTGGTGCATATCTGTTATGCATGTGTGGGTGTATGTGTGAATGTGTGTCTTCATGTTTTACATTTATTTCCTTATTTATCATCATTGTTGTCTTATTTATTTGTTTGTTTATTTATTTATTTATCATTATTTTATTACTATTATTATTACTACTACCTTTTTAATATCATAATTATTATTTATTTATTTATGTAAGCTTATCTATTATTTATTCACCTTTTTTTTCTTTTTTTTTCTCAAGGCCTGACTAAGCGCGTTGGGTTACGCTGCTGGTCAGGCATCTGCTTGGCAGATGTGGCGTAGCGTATATGGATTTGTCCGAACGCAGTGACGCCTCCTTGAGCTACTAAAACTGAAACTGAAACTGTGTATTTATCTATGAAATCCTGTCAATATCTATCCACTTGTATGTTTATTTTTCGAATTCTTCAGAAAATCTTTGTGGAATATAGAATCGTTTTGTCAGCTACTATTATAATAAATCAATGAAGGTGATGATGATGATTGCTGTTGTCTTTATCATTGACATAATTATCATGATTTTATCATTACCAACAGAATTTTGCAGTAAAAAGTAGAGGTGGTAGCAACGGTATTTGTATATTTTAGGATGGACATAATCATTATACTTATTTAAAAAAAATAAATTCGGGATGGAGAGAGAGAGAGAGAGAGAGAGAGAGAGAGAGAGAGAGAGAGAGAGAAGGTAGGATAGCACTCAAAGACAGATATAGATAGGTAGATAGGTAGACTGACAGGCAGAGAGACAGACAGACAGACAAGCAGACACACACACACACACACACACACACACACACACACACACACACACACACACACACACACACACACACAGAAGCAGACAGACAGACAGAGAGTACGATTTGACTAAAATCAAAAGTTACCCCATGTCGTCCTTCTCAATTATTCCGAGAACAATTTCATTGAGAAATAATGGGAAAAAAAAGTGAGAGAAATGACTGCATACGTCACCTTGCTTTACTCCTCTCCAACAAACCAGAAACCTAATAATTTCGCTCTGCATCTTATCCCAGCTTTTAATATATCAATACAGTTTACCGCTATTTCAGTCGTTAAATTCAATACTGGCCACCACAGCTTCCTACGAACTGAATCAAATGCTTTTTGAAAATCAATAAGTGCACCATAATTTTTATAACTTTTTATTGTAGGCAGATTGTTTTTGAACTGCAATTAACAATGTCAGTATGTTAGCAGTAGTACAATATTGCTTCTTAAAACCAAACCAGTTTGGAGTTTACCTGTTATGTTATCAAACTCACCCATTCTTTTGATCTGTAACTGATACAAAAACTATACTATTTACTGCTGCATATCTTATAATGGTACGCCTCTGTGAGTATTCGTTTCATTCACTTCATTGTTCTTGAACAATGGTGAAATAATCAATTCAGTCCCATTCTGTGTATCAATGCCGATTGTTTATCAGCTAAATGATTACAATAAAACAATATTGTTAATCACCTAACTATTGAAAAACAAAGTTCACCTATCAAATGAACAGGTCCAGTCTTGAATTTTCTGTACGCTAACAATACTTCTTCCCAGGATATTGGTCTGTTTATAAATATAAATATATCTGTTTCATTCACTACAGCTTCATTGAAATAATCTGCTTCATGTTCAAGTACATATTTACAATAGATGGATGTATATGGATACTTGATAATCAAACCACTAATCAAGAGATAAAGTAGTTTGTGGTTGATATTAGTGTCTTACAGGAAACTTTATTGATAATTTCCCAAAATATCTCCTGGCATGTAATTTCATGTAACAGCCAAAAAACAAACAAAACAAAACAAACAAACAAAAAAAACAACAACAAAAAAAACAAAGAAAAAAAAATCCAATGTTTTCTTTCCTCTTCCCAACGATCATGATTTTGTGCTGTCTCATTGCAGTACAAAACGGTATAGTACATTATCAACTTTGTCAGAGGTGTGCTAAAATTTTCTACAAAAAAAAGTGTCTCCGGGTATTGCATCAGGTTATTTTACGTTCATGGTCAAACCATTCCTTGCGTTTTTTTTGTACCGGGAACCCTTTTCTTCATGCAAGCTACCCTTCACCGTACTTAGGCTATACAGGAGCGTGTGAAAGGTGAATCGCAATGGTTTGCCCATTACCCAGTCATCTACGCAAGATATATGGTGACCCATTGTCAGTTTATTTGTCGAAATTCAAAATGATGGGAAGGAACAGGACATATCCCTTCTCGCTTTTTTTCCCCAGGCACGATAACAAACCTTAAACAAACGGAATGTTTGTCTTCTTTTGACAGAGTGTCAGAGCGAAGATCGACCCCAGCCACCCGGCGTGTTTGTTTAGCTTTTGTAAATGTGTAACCGATCTGCACACAAAGGCAACATTAAATACAATTAACTACAGCCGCCGTGGCGAACTGGTTAGCATCGCGGACTGACGGCTGGGAGGACACGGGCTCGAATCCCAGCGGAGGTGGGTTTTTCGGCCCGTGGCCGGCTCCTACCCAGAGTTGAGTGTGTTGTGGGCTTAAATGGGGAGACTGGGACCACACAGTCGAGTGTCATCTACTTCAAGGATGCGTCTTTGGGTGTGTTGCTTTAATTACCTGACCAACACTGCAAGTGTCTGTATCTCTCGGGCCTGGTTAATGCTGGGATATCATTATGACAGGAAGCGTAGAGTACAGCCTTGTCACGCAGTCCCAAACCAAAATGGACCTCCATAGCAACATCGTCATCCTCCTCCTCCTCCTCCTTCTCCTTCACCGTCATCAATATAAACAAAATAGTCTCAAAGTCTGTGGCCTTTTATGCCCTGCTCTCATGGTGACCTCAGTTTCGATACCCCTCCACTTCCGTGCTTGGGGTGAGTCCTGTCAATGTCGTCAGTGTCGGCAGATTCATGGGGATCTGTTGTTTGAGGGACATGGTGGCGGTCTCCACTCTGGGAGGGACGCTCACTCAGTCTGGCTCCGCGACTAAGCCATTATTGTCGTTAGTAGGGGGCTTAGTAGGTGGTGTCCTAAGTACATTAAAACAGAACAGGCACCACTGAACACCACCGAAGTGACTCAGCAGCAGTGCAAGGTCTCCTCTGGTGTGTGGCCTCCTGGCGACCTAACATCAATGGTTCCCTGTGGACTGCCAATGCTGGAACTGCGACGGACGAACCCAGGTGTAGCCGTGTATGGGGCAATCTAAATGAGCGGCATGGGAGTAATGCCACTGGGACGGTGCAGATGACGGGGTAGCAAAAAACAAAAAAAACAAACAAAAAAACAACAAAAAACAAAAAAACCAAAAAAACAAAAAAAACAAAAAAACAAAAAAACAAACAAAAAACCAAAAAAAAACAAACAACAAAAAACAAAAAAACAAACAACCCATTAAATTCAATGAACTTGTTCCCTTCCAAAACTCATCTGACACCCAAAAGACAAGTAAACGGGGTGAACTCGAATTTTTGGCCATGTTCTGACAGAGCTTTCTTATGACAAAGCTTTCTTATGGAATCTATCCAAAACACAATGTGCACATAACTGTCCCAACAGTGGGTTATAATTTGATCATTTATAAATGTGTCTGAGTTTTTGTTTTGTTATTGTAGTTATTGTTTCACTGTTTTAACAGTGACATTCTTTTTTTTTTTTTTTTTTTTTTTTTTTGTCTTTGAGAAAGAATGTGTGATAAACACACAAAAGCACACAAAAGTCCAAAATCAAGCAAAAAAAAAAAAAAAAAAAAAAAGCCAAAAAAGCCAAAAAAGCAACACACACACACACACTCACATACATATGCACACACACACACACACACACACAGACCAAGAAAAACAACAAAAAAAAACAAAAACAAAACAAAAACACACAACATACGAGATTTTCATTTTCTAATCAGTTTTGACAGAATACTTAGTTCCAAGAAGAAAACGTTGGAAAGAACATAATCAGCACCTTTGATTTTGACAGCGCCTCCTACACAAGCGTGGAAACTGTCTGTGTACTTTGAACAGCGTGACAAGCAGACAGGCAATCAGGACAGACTACCAGGCATGCAATTAGACAGGCAGATAATCAAAGGTATCGGACACCACCATCCACTTTGGTTTTATCATGCATTCCGGTTCCGTATTAACACCACAGATTGTTGGCCTCACAATCATTGCCAAGTCTGACCTTCCCTCAGTTTCAGTTTCAGTTTCACTTTCTCAAGGAGGCGTCACTGCGTTCGGACAAATCCATACACGCTACACCACATCTGTTGAGCAGATGCCTGACCAGCAGCATAACCCAACGCGCTTAGTCAGGCCTTGAGTGCATGCTTACATATTTGTGTACCTATGAAAGTGGATTTCATTTTACGTAATTTCGCCAGAGGACAACACTCTCGTTGCCATGGGTTCTTTTTCAGTGCGCCAAGTGCGTGCTGCACACGGGACCTCGGTTTATCGTCTCATCCGAAAGACTAGAAGCTCAGTTTGATTTTCCAGTCAAACTTAGGAGAAAGGGCGAGAGCGGGATTCGAACCCACACCCTCACGGACTCTCTGTATTGGCAGCTGAGCGTCGTAACCATTCTGCCACCTTCCTCCCTCAGTGACAGCTAAGACATGAAGGCATGTGTCAGAGCATTACAGCCCCTGCCAAAAGCCAAGGCATGAGCCAGGGGGACAACAGGTCACCGTGTTTATTCCACCGACTTTGTCACGATTGGGGACAGAGGGATAAATCGATCATGGGTGTAGGTCAGGTGAAAGGTGAAACAGAAAGGAGAATGGGAGGAGAAATCCCTGCTTCCTGCTTCGAACATCACCTTCACTAAATTATCATACTTTGAAAATTTGACAGATTTTCAGTATGGCTGTGCTAAAGAGAAGAGAAAAAAAAACCCCAAAAACTCTTAAATCACCGAAATTCTCAGACGGACAAGCAAATGAGTAAAAAATATTCTGGTTGCTTCAGGGGCTTTTGCTTGATTTTTGAATTTTTGGTTGACGTAACTGACAGGTCCAGGAGTTGTAATACAATTATTCATCATAAAGAAAACCTGCGAAAACGAAACCCATGAAGACTTGTAATACACTTGAAATTAGTTCATTTGAGTCAAGAAATAAAGATAAGCTTGCAAAGAAATGGCTATGTTGTTTCACTGAAGTTAGATCGTTTACGTACTCCGCGTATACCTATACAGCTTATGCAACCTTCCGCACCTGACAGTTTAAAAAGAGAATTTCTGGATAAAAACAGAAAAAGAATATATATATATATATATATATATATATATATATATATATATATATATATATATAAGAGAGTGAAAGAACAACATACGTCTTAGAACACTTTCTTTTCGTACATTTATTACATTAATTAGTGAATCATGAGTTTCTTGCAATGACAGAAAGAAGAAATGCTCGGAAATGCATGGACTGGGCCCAAAGATTGGGAAACGTAATGCCTGAAAGT
>NC_134898.1:15385571-15390571 GCF_041734735.1 Babylonia areolata | reverse complement strand
GACAGGCAACCCTTCAACCTTTCCTTTACGTTTCTGTATTTTTTTCAGCCCGAAGCTGCGCCAGAGCCGGACGCCGCAAGTCCATCGAGTTCGAGGACCTGTACCTGAAGAAAGGATCAGGTCTCCTGCAGTTCCCAGCTTCCATGGGTAGCCCACAGACCCGTGCCGGCAGCGCCACTGCCAGAAAGCACCCTCTGACCCGCAGTTCTTCAGGGACGGACTATTCCGGGCAGCTTTCTGCTGCTGCTGCTTCCCAATGTGGAGGAGGAGGAGGTGGTTTGTCTACGGGTCGTACCAGGAAATCATCCGACCCTTCTTCACACTATAGAAGAGGAGGTGGAGGAGGAGGAGGAGGAGGAGGAGATCCAAGCAGAGCTAAACACGCGGCGGGGTCCTCCACGGGCGACAAAACGGGTCAAGGTCATGGGGAAGGTCAGAGAGGTCAAGGTCAGCGGGGCATCCTGTGCATGACCCTGAGCGAGGAGGAGCGGAGGGCCATCGACAGGAAATTGGCCGGGGTGGTGAACGGGGTGGTGGAGGAAGGGGCAGGGGGAGGGCCAGGGGCGACGTCTCCCGTGACGCACTCGCAGCAGCCGAGGAAGAAAAAGATGAGCAAGACAGGCCCAAGACCGTGAATGACCACAATCAGTTTGCGGACGCTGATGGCATCAAGTTTTGTTCGACTTTTCTTTCTTTCTTTCTTTTTTTTTTTTTTTTTTTTTTTTTTTTTTTTTTTACATCCTTTGCACGTCTTCTGCTGCATCCTGCACATTCCCCCCCCCCTGCCCCCGTCCCCCCATCCATCCCGTACATCTCTTCTTCTTAATCCTGGACAGTTCTTCCTCTGCATTATGGACATTTCTTCTCATCATGGGCATTTCTTCATTTTCGTCCTGGACGTTTTTTTTAATTTATATTCTTCACCCTGAACGTTTCCATTTACTGCAGCATCCAGCCATCTCGTCTTCTGCATCTTTGCTGTCTTTTAGTCTACATCCTGAGGGTTTCTTCTTTTGTAACATGGACATCTTTTATACTGAATCTTTTGGGGTGTATAAAATTCTGCATCTGTTATATGGATACCTGATTCATGACCAGTTTATTTTCTAAACAGGCAGAACTCTTTCTTTTGTTCAAGTTAAACACAGCTGGTTCACGAGTGTTTTGCTAGTCGACTCAACAGCTGCTGATTGTTGTTGGAAGGCTGTTATAAATAGGCCCTTGTGCAAATTCCCCGTGAACTGAATGCACGCATGCTGTCATAAACACTCCATCTCGCTCACTACGATCGGCCTCGGATCCACTCTGCTTACGCATACCCAGATTCAAACACTCGACTGTTGGCCGCCGTTCTTTCTCTGTTTCTGGACCTTGCGATTGGAATGAGCTTCCTTTTTCGTTTCGTCAAGTCTCCACGCTCAGCTCTTTCAAGTCTGGCCTTAAAACCCACCTCTTCCCAGAATAGCCTCCCTTGCCGGCTCTTTCTTGTCTTTAGTTTCTACAGTTTTAGAGTTATGCATGCGTGTGAATGGTGCGAAAGCGCTTTGATTTGTCTATGCACAAGATCCAGCGCTATATAAATACCATTATTATTATCATTATTATTATTATTATTATTATTATATATAATATTCTCTTCTTCTGATCCTGGACGCTTCTTCTCGTGCACCCCCCACTGTATCCAGGACAGTCCTTCTTCAGCATCGACCTTTTTACTCTTTGACCATCCGTCTTTTTCTTTTAGCTCCCCCCTCTCTCCACACTTCAGCACAAGAACGACCAACGTTATTGTTTCCCATCATCAAATGACAAAAACCCATTATGTACATCACTGTTGTATCAACTTTGAAATCCAGTTAGATCAGACCGAACCAATACATCTCAGTCCAAACTATAGTCCGTTTTGTGTTGGTTTTCCCCCCACCTTTCTTATATACGTATTTATGTCAACTGTCAATTGTGTTATAAACATGAAAATTAAAAACAAAACTCAAGCCAAACTAGACCACACAAGACCGGAGCAGTGCACATCAAATCAGATCGGATCAGATTCATTATGAAATAAAGAAGATAGTGATTTTTGTGTAGAAACTAAGTTAAGAACAGGATCATATTCATTATCAAAAAACACAAAAAGTTATTTTTTGTGAAGAAACTAAATTGATCACACACGCAATTCATTTCAGACCAGCGAACTTTACTGACAAGTCAGTAATTGATACCTTTAACCCTTTCACCGCCAAGCTCGCATTTATGCACAGGCGCGGTAGAGGACCCATGTCACTGAAAGGTGACCACTCCTAGGTCTGTTATCCATGAACCTACTGCTCTTAATGTTCGGTAGTAGTACAGGCCATATTTTTTATACATCGCAGGGGGAATCCCCAGCTATTCTTAGCCACTGTCTTTTCTGTGTTTATACCACAAGAGAATTTTGTACTCTAAATTGACTGGCTGTGAAAGGGTTAAGGCCTTGAAAACTATGCATGAGCTAATCTGAGAGAGAGAGAGAGAGAGAGAGAGAGAGAGAGAGAGAGAGAGAGAGAGAGACAGAGACAGAGACAGAGACAGAGAGACAGAGAGAGAACTAAAAATTAATGGCATGTCTAATGGGAGGTAACTGGGGTGTCTGATTGGAATCTTAAATATGAGTGTATGTGTGCGTGAGTATATGTGGTGTGTGTGTATGTGTGCGTGCGTGCGTGTGTGTGTGTGTGTGTGTGTGTGTGTGTGTGTGTGTGTGTGTGTGCGTGCCTGTCTGTGTCTGGTGTCTATGTCTGTGTGTGATTGTGTGCGAACAGCTCTTCTCAGAGCAAGGTACGTTGTTGTATTATGATTACAGTTTTTTTTCCATCGGAATAGAGCGTGTGCGTGCGTGCGTGCGTGCGTGCGTGTGTGTGTTTGATAATGAGGAAACTGACTGAAGATTTGTTTAGAGAAAAAAAAAGTATATCATATCTTTATAACAAAGAAAAAAACAACAACTAACAACTATAACAGTGAACCGAATGAACAATTTAACAAAGATGTAAAATAGTGTGTGTGTGTGTGTGTGTGTGTGTGTGTGTGTGTGTGTGTGTGTGTTTCATTTTTGGCAATGTGAAGCAATAAAGTGTATATATCTTGAGGTGATATATAAGTTTTTGTTGTTGTTTTTTTTAAGATAAAAAATATCACATCTTTATAACGAAAAACTAACAACTATAAGGATTAACCGAATGGACTATTATTTAACAAAGATTTTAACCCTTTCACTGCCAGTCAATCTAGAGTACAAAATTCCCTTGTTGTATAAACACAGAAAAGACAGTGGCTAAGAATAGCTGGGCATTCCCCCTGCGATGTATAGAAAATATGGCCTATCCTACCACCGAACATTAAGAGCAGTAGGTTCATGGATAACAGATCAATGAATGGTCACCTTTCAGTGACATAAATGCGAGCTTGGTGGTGAAAGGGTTAAAATGTGTGTGTGTGTGTGTGTGTGTGTGTGTGTGTGTGTGTGTGTGTGTGAACGCGCGACACACCCGCGTTTGTGCGTCGGAGTTGGCAAGATGTGCAGTTAACTGCATGGTTAATATTGATATTCATTAAACAGTTTATATTCATAACTATGTGTTTCTAAACATTAATAAGTGTATTCAGGTTATATTCATCTCCATATGAAAGTGCAACTTCAGAAGATCTTTGCTGGTTCTGTACTTTTTTTTTCTTTTGGATTTATGGGATTTTATGGGTTTCAGAATAATGCATTGATTTTCCTATGTGATATTCCATGGTATCTCTTTTAAAAAAAATTACACACTGCAGTTGTGGTGTGTGATATCGACATATTCATTACGAGACAACATATCTCTTTATCATCACGAGATATATCTCTTTATCATACGATCTTCTGCTGCGTTGTTGTATTGCCAGTTCGGTTGTTTTACATAGGAAGAATGAAATAAAGTTAAAACCAAAACAGGTTAAAACAAATCAAAAACAAGACAAAACAAAAGCAATAGCAAATAAAGGGCGACAAATACAAGGTTGAAAAAATACTGGGTTGAGCTGCATAAAGAAAGTTATTCCCCTTTCCTACACTCACTCACTCACTCACTCACTCATTCCCTTGACCGCTGGGGTCGTTCGGGGGACATGAGGAAGATGTCATAGCTCGCCACGCCGTTCTGTTGGCAGCTGTCGTGAGGAGATCTGGCATCGTCATTTTGGTCCATTCCTTGACGTTGTCGGACCAGCTCTTTCTCTGCCGCCCCCGTCTGCGCCCCCCCTCTACAGTCCCTTGCAGGATGGTTTTGGAGAGGGTGTTATGTCGTATGACATGACCAAACCATGCCATCTTCCGTCGTTTGACAGTCTCCAGCAGTGGTTCTTGGGGCCCAACAAGGTTGCTGACCAGGTTCCGCACATAGTCATTGGTCTTGTGCTCCTTGTAGGAGATGTGTAGTAGTCTCCTCAAGCATTTTGGTTTCGAATGCTTGGATTCTTCTACGCTCATTACTTGAGGCCTTTTCACACCTTCCAGGGGTGTTTTTGTTTTGGAAATGCTTGTTTAAAATGATTGTTTGTTCTTAGTGTCTGAACACGGGCTTGTAAATATATTATCGTGGTAGTGAATAAAGGCTATCATCCAACACAGACATTTGTCAGTATATGTTGTCAATCACCTGAACAACCGTTTTTTTACGTGTGTGTGTGTGTGTGTGTGTGTGTGTGTGTAGGCTTGTGTGTGCACGTGTGTGTGTGTGAGAGAGAGAGAGAGAGAGAGAGAGAGAGAGAGAGAGAGAGAGAGAGAGAAACAGACGGACGGACAGACAGACAGATAGGCATAGAAAGACCTACACACATACAAACAGTCAGAAAAAAACAGACATTGTGGTTTTGACCACATACATCTTTTCATTATTAAAGACATAATGATTATTGTAAGTTTGACTGAAACTGACAAAAGTTAACGAACAGACAGTTCAGGAAGGGTTCGCAATGGCATGATTATG
>NC_134898.1:15370571-15380571 GCF_041734735.1 Babylonia areolata | reverse complement strand
CTGAGCGCACCGGTTCGAATCACGGTTCAGCCGCTGATATTTTCTCCCCCTCCACTAGACCTTGAGTGGTGGTCTGGACGCTGGTCATTCGGATGAGACGATATACCGAGGTCCCGTGTGCAGCATACACTAATTTAAGCGCACGTAAAAGAACCCACAGCAACAAAAGGGTTGACCCTGGCAAAATTCTATAGAAAAATCCACTTCGATAGGAAAAGGAAAAACAAAACAAAACAAAACAAACTGCAGGCAGGAAAAAAAAGAGTGGTTCTCACAGTGTAGCGACGCGTTCTCCCTGGGGAGAGCAGACCGAAGTTCACACAGAGAAATCTGTTGTGACAAAAAAAAGTAATACAGCAATGTCAGTCCTGTGTCCCACCTCTTTCTCCCCACGTACGTATCAAGCCTACCCCCACTTAATAATAAAAGAAAGGCATCGAACATCCACGCGCTCCTCAACACGCCCACCCCTGGCCCAACAAAGCAAATACACACTATTGGAATGAGGGAGAGAGTTCAGTAAACCACCCACTCTCTCTCCCCAGTCAAGCACCTATCAACCCCGCCCCCGCCACCCCTCCGCACGCTCCATACACACACTTTTCCAGAAACCTCAAAGGATTAGATGGCTATTATCATTTCCCTCCACTCCACCCCTTTCTCGACCATGGAAACGGGACCAAATTTGATAAAAGCACGAGAGACGTTACGGGGGACGCTAAAATCCACCATATGACCTACTTCTTCTTCTTCTTTCCGTTACACGACCAACATCGACTTGCCGATGACTCTGTCGTGGTTCATGCATGCTGGGTATTTTCGTGTCTCCATAACCCACCGAACACTGACATAGGTTACAGGATCTTTAACGTGCGTATTTGATCTTCTGCGTGCGTATACACACGAAGGGGGTTCAGGCACTAGCAGGTCTGCACATATGTTGACCTGGGAGATCGGAAAAATCTCCACCCTTTACCCACCAGGCACCATCACCGTGATTCGAACCCGGGACCCTCAGATTGAAAGTCCAACACTTTAACCACTCGGCTATTGCGCCCATCAACTTCGTTGGTATTGTCCCCGCGCGGCTAGCTTATGACTTTTTCGCCTGATATCGATGACCGGTCACTACTTCCCTATCAGTTTATTGTGAGCGTGGCAGACCCTTTACCGCGATACCTACGAGACCATGTTGCGGCATGTACTGTCACTCCTGCAGGTATTGTCGCCCGGCGACAATACGTGGAGGAATTTTGTTTAATGTCCAGTCACACATATCGGTGATTGAAGACATTTTGTTAAAGTATTTATGAATACATTTGAGTATTATCGGTTAGAAGGGGTGGGAGATGGGAATGAATGGAGGGTTTGGGAAAACTGGGCAAATGAGTGTATTTGTATTTGTATTTCTTTTTATCACAACAGATTTCTCTGTGTGAACTTCGGGCTGCTCTCCCCAGGGAGAGCGCGTCGCTACACTACAGCGCCACCCATTTTTTTTGTGGTATTTTTTCCTGCATGCAGTTTTATTTGTTTTTCCTATCGAAGTGAATTTTTCTACAGAATTTTGCTAGGAACAACCCTTTTGTTGCCGTGGGTTCTTTTACGTGCGCTAAGTGCATGCTGCACACCTCGGTTTATCGTCTCATCCGAATGACTAGCATCCAGACCACCACTCTAGGTCTAGTGGAGGGGGAGAAAATATCGGAGGCTGAACCGTGATTCGAACCAGCGCGCTCAGATTCTCTCGCTTCCTAGGCGGACGCGTTACCTCTAGGCCATCACTCCAATGATGAAATGAGGGTGAAATTTGAAAACAAATTCTAAATACAATTACTTGTATTGTCTGCACGTATTGTCGCCACTCCACACTGGTGCTGTTGTGAGGAGTGAGGGAGGAATTGTGCGTAACTTTTACGACCCAGCGTAGAGTCGTTGAAGGCTGTGCCCTCGCAGATATGATAGCACACACACACACACACACACACACACACACACACACACACACACACACACACACACACACACACACACACACTCACTCACTCACTCACTCTTTCATATACACACACAATGACCGTAGCCAAACCTGATCAGTTTACAATCTGTCACTCTTTATTTTTACAATCGATTCAAGATCCCGAACCCATGGACTGAGAAGTTGTGACGAAACTTTGACAACCCTCCGTAGCGTCGTTGAAGGGTTGTGCCCTCGCAGATAAGATCACACACACACACACACACACACACACACACACACACACCACACACAATGACCGTAGCCAAACCTGATCAGTTTACAACCTGTCACTCTTTATATTTACAATCGATTCAAGATCCCGAACCCACGGACTGAGAAGTTGTGACGAAACTTTGACAACCCTCCGTAGCGTCGTTGAAGGGTTGTGCCCTCGCAGATAAGATCACACACACACACACACACACACACACACACACACACGCAGAAACACGCAAACGTGCACGCACACACTCACACACACACACACACACATACATGCCAAATACACCCACACATAGTATGCCCCCACCCCTCCACCACACACCCATACATAAACACGAATTAATTTACTCTCAAACACACACACACGACATACACGCACACGCATACAATCACACAAACAAGCACACAGCAATCTCATAATTATGAATACACGTCCACAACAACAGTGCAGAAGGGCGACAATAATATGTGCAATGAGGACAATCCATGCAGGGGCGACAATACATGCCGTAACAACAGTACCAGTGCAGAGCAGCGACAATAATTATGACGGGTGCAATAGCCGAATGGTTAAAGCGTTGGACTTTCAGTCTGGGGGTCCCGGGTTCGAATCTCGGTGCACCTGGTGGGAAAAGGGTGGAGATTTTTCCGATCTCCCAGGTCAACATATGTACAGACCTGCTCGTGCCTGAACCCCCTTTCGTGTGTATGCGCACGCAGAAGATCAAATATGTACGTTAAAGATCCTGTAATCCATATCAGCGTTCAGTGGGTTATGGAAACAAGAATATACCCAGCATGCACACCCCCGAAAACAGAGTATGGCTGCCTACATGGCGGGGTAGATAAATAAAAACACGTAAAAAAAATGTTACATGTCTGTCTGAGTGTGTATGCGTGTGCGCCTGAAATCTGATTGAATGGCACAGGAAACGACTGATGAGCGCCCAATGGCAGCCGTCAGTCGGCTCTATCCAGGTAGGCAGCCTGTGGTGCAAATGTCCCCGTGTATGTAAAGCGCTTAGAGCTTGGTCTCTGACCGAGGATAGGCGCTATAGAAGTATCCACATCAATCAATATGTGCAGTGAGGGCTGCACGTACTGTCGCCGGCAACAATCCATGCAGGGGCGACAATCCATGCAGGGGCGACAATCCATGCAAGGGCGACAATCCATGCCACAACAGACCCCAGCGAGATTATTTCTATGCATGGCATCACATGTATCCTTGCATCTTAACAAAAAAACATATATAGAAAAGGATAACCACCGCTTACATATTGATGCTAAAGTTATTTGGAAGGGGAAAAAAAACGAAAAAACAAACAAAAAACCAAACAAAACCGAAAAAAAGAAGAAAAAAAACCCCTGTTAAACCAACTGAGTGAGGCACCACGGCGGAATCGAAAAGACGTTGGACTTCTGAACCAGTGGTCAAGATTAGATCCCTCTTTTATATCTGATATAAATAATAAATGACACGTCAGGTCATGGGCATAGCCCTTGCTACTGATACCATGTAACCCAGTACTACCTGCCGCATGTGAAGTCTCCCAACGACGGACCAGGCGGAGGAGGAAACCTTTCCCAACGGCTGTGAAGGCGGAAGAGGATGAGCACAGGGCAGGGGAGCGCTTATCCTTGGCTGGAAGTGCCCCTACGAGTCGGAGCCTCGAAGAAAAAAACCTGCACCTGCCGAGGCCGTCCTACACGTGGTAGTATCTGCACCTGTGGGATTGTGAGCGTCGGTAGGCGAAAGAGTGGGGAAGGGACTGCACAACTCCTCCTCACTTAAAAAAGTCACCTGTGCTGGTCAGGCACTGGCCACTAAGGAGAAGCGTGAGCGAAGGAAGCAGGGCTCGAATTCTGGAGACGTTTTCCCTTGCAACTCCTGCGCATCCAGAATCGGTCTCTTCTCCCATATGAGGACACACACCGACAGATAAGCCTGCCTGCCAACTCATCCGTCGGACCGACGGGAGACTCCATCATCATCAAATAATAAATGATAATGGTATTTATATAGCGCTGAATCTTGTGCAGAGACAAATCAAAGCGCTTTCGCACCAGTCATTCACACGCATGCATAACTCTAAAACTGGAGAAACTGAAGACAAGGAAGAGGCAGGGAAGGGAGGCTATTAAATTTTTTAGTTTTAAAGCCAGACTTGAAAGAGCTGAGTGTGGAGACTTGACGAAGCGAAAGAGGAAGTTCATTCCAATTGCAAGGTCTAGAGGCAGAGAAAAATGACGGCGGCCAACAGTCGAGTGTTTGAATCTGGGTATGCGTAAACAGAGTGGATCCGACGCTGAAGGTGAAGGCAGCCGCAGAGATAGGAAGGGGCAGATTTGTGAATATATTTATAACATAGAGTGCTGATCTTGTACTTTATTCTGTGTGAGACAGGGAGCCAGTGGAGATGTTGCAAAAGAGGAGTGATGTGCTCAGATCTTTTCTTTCTGAGGACGAGTCGGGCAGCAGAGTTTTGTATGCGCTGAAGAGACTGCATGGATGAAGCAGGCAAACCAGACAATTGATATTGTCTCCTTGAGAACAAAATTACTTAACTCGGTTTTTCCTCACTTCACCCTTACGTAACTTGGTACCTAACCGGTTGGGAGAATGTTAAAACGGCAGAAGGAGATAATTAGACCCCGTCGAGCTCTAAACACAGTGCATGGGTATGAATTAATTCACTGCCCCGATGATAGTACAAGGTCATGACACCTTAGACATTAAACTCCTTGAAACTGGTAAGCTAACAAAGCCAACAAGAACCCAAACATGTAAACGTTCAGTTACAGCATACGGATGAAACATTTAACCTCTTTTTCCTTTCATTTAACATATACTGCTACTACAACTACTACTACTACTACTACTACACACACACACACACACACAAAGAACCGCTCTCAACTCACTGTCGTCGAGGAATTGGTAAGTGCCGTTGAAGCCGGCGTTGGGCTTGCACCAAAAGATGTTGACAGCGAGCTTTCCCCACGTTTTTGTCATGAGCGTTAACTGTTTATGATAATCCTTACCTGGCTGTATATTTCCATTGCTAAATCTTCCGGCCGCAGATCTAAAAAAAAAAAAAAAAAAAAAAAAAAAAAAAAAAGGAAGGGGGATAGGGTGAGAAGGGGCGGGGAGTGGGAGGAGGTGGGGGGGCGTGTGTGTGTGTGTGAGGAGGGCGGAGATGGGGGGTGGGTGGGAGTGGGAACAGCGGATTGAATCGATACCAAACATGTTTGGACACTGCTCGGTCACGTGGTCCTCGCCTACAACCGGTCCGGTCCAGTGTTGTCTTTCCAACTCTTGACTCCACTCTCCCTGTCTTCGTGGTAGGGGACTCGAGATGATAAGAGCACTGAAAGCTTTCTGTTGGTGGTGGTACTACTCCATTGGGCGGGCGTTGGTCAGATAAACATTGCATGCCGTCGAGGGCTGACTGAATCTTTCTCACAGCTCAATTCTTTCTGGTTTGTTTTATTTATTTATTTTAAAGATATTTGAAGTGGTGAAGCTTTTGTTGTTGTTGTTGTTTTTGTTGTTTTTTTTTTCTCTTTTGCAAGTGAAGTGTTTTGAGAATAGTTTGGGACAATTATACTTGTCCTATAATGTGGTTTTGCATGTTGTTGAAGTATATTATTCTCTGTATTTGTTCGTCTCTCCTTCTCTGTCTGTCTGTCTGTAACATGACACTTTTTTTTTTTTACACACTTTGTATTTTTCTTTTCTGTTTTTGCGCAAAAGGGCTGGCTGTAGAAAAAGTAATAATGTTTATTCTAGAGCACTTTCTGATTAAGATTTGTTTCGTCTCCCTCTCCCTCTCTGTTGGATATTTGGTTGTTTTGGTTGTGTATGTGTGTGTGTGTGTGTGTGTGTGTGTGCGCGCGCGCGCACGTGTGTGTGTCATGCTTTATTTGTGCTTTGGGTGGAATGGCTGTGAATGGTGGAATAATGGGAAAATACTAATGTATTTTGATTGTGTTTTGTTTTTTTCTTATTTTTGCTGACGTTCGCTTCTTTAGCTTTATTCCCTCTTTAGGGCGAAGGCTGGATGTAACAAAAATGCATGTTACTTGCTTATCTATTACCCTGGATAATAAAGATTTGTCTTTTCTTGTCTTCTCTCTCTCTCTCTCTCTCTCTCTCTCTCTCTCTCTCTCTCTCTCTCTTTTATATTCATACATAGCTTGCAGGTTAACGGCATAGGAAATGCTAAATTCTGAGGGATGCTAAAAGCTTGAAAACATTCATTTGGCTTGAAGATCGACTTTCATTTACTTTTGAATCCATTCATACGGCAAGCTGACTGGACGATAGTTTGTTGGTGGTACGTGTCTGTGGGTTTTGTTGTTGTTGTTGCTGCTCTTGCTGTTGTTGTTGCTGTTGTTGTCGTTGTTGCTCTTGCTGTTGTTGTTGCTCTTCCGTTGTTGCTGCTCTTGCTGTTGTTGTCGTTGTTGCTCTTGCTGTTGTTGCTGCTCTTGCTGTTGTTGCTGCTCTTGCTGTTGTTGTTGCTGTTGTTGTCGTTGTTGCTCTTGCTGTTGTTGCTGCTCTTGCTGTTGTTGTTGCTGTTGTTGTCGTTGTTGCTCTTGCTGTTGTTGTTGCTCTTGCTGTTGTTGTTGCTCTTGCTGTTGTTGTTGCTCTTGCTGTTGTTGTTGCTCTTGCTGTTGTTGCTGCTCTTGCTGTTGTTGCTGCTCTTGCTGTTGTTGCTGCTCTTGCTGTTGTTGTCGTTGTTGTCGTTGTTGTTGTTGCTGTTGTTGCTGCTCTTGCTGTTGTTGTTGCTGTTGTTGTTGTTGCTGCTCTTGATGTTGTTGCTGCTCTTGCTGTTGTTGTTGTTGTTGTTGCTGCTCTTGCTGTTGTTGTTG
The DNA here is from genome assembly GCF_041734735.1 of Babylonia areolata. NCBI lineage: Eukaryota > Metazoa > Mollusca > Gastropoda > Neogastropoda > Buccinidae > Babylonia > Babylonia areolata. The sequence continues at coordinate 15,373,454 of NC_134898.1, read as the reverse complement.
CTGTTGTTGTTGTTGCTGCTCTTGCTGTTGTTGCTGCTCTTGCTGTTGTTGTTGTTGTTGTTGCTCTTGCTGTTGTTGCTGCTCTTGCTGTTGTTGTTGCTGTTGTTGTCGTTGTTGCTGTTGCTGTTGTTGCTGCTCTTGCTGTTGTTGCTGCTCTTGCTGTTGTTGCTGCTCTTGCTGTTGTTGTCGTTGTTGCTCTCTCTGTTGTTGTTGCTCTTGCTGTTGTTGTTGTTGCTGTTGTTGTCGTTGTTGCTCTTGCTGTTGTTGTTGCTCTTGCTGTTGTTGTTGCTGTTGTTGTCGTTGTTGCTCTTGCTGTTGTTGTTGCTCTTGCTGTTGTTGTTGCTCTTGCTGTTGTTGCTGCTCTTGCTGTTGTTGTTGTTGTTGCTGTTGCTGTTGTTGCTGCTCTTGCTGTTGTTGTTGCTCTTGCTGTTGTTGCTGCTCTTGCTGTTGTTGTTGCTCTTGCTGTTGTTGTTGCTGTTGTTGTCGTTGTTGCTCTTGCTGTTGTTGTTGCTGTTGTTGTCGTTGTTGCTCTTGCTGTTGTTGCTGCTCTTGCTGTTGTTGTTGTTGTTGTTGCTGCTCTTGCTGTTGTTGTTGCTGTTGCTGTTGTTGCTGCTCTTGCTGTTGTTGCTGCTGTTGCTGTTGTTGTTGCTCTTGCTGTTGTTGTTGCTCTTGCTGTTGTTGTTGCTCTTGCTGTTGTTGTTCCTGTTGTTGTCGTTGTTGCTCTTGCTGTTGTTGTTGCTGTTGTTGTCGTTGCTGCTCTTGCTGTTGTTGTTGCTGTTGTTGTCGTTGTTGCTCTTGCTGTTGTTGTTGCTGTTGTTGTCGTTGCTGCTCTTGCTGTTGTTGTTGCTGTTGTTGTCGTTGTTGCTCTTGCTGTTGTTGCTGCTCTTGCTGTTGTTGTTGCTCTTGCTGTTGTTGTTGCTCTTGCTGTTGTTGTTGCTCTTGCTGTTGTTGTTCCTGTTGTTGTTGTTGTTGCTCTTGCTGTTGTTGTTGCTCTTGCTGTTGTTGTTGTTGTTGCTGCTCTTGCTGTTGTTGTTGCTGTTGTTGTCGTTCTTGCTCTTGCTGTTGTTGTTGCTCTTGCTGTTGTTGCTGCTCTTGCTGTTGTTGTTGCTGTTGTTGTTGTATTTGGGAGTGCAGATGCACCAACAGGAACGTGTTACCATTAATTTTGTGTTGTTTCAGATTATAAACATCACGCAGCCACATGAACTCTACATCAGTTGAGAGACAATTGAAGTTGACATCAGTCAGTCTTCTCAGACGTTCGGATCTGTGACACATCAATCAACAAAAGTCGACTGTCAACTCTTCCAAAACATTGGCCTGGGTTACTACTCCTTTGAGACAACAATGAAGCAGCTCTCATCAGATCTTTTGCTCTCAGTCGGATTGGTAAATGTGTAAATAAACGTAATTTTTTCAGTTACGTTTTCAAACATTCGGCATAGTTAATCACTTATTGATATCTCTAAACATAACCTTCGTAAGGGTAAAACTTTTTTTTTTTTTTTTTTTGAGATTGTTATTCCAAAATGGGGGACGTAGATCGTTTCATAAAGGAGAGCAGTAAGAGCTACAAAGAATGCAAGGTGAAGAACTCTGCCCGAAGGAACTCTTTGATGAAGAAGACGCTGGGGATAGAGGTAGAGCGCAAGATGGCGTCAGCAGAACTGAGCCGGGAGGAGAAGCACCTGCGGGAACAGCTGAAATTGATGAGGATAGAGAGGACGAAGACATCCATCATCTCTACTATGAGAGGTATGCCATGACAATGTTTATGTTGACACAGTATTCTTAATCTCTACAGTGGGAGGTAAGCCACGACAATGTTTATTTTGACACAGTAATCTTAATCTCTACCATGAGAGGTAAGCTATGACAATCTTTTATGTTTACACAGTAATCTTAATCTCATAAGAGGTAAGCCACGACAATGTTTATATTGACACAGTATTCTTGATCTCTACCATGAGAGGTATGCCATGACAATATTCATGTTGACACAGTATTCCCAAAAAGCAAAATCAATCAGCCAGGATGAATCACATCCAGTTTTTAGGATTTTCGAGATGCTCCCCTCTGGTCGACGGTACAGAAGTATAAGGACGAAAACCAATCGCTTCGCCAATAGCTTTTTCCCCAAAGCAGTCAATGCCCTATTTCTCGAACAAATCCAGTCTGATAACTAGAATTGTGCAATCACAAACCATCTACCTGTAGATCTAGTCATCAGCCCCATCCACATGTAATATACAGCCTCTGTTCAAACGTGTGTGTGTGTGTGTGTGTGTGTGTGTGTGCGAGCGAGTGCGCTTGTAATCGATTAGTAGTAGTAGTAGTAGTAGTAGTAGTAGTAGTGGTCGTAGTATATCATTATTATTTTTTAAATTTTATTTTATTATTATTATTATTATTATTATTATTATCATTATCATTATTATTATCATTATTATTACAATCGCCGCGATTGATCGATCAAGGTAGCCTGCTAATCCCCGAACTAGCGCTGATCGATAATGCAACTGCCGTCGTTTAAAATACTGCTAGTACCGCTAGTGCCGCTCCGCTAATGGAGAAACTAGAAACAGTTACAACGGAACTCGTACCCTTATTGATACCGTGTTTCCAAGTCCCTGCGTGCCCCATGCCACCCACGACCGGAGAGAGAGAGACAGAGACACAGAGAGAGAGAGAGAGAGACAGAGAGAGAGAGAGAGAGGAGTAGTGTTTGCCACTTGGAGAGAGAGAGAGAGAGAGAGAGAGAGAGAGAGAGAGAGAGGAGTGGTGTTTGCCACTTGATGGAGTGGTTGTTATCGGTACCAAGCTATGCCATTAAGTCTGTTACCCGTTCGGATTTTTTTTTTTTTTTTCCTTTCTTTCTGTTCG
>NC_134898.1:15348071-15363071 GCF_041734735.1 Babylonia areolata | reverse complement strand
GAGGTCGACGGGAATCCAAAGAGTTCGAAGACCTGCACCTCAACACGCTCACAGGGAAACTGGCTCTTCCCAGACTACACGCTTTAGCGGCGGCCAGCTCTACAGTTACCTCCCCTGGCAGTCTCTCCCCGTCCACCCCGCGTCGCCGTGTTGACTCCACTTCCAGCGCCGAATCTAACGGCGACTCCCATTGGCTGGGAGACCCAGAGGCCATTGGCTCCGTCCGACGGCCCAGGAAATCGGTGGAGGAACAGGAGTGGGACAAGCTGGCTAGGAAGGAAGCCCGATTTCTGAACGGCCATTGATTGATGGAGTTGGTGACTGACTTGAGTTCGAATGATCTGGTGCGATAAGAAACAAGGAAAAACAAGAGAGGCAAGGCCTTCAAGACTCACTTGTGATAAATTAAGTCCCCTAGCATTAATTACAGAGTAATATTTCCCTTCTTTACTATCTGCACCAAAACGTTTGCAAAATAAATAAATGCTTAGCAAAAGAAGTTCCTGTTTGAACAAAAAATGATAATAATGACTCCTCTTGTTGTTGTGTCAGAATAAGAGGTCAAAGTGCCAAGTTTAGAGAATACAATAAATATAAATATAACAGTAAATGCAGTTTGCATAATTAGGCTTCTTTTTTATTTTCTTTGTGCCCATCCCAGAGGTGCGATATTGTTTTAAACAAGATGACTGGAAAGAACTGCATTTTTGCTATTTTTATGCCAAATTTGGTGTCAACTGACAAAGTATTTGCAGAGAAAATGTCAATGTTAAAGTTTACCACGGACACACAGCCACACAGACTCACGGACACACACACACGGACACACACACACACACACACACACACAACCGAACACCGGGTTAAAACATAGACTCACTTTGTTTACACAAGTGAGTCAAAAAAGAAAGAAAGAAAGAAAGAAAGAAAAAAAAAGAAGTAACCCTTTAACCCCTGTTGGTGGGGGTGGAGTGGGGTGGGGTGTGGTGGGGTGGGGTGCGGGGTATGGAGGATAGACAGTCAGCAACGTATGCATTGCAAGTTCTACTACTCAGGATCTTAGTTGTGTACTAAGTTTTGTGTTTTCTGGCGCGTTGACCAATCATTTTTTTTCCTTGTCTTCTTCTTCTCTCGCTCTTTTCTTTTCTTGTGGAGGAAGGTGGCAGAATGGTTAAGACGCTCAGCTGCCAATACAGAGAGTCCGTGAGGGTGTGGGTTCGAATCCCTCTCTCGCCCTTTCTCCCAAGTTTGACTGGAAAATCAAACTGAGCGTCTAGTCTTTCGGATGAGACGATAAACCGAGGTCCCGTGTGCAGCACGCACTTGGCGCACTGAAAAAGAACCCATGGCAACGAGAGTGTTGTCCTCTGGCGAAATTACGTAAAATGAAATCCACTTTCATAGGTACACAAATATGTAAGCATGCACTCAAGGCCTGACTAAGCGCGTTGGGTTATGCTGCTGGTCAGGCATCTGCTCAACAGATGTGGTGTAGCGTGTATGGATTTGTCCGAACGCAGTGACGCCTCCTTGAGAAAGTGAAACTGAAACTGAAACTTTTCTTTTCTCTTCATTCTTACTATCTTTTTGTTCTTTCCTTCTTCAAATTTTCCTTCCCTTTTTCCTGGTCTTTTTTCCCCTCATGTTTCCTTAAAAAAAAAAAAAAAAAAAAAAATTAAGAAAGTGATAGAAAGATTCCAAAGCAACAGATCGTCAGCTGAGAAGGTATTTTGACGTCCGAAATGTAATTTTAACAATTTCAAAATTATTGGTTGGTCACTGTATATGCATTTTAATGGTCTATGATGGTCGGTTGTAGCAATGTGCGATCTGTGAATATTGTTTTCTAAATGAAATAAATGTCTTTTACATAACGTTTTTTCATGAAAAACGTGGAGTATGTGACTCGGAAGGATCTCCAGTAGAAAATAGACCCCTTGTACTGCATATTTTTGGTAACCATCCCGGTGTAACGTCCCAAATCGTCTGCCCCCCCCCGCCCCCCCACCTCCGTCACACTCCCAAATCCCTTCTCCGCACGTCCCCCGGGAGATATTTTCCTATCAGTCGCATGTTGCAAATATATGCAAACTGTGTTACTTTGAAATTCGCAGAATTGCACCCCATTCGTCATCTCCTGACTGAAGATGCAACCAAAACTCTCCTCTGTGTCTTTGTGCTGTCCCGCCTGGGTTATTGTGTAATTCCCTACTTGTTGGTTCACCCAGCTACCTCATTGCTAGACTTAAAAAGTCCAGAACTCTGCTGCTCGTCTTGTCTTTCGTTCCTGTAAATTTGATCACGTCTCTCCTCTCCTTCATGATTTACACTGGCTCCCAGTACAAGAAAGAATCATTTACAAAGTCGTCTGTCTTTGTTTCAAGTCCAATGAGGCTTCAGGCCCACAGTATCTTTCTGATCTCATTCGTTCTTACATACCCTCACGCCAACTCCGTTCTTCTTCTGACACCCGTATGCTTAGGATCCCCCTTGCTCGAACCAAAACGTACGGTGAACGCAGGTTTTCATACTAAGCCACCTTTCTTTGGAATCAACTTCCTCAGCCTCTCCTTCACTCATCTTCGCTGCTATCTTTCAAATCCAGTCTGAAGACCCACCTTTTCCCCTCATGATTAATTCTCAACAGCTCATCCCTTTCCAGTATGAACTAAAATGATTATTAGTGAGTGAGTAAATTTTGATAGCTTCAGAAATTATTGGTTGTGTTTTTGATTGTGTACTATTTACGATTGTGTGTAATGACTTGTGTGTTTGTGCGTGCGCGTGTGCTTGTGTGTATATTGTGTATGTGTGCGTGTGTGTGGGAGGGGTGGGTGGGGGCAAGGGGGGGTGGGGGCAGGGGGTTGAATAATTTTTGATAGATAATGTTTGATATCGTGTGGTCAGTTTCTTCCTTTTTGATGTTTACATATATGTTCTACTTGTAAACGCCTAGGGTTTATTTTCAAGATTAGGCGTAAATAATAATAATAATAATAATAAGAAGAAGAAGAAGAAGAAGAGGAAGAAGAAGAAGAAGAAGAAGAAGAAGAAGAAGAAGAAGAAGAAATATAATGAATATTTTTATTTTTTTATTTTTTTTTTATTATCATTATTATTTAGCTTCCTGAGACGTCCTCTTAGAGACTTTTTGGGACGACCCCCTCTTCCATTCTCTGTCCCCAGTTTGTTACGGCTCTTATTTCAATTCTCGAAAGAACCCTTCCCCAAATTGCAGTTTTTATCTTCTTTTTTCTTCTTTTTTTAATGGGACTTGTATATCAAACACCATTAATTTGTTTATCTCCTGCCTTCAACATGATTTTTCAATGAGTTGTCCTATAGTGAGCAAAAAGGTGCATATGTAGAGGGTGGATTCTGCATTGGTTGAGAGTAGAACCTAGGCCTTTGTTAGACTACAAATATGTTCGTGTGCTTTATGTATCTCTCTCTGTATGTATGTGTGTGTGTGTGTGTGTGTGTGTGTGTGTGTGTTTTGCTGTGGGGATTAAAAAAATTTTTTTTAGGTCATCTAATACTTTGTTTACATTCATTGAAGTTTGAATGCAGTGCGACGGGCGCAATAGCCGAGTGGTTAAAGCGTTGGACTGTCAATCTGAGGGTCCCGGGTTCGAATCACGGTGACGGCGCCTGGTGGGTAAAGGGTGGATATTTTTACGATCTCCCAGGTCAACATATGTGCAGACCTGCTAGTGCCTGAACCCCCTTCGTGTGTATATGCAAGCAGAAGATCAAATACGCACGTTAAAGATCCTGTAATCCATGTCAGCGTTCGGTGGGTTATGGAAACAAGAACATACCCAGCATGCACACCTCCGAAAACGGAGTATGGCTGCCTGCAGGGCGGGGTAAAAACGGTCATACACGTAAAAGCCCACTCGCGTGCATACGAGTGAACGTGGGAGTTGCAGCCCACGAACACAGAAGAAGAAGAAAGAATGCAGTGCAACACGCGTAGCACAATGCGTGGTCCTTGTCCTTGTAAATAATGGACTTGGGGGGAAAAACCAGTGCCCCATTGGAGCACATGCAGAGTGCATACGTGTCAGTTATTTGTGCTAGTTTATTTGTGTTTGTTATTTGTGTCAGTCATGTCTGCAAATTCCCAGTTGTATCATGTTTTGACATGTAGAAAAAAAAAGAAGAAGAAGGAAAATGATTACATTGTATAAACCTTACATGATTAATAGAAATGTATATTTTATTTGTGTCAGTCATGTCTGCTTATCCCCAGTTTTATTATGTTTTGACATGTAAAAAAAAAGGAAAATGACTACATTGTATAAACGTTACCTGATGAATAGAAATGTATATAGATTATCCTACCATGTCTCAGCATTGTTCAAAAGAAACAAAGAAAGAAAGACAAAAGTTGCAAGCAAAGGAAAAATAAACTGATTTAACTCTCTCCATACGAACGGCGAAAGAGACGACGTTAACAGCGTTTCACCCCAGTTACCATCATCAAAATATTGCAAGAGGAAGGCTCTTATACTATACTGAAGAGGTGAATGTTGACAAAGAATGCCACAATTCTGACGACGGAAGCTAAAGGTTGGGTCATTCAGACACCCAGTGGACATCCGAGGGGTATGTGTAGAGGAGAAGAGAGGACTGGCCGTACTGAGTGAGTTAAAGTTTCTGGCCTCAGCTAATAATAGGAAGCAAGACTGAGCTTTTCTCCTGTCTGTCTGTCTGTCTGTCTGTCTGTGTGTCTGTCTGCCTGTCTGTTGATACCTCCCTCCGTTAATGCTCACAGAATCCACGATCAGAATCAAAATGTCAAATAATATTATTCAGTTCTTAGGACAATATCCTTATGTGTGTTTATGTAAGTTTGTGCCTGCCTATGTGTGCGTATGTGTTAGGGTAGCTGTTAGATACACATGTATGTTCAAATGTATGTATGCAGTGTGTGTGTGTGTGTGTGTGTGTGTGTGTGTGTGTGTGTGTGTGTGTGTGTGTGCGTGTGTGTATGTGTGTGTGTGTGTGTGTAGTCACATTTTGGTATGTGTATGTAACATAGATATAATGTTTTATGTCACGTTAACAAAAGCGTTTTTTTGTAAAGCACCTAGAGCAGATTTCTGGATAGTGTGCTATATAAGTATCCATTATTATTATTATTATTATTATTATTATTCTTATTAATATCCTGCCATTTATGGAATTGATTAGATGTAAGCAGCAGTAATAATCTTTTTCAAAGCGTTTTTGTTTCACGTTACAATCAATTCTAATACCATAAGCCTTCACAAAAAGGATTAGGTTTGACATTATATTTTTTCAATCTGTCTGATTAAAAAAAAGAAAGTTCATATGAAGACGAAACATCATTCCTAACTATGAAATACTTGCGACTAAACGCATTCTTGTACTGCTTCAATAGGTAGACGAAATGAACACATAAACACAGAAAGAATATTCACATTGCAATAACGAGTTAATGAAAACAGGGTAACCATGAAGAATTGAAAAGCGAAAAAGACAACACCAGCAACAGATAGGAAAACGCACCCAGAATATCTAGCATCTATGAAACAGCATTCATTATTTTGGAGAGTCGAAGCAGTCTGTATATAGAATATTATAATGGCACCCTCGGTCACACACACACACACACACACACACACACACACACACACACACACATATATATATATATATATATATATATATATATATATATATATATATATATAGCTTGCTGCAAAGCAAACAAACTGAAAACAAGAGACTGAAAAAATCAGGAAAAAATGAAGAAAAAAAAAAGAGAAAAAAAAGGAGAAAAAATCCAACCCAGCCAAAGTTGAGACATGAAACACATAGATACACCTTCTCTAGCTCCAAAGAAGAAGACACCCGAAATCAAGACATAGACAACAGTATTAAAGGAGAAACCAAATCAATTTAATTTAACAACAACAACAACAAAAACCAACAAACACAAACAAACACCACCCCCCAGCCCCCACCCCACCCCGAAAACTGAAAGTTCGAAACATCTCCTTTGAAAACATACTTCGACACATATTACTGAAATAGTCAAAACTTTGAACAATATAATATATAAATCAAACACAAACTGAAAGACAATCCGGAGGAAATGATAGCATTGCTTTGGTTAAAAAAAAGAAAAAAAAAAGAAAAAAAAAGACGAAAGGTGCGGAGGGAACAAGCTATTAATTTGAAAAACGGGTTTATCTATCCCTGGCCTCATTCAACAATGACAATGACAATGAGTTCATTCCCATTAACTCTTTTGAGTCATAGAGAAAAAAAGGAAACATGACAATAACAGGATGACGGCCACAGAGGAAGAACGAAGATATTCTTAAATTAAAGAAACAAAAGGGGAGATAATACAAATGGGGGAAAAAAAAGAATTAAAATAAAAGGCCAAATGTTTTCATAAGTCTGACACAATGCAATGAGAACAGCGAACATGGGCAAGGCACGGCGCAAGGGAGGTAACTGGATTTTTTGTTGGTGCGTGCACACATGGAAAGTAGGTCGTCGGTTTTCCCCCTTGGTACAAGGAAGGGAGTGGTTTGTGGGACAACTCGCGTCTCTGGTGCTGTGGAAAGAGTGGGTCGGGGAAAGGCGCTGATCGGCCCGAAATGGAACCATAATCTCAACAATAAAACAAACTGTGATAGAAGTATTAAGATAAAAGATCGAGGCGAAATAGAAAATACCAGTTAAAATACAAAATAAAAGAAAAAAAGAGAGAAAAAAAAAAAAAGGAAAAAAGAACAAAGAACAAAAACGAAAAAAAAGAAAAGAATAAACAACAACAATAAAATACAAAAATAATTAAAAAATGAAATGAAATAGAATAACAGAATTAAAAAAAGAGAAGATAAAAAGGAAAAAAACAAACAAAAAAAAACAACAAAAAAACAAAAAAAAACCCAAACAAACACCCCAACCCGAAATGAAAAAAAAACCCAAAACAAAACAAAGAAACAAACAAAAAAAGCAACAACTAAATATGGAAATAAAGGAATAAGTGTGGAGTGATGGCCTAGAGGTAACGCGTCCGCCTAGGAAGCGAGAGAATCTGAACGCGCTGGTTCGAATCACAGAACAGTCGCCAGTATTTTCTCCCTCTCCACTAGACCTTCAGGGGCTAGTCATTCGGATGAGACGATAAACCGAGGACCCGTGTGCAGCAAATATTGAGCGCACTTAAAAGAACCCACGGCAACAAAAGTGTTGTCCCTGGCAATATTCTGTAGAAAAAAAAAACCACTTCCATAGATAAACATAAAATTGCAGGCAGTAAAAAATACACAAAAATGTGTGGAAATTTCCAATGAATTCGGTTTCTCTATCACTAAGAAAAGCGGTTCACCATTTTTGAGACATCCGATATATATATATATATATATATATATATATATATATATATATGTGTGTGTGTGTGTGTGTGTGTGTGTGTGTGTGTGTGCAACTGCTGCGGACCCAAACCATAAGAAAAAACAACTTTCCTTGCACAAATCAGAACACAATGGTTACCTGCTTACCTCCATTCCTCTTTAAAATATCCAGCGATGATTTCCCTTCCTGGTAATTAAAGAAACATCCAAGTTTTACAATATGTACACATTATCCCCATTTCTCGAGATTTTCGTGTTGCCACTTTTTTGACAGCTACTGAATGGAGGCTGCGAGGAGAGATAAATTAGAAACGAATGTTTCAAAGAAAACATTTTTCGTTGTCAGGAAATAAAAGATTTCTAGCATGCAGTTTTTTTTTTATAACGCGCAATTCGTCAGAAATCTAAGATTGCCTTGCTGCCAGTTTCTGTGGAACTGACATGCGGCACGCGATGTCCAATAGCTCTATTGTATCTTAAATGCAAAACAGAATCGTCGTCCTAGACTCCTTGTCTTTGCAAATATTGACACAGTTATCATGTCATGTCCGTTCTGCACGCGAGTTGGCTGTTAACGTTTCTGCTTGTTTACGTGGAGAAGACATGGAAACAAGTATTTAAAAAAGAAAAAGAAAGAAACAAACGATAATGCTGGAATAATGTCAATACTGTTTTGAATGGAACACAAATGGAAAATAGAAGTTATGAAAGAAATCATTACAATAAAACAAAAAAAAAACAAACAAACCCGTGTATGTGTCATTGTGTGTATATATTTCTGTGATGTCGTGAATATGAGACCGTGGAAAAACGTGACATCAACGTCAAGTAAGTCAGATTCATTTCATATAGATCGGGGAAGAAAAAAAAAAGAAAGAAAGAAAAACAACAAAGAAACAAGTGTCACTAAGCCGTGAATAAGTAGGTCCACTGACAATGACACTGCCTTGTGTTTCCGATAGTTGGAACGGTTCGGCTGTTCTCTCTTGGATTTGTAAGCCATTGCACTGATATGGTGCAGAAATTGAAAAAAAATTTAAGTGTAACGACATAAAATTATAATTTCTGCACTATTATGCAATGGCTTACACAATGATGGTCGCATGGTTTCATCTTATGTAATTATGTTCCTTTTCTGTCTCGCATTACAAAAAGCGCCAAAACCTACAATGTAGGCTCTATATATATATACACAGGGCTGCGGTGCATGCTGGGAGGTCGCGCGCCCAACGACGTAGGCTGGACGTTGGTCACTTGACGACGTAGGCTGGACGTTGGTCACTTGACGACGTAGGCTGGACGTTGGTCACTTGACGACGTAGGCTGGACGTTGGTCACTTGACGACGTAGGCTGGACGTTGGTCACTTGACGACGTAGGCTGAACGTTGGTCACTTGACGACGTAGGCTGGACGTTGGTCACTTGACGACGTAGGCTGGACGTTGGTCACTTGACGACGTAGGCTGGACGTTGGTCTCTTGACGACGTAGGCTGGACGTTGGTCACTTGACGACGTAGGCTGGACGTTGGTCACTTGACCTACAGCACTGCGCGGGCGGCGATCCTCGCTCGCGGGCAGCCTATCGCGAAGTTTTCCCTTGTGATACAAGACTCGGTGGAAGAGAGAGAGTATTGCAAACACCCATATGTGTAAGCCATTGCACAATAGTGCAGAAATTATAATTTTATGTCGTTACACTTTAAAAGTTTTCAATTATATCCCACACACAAAATTAATAAACCCATGCCTTCCCTTCCTTCCACTTCCTCATTCTCCACCAAACCTACGACCCTCAGCTTATCATCCACCTCAAAGCATACACAGACTCACACAGATACAAACAAACGTGTACCCCTCTCTCTGTGTGTGTCTCTCTCTTTCTCTATCACACACACACACACACACACACACACACACACACACACACACACACAGCCATCACCCATGTAACCTTACCCTCTCCCTTCTCCCACACACAATCGCTCCCGCCACCGCCACCACCCCCACTCTCACTCTCACCATCCAACACTCCCCTCTCCCTAGGGTAATACAGCTCAGGGGGTGGTGAGGTAATGCTTTTGGGTATGTGTGGGCAGTGGGATTTCCCTTGGCGTTCCGTTTTGTGTGTGTGTGTGTGTGTGTGTGTGTGTGTGTGTGTTTTCGGTCATCTATCAGGTTTGGAATCTCCCTGCCCCTGTCTGTCTGTCTTTCCCTGTCTGTCTTTCTTTGTCTTTCTTGCCTCGTTTTGTATCACGTGGAGTGATGGCCTAGAGGTAACGCGTCCGCCTAGGAAGCGAGAGAATCTGAGCGCGCTGGTTCGAATCACGGCTCAGCCACCGATATTTTCTCCACCCTCCACTAGACCTAGAGTTGTGGTCTGGATGCTAGTCATTCGGATGAGACGATAAACCGAGGTCCCGTGTGTAGCATGCACTTAGCGCACGTAAAAGAACCCACGGCAACAAAAGTGTTGTTCCTGGCAAAATTCTGTAGAAAAATCCACTTCGATAGGAAAAACAAATAAAACTGCACGCAGGAAAAAATACGAAAAAAAAAAAAAAAAAAAAATGGATGGCGCTGTAGTATAGCGACGCGCTCTCCCAGGGGAGAGCAGCCCGAATTTCACACAGAGAAATCTGTTGTGAAAAAACCCCCAAAAAACAAATACAAATACCCCACCGTCTCTGGGTTTTTGTGGGTTTTTTTTCCTCATGTCTCTGTTCATTTCTGTCTGTCTTTGTCTTTCCGTGTCTGTCTGTCTGTCTTTTCTGTCTGTTGCTAGTTTTTCTTTGTTTCTTTCTATGTGTCTGTGTCTGTGTCTGTCTGTCCATCTGTCTATCTCTCTCTCTCATCTATCCCTTGACCCGTGGGTGGGTCGTTGGGGCACCATGGATGACTGCCTGGTCAGCTCGCGCCACCTGCCTCGGTCCTCAGCGGCCCTTTGAGTTGTGGCAAATGGCAGGCCCGTCCACTCTTTGATGTTGTCCTCCCACCGCTTTCTCTGTCTGCCTCTCTTCCTCCTTCCTTGTACGGTACCCTGCAGGATGGTCTTGGCTAGGCCGTCTGATCGTGTGACGTGTCCATACCAGCGGAGCTTGCGTTCCTTCACTGTGGTTAGCAGGTCTTTGAATGGGCCAATGGCGTTTTGGACTCTTCTTTTCACTTCCTCATTTGTGATGTGGTCTTTGTATGTAATGTTCAGGATCTTGCGGAAGCATCTCATTTCCAGGGCCTGGATTCTTCTCTGGAGTTCTGCAGTGAGGGTCCAGGATTCGCAAGCGTATAGAAATATTGAGAAGATGAGGGAGCGCATTAGTCCGATTTTGGACGAGAGGGAGATCTTTTTGTCCTTCCATATAGTCTTCAATCGACTCAGTGCGGCAGTAGTCTGCGCGATTCTGGACAGGACCTCTGGTTTCGAACCCTCGTCTGACACAATGGCACCCAAGTATTTGAAGGAGGAAACTTCTTCCAGTTTTTTCACCGTTTACGTGCAAGTTGGACGTTACGCCTTGACTGTTGTTGGTCATAACCTTGGTTCTTCTCGGCACTGATCTCCATGCCGTAGGCTGATGATGTCTTGTCAAGTTTGTGCACGAGTTCTTCGAGTTCTTTCTCTTCTCCTGCCAGGCCATCAATGTCATCGGCAAAGCGCAGGTTGGTGATGACTCTGCCTCCAATGCTGACAGTTCCCACATGATCTTCCAGGGCGTCAGTCATGATCCTTTCAAGAAAGAGGTTGAAGAGAGTGGGAGAGAGTAGACAGCCCTGTCTGACTCCGACCGTGGTTCTAAACCAGTTACCCGTGCTACCATTGAAGAGGACTGCACTGGTTGCTCTTTCGTATAGGTTCTGTATGTATATACAGAGAGAGAGAGAGAAGTATTTACTGACCTATGTTTATTATTTAGCATCCTTTACACCATGGGCATTGCTCACACTGTTTGAGAATCAATGCATCAAACTCCTTTCCTTCTTACGTCACTACAGTCTTTCTTCCGTTCCTTCCATTTGTTCACTTGGAATTTGAGGATATACCGGAAAGTAGATCTTAGGCCCAACACTCGGCTTATATCACAGATTGACATAAGTTTACATTTGGGCCAACAGCAAAGTGAGAGCCAATGGGAAACCATTTACAGCTTAGTCTTCTGTGAAGGACTGTGACTCTCAAACTAGGAGGCAAAATTGCACTGGCTCTTAGTGCTGCAGCCTGGTGGGCTAGTTGTCCTTTGGGAACCATCCCAACGCCGACTGTCCTAAACCCTCTTGGCTGAGAGAGTGGGGATGTTACTTGGGCAAGACACTCTCCACTATAATCAAATTCTAGCCCAATTAGTTGGAACAGCAGTAGCCTCCTCTGCTGTTCTGATGTTCATAGTCGGACACGACTGACTATCATATAAGGGAATTAGATCAATACTTAGGGAGGGGAGAATGCTAAGAAGGAACGGAGAAAAGTGAGGAGGTAAAAGGAGAGAATTGAAAGGAAGATCAACGATGAGATTGTTAAAAGCTGGGAGGGCAATCCATCAGTGGAGAGGTGAAAATGAATGATGAAAAGGGGAGGGAGGTGGGTATGCTAAGAAGGGAGGTGGGTATGCTAAGAAGGGAGGTGGGTATGCTAAGAAGGGAGGTGGGTATGCTAAGAAGGGAGGGTGGGTATGCTATGAATGGAGGGTGGGTATGCTATGAAGGGAGGAGGTGGGTATGCTAAGAAGGGAGGAGGTGGGTATGCTAAGAAGGGGGTGGGTATGCTAAGAAGGGAGGGGGTGGGTATGCTAAGAAGGGGGTGGGTATGCTAAGAAGGGAGAGTGGGTATGCTATGAAGGGAGGTGGGTATTCTAAGAAGGAGGGTATTGGGTATGCTATGAAGGGAGGGTGGGTATGCTAAGAAGGGGGTGGGTATGCTAAGAAGGGAGGTGGGTATGCTATGAAGGGAGGTGGGTATTCTAAGAAGGAGAGTATTGGGTATGCTATGAAGGGAGGTGGGTATGCTATGAAGGGAGGGGGTGGGTATGCTAAGAAGGGAGGGGGTGGGTATGCTAAGAAGGTAGGTGGGTATGCTAAGAGGACAGGAAGACCAATACGTAGGGAGGGAGATGAGAAAGGGAACGAGAAAGTGAGAAACCAGCAAACTGTACAGAACACGGAGCGATTAGTCTTCCTCATGCGTCCATCGACACGAGAGAAACAAACAAAAAAACAAACAAACAAACAACAACAACAAAAAACATCAACACAAAAAACAAACAATGGACGTAACAAAATGAAAACTGATGAATGTTTCTCATATATCTTATTGATAGCTAAATTCTATGTATACAATTGTAGAATCAACAAAGTAAAACCAACATTGCAAATGTTCAAAAAAGACCTCAAACAGGCATATGAAGTAGACAAGTATGCCTTTAACATAACTATGGAATATAACATGTTTGTGGAAAATGGGCACTTTATGACTGTTCGATACAAGATTAAGTATACAATGCTACCTTGGAACTTTGACATTGAACATTATATTGTTTTGCTGTTATAGATTTGTCAGTACTTAGAACTTAATTATATGCTTACCCTATACTTTCTAATGCACAAAACATATAAATTCTTATCTGTAAACCTTTGTCTGAATAAAAAATGTTGGGAAAAAAACAACAACAAGCAAACAAAAAAACAAAACAAAAACAAAAACAAAACAAACAAAACAAGACAGGCAAGGCCTTCAAGACTCACTTGTGATAAATTAAGTCCCCTAGCATTAATTACAGAGTAATTTCCCTTTTTTACGATCTGCACCAAAACGTTTGCAAAATAAATAAAACTTCCATGCTTAGCAAAAGAAGTTCCTGTTTGAACAAAAAATGATAATAATGACTGCTCTTGTTGTTGTGTCAGAATATCAGATCAAAGTGCCATGTTTAGAGAATACAAAAAATATAAATATAACAGTAAATGCAGTTTGCATATAATTAGGCTTCATTTAAAAAAAAAAATTGTGCCCATCCCAGAGGTGCAATATTGTTTTAAATACGAGGACTAGAAAGAACTGAATATTTCCTATTCCTATGGGTAATTTGGTGTCAACTGACAAAGTATTTGCAGAGAAAATGTCAATGTTAAAGTTTACCACAGACACACGGACACACACACACACACACACACACACACACACAGACAACCGAACACCGGCTTAAAACATAGACTCACTTTGTTTACCCAAGTGAGTCAAAAAACAAAAACAACAACAAACAAAAAAACAAACAACAAAAAACAAAACAAAAAAAACAAACAAAAAAAACAAAAAAACAAAAAGAAAGAAAGAGAATCCATGGCAAAACCAAGACCAGTGAGCTGAGACAGAAGAATGAACTGACAGGAAATTGTAACATAAACATAACCACAAAAAGCAAAGACAGAGTAAAAATGAAACCAAAAGCCAAAGATGCACGAGTGTAAACTGAAACTCCCTGAGCAATCCTGCACAATTCCTTGTCACTGCTAATAATTAACTAGGGAATAATGTCAAAGCATCTGAATTTCTCGACGCGAAAATTCGATGCAGTCTTTCATTAAAAAAAAAAAATCGGTACTTCTACATAAAAAGAAGATGAGATAAAGTTAAACATATAAAAAAAACCGTTGACAACGATCAGATCTGAAAAAGCCGGTGAGGGAAGGGGTGGGGGGGAGCGGGGGAGCGGGGGGAGGGGGGGGGGGGGGGGGGTGGCTTCAGCTCGAAACTCGTAACTGCTGAACATTGACAAACAGAAAAGCACAAATCGAAATGCCTCTGCGTTGAAAGGAACATGCCCCTTGACACTGACAGGGCATTCTGAAGGAAACAACCAGTGTCCGATTCAAACGTGGAAGGATGTTGGAAGCAGGAAGAGAAAAGAAAAAAAAAAAAAAAGAAAAAAAGAAAAACAGACAGCATAATGGACATAACCCTCAGAAGAATCCGAGCTTGATTACCAGTCAATTAGAGAGGGGTGCTCAAAACTTTAAGAGGACGCGGCCAAAGATTTCAAACAAAGTGAAAATGTTGAAGCTGTCAGATAAAACAAAAAGGCCAAACAAAACTCATAGAAGGGCTACAAAGTTCGGGCATTTTTAGGTTGACGGTAAAAACCAACCAAACAAAATAAACAAACAAGCATAAACAAACAAACAAAGAAACAAACAAAGAAGAAAAAAAGGTGTGCTTCGGATAATTGCGTAAAAAAGTAACATGCGCTCTTTGTATCAAATCCAGTACGAGGTTGCAGGGACACCACGGATAAAAATAATAATAATAATAATAATTGTATTTATATATCGCTGAATCTTATGCAGAGACAAATCTAAGCGCTTTCACACCAGTCATTCTCACGCATGTATAACTCTAAAACTTGAAGAAACTGAAGACAAGGAAGAGGCAGGGGAGGGAGGCTATCTTGTGAAGAGGTGGGTTTTAAGGCCAGACTTGAAAGAGCTGAGTGCGGAGACCTGACGAAGCGAAAGAGGAAGTTCATTCCAAATGCAAGGTCCAGAGACAGAGAAAGAACGGCGTCCAACAGTGGAGTGTTTGAATCTGGGTATGCGTAAACAGAGTGGATC
>NC_134898.1:15335571-15340571 GCF_041734735.1 Babylonia areolata | reverse complement strand
TATATATATATATATATATATATATATATATATATATATATATATATGTGTGTGTGTGTGTGTGTGTGTGCGCGCGCGCGTGCGTGTGTGTGTGCTAATTGTTGCTGCTGTCGTTTTATCGTCGCTCTAACAATGTTCAAACTTTCTAGCGTCTTGAAAGGAAATCATTGTTTCACCTTTGTTTTTATCTGACAACTTTAAAGTTTTCATTTTGTTAAAAAAAACCCAACAAAATCCATGGCCGCGTCCACTTGAAGGTTTAGACATGCCTCTCTGACTGACTGGTAATCAAGCTAAAATTGTCGTTGGGTTTTTATCCATTTCGTAGTGTTTCCCTTTTGCATTTTTGTTCTAGCCCCGAATATTTATACGTTTTTTGTTGTTGTTTTTTACTCACTTGTGTAAACAAAATGAGTCTGTGTTTTAACCCGGTGTTCGGTTGTGTGTGTGTGTGTGTGTGTGTGTGTGTGTGTGTGTGTCTGTCTGTGTGTCCGTGGTAAACTTTAACATTGACATTTTCTCTGCAAATACTTTGTCAGTTGACACCAAATTAGGCATAAAAATAGGAAAAAATCAGTTCTTTTCAGTCATCTTGTTTAAAACAATATTGCACCTCTGGGATGGGCACATTTTTTTTTTTTTTTAATGAAGCCTAATTATATACAAACTGCATTTACTGTTATATTTATATTTTTTGTATTCTCTAAACTTGGCACTTTGGTCTGATATTCTGACATAACAACAAGAGCAGTCATTATTATCATTTTTTGTTCAAACAGGAACTTTTTTTGGGGTAAGCATGGAAGTTTTATTTATTTTGCAAACGTTTTGGTGCAGATAGTAAAACAGGGAAATTACTCTGTAATTAATGCTAGGGGACTTAATTTGCTTTAAACTGATCTTTCTCTTCTTAAACATTGCATTTTTTTTCTTTACTTTTCTTTTTTCTTCTCCCAAGCTTATCCATCATATTTAATACAGAGCACTTTTCAACCATTTTTAAAATCTCTTTTTTTTCCTCCTAATGATTCCTTTACAGGATAAAGCGTGAAGCACAAGTGAGTCTTGAAGGCCTTGCCTCTCTTGTTTAGGTTGTCTCCATCAAAATCTTCTATGCCATGGGCATGTTCCTTATTACGCAAATGCATTTTTTCTTTGTGCTTTTCTGTTCGCCAGTGTTCGGTAGTACTGTGTTCTATGGTACAACAGTCTCTCCTTTCAAATATGATGATATCTTTGTCAACTGATGTTGAGGTCGTTTGGTTTGTTTGTTTGTTTGTTTGTTTGTTTAATTCAATTTC
The DNA here is from genome assembly GCF_041734735.1 of Babylonia areolata. Lineage (NCBI taxonomy): Eukaryota > Metazoa > Mollusca > Gastropoda > Neogastropoda > Buccinidae > Babylonia > Babylonia areolata. Next base: position 15,339,270 of record NC_134898.1, on the reverse strand, counting down.
CGCCCCTTTTATTTTATTATATATATATATATATATACATATATATATATATATATATATATATATATATATATTTATTTATTTTTTTTTTGTCGTAGAGGTGCCAACATGGTTATGTAACTGCCAACAGGTTTTATGGTTAACCTGCATTTGAATTCTCGCGCCGAGAAGATCAAGTTTAACCCTTTCACCGCCAGTCAATTTAGAGTACAAAATTCCCTTGTGGTACAAACACAGAAAAGAAGTGGCTAAGAATAGCTGGGGATTCCCCCCTGCGATGTTTTGAAAATATGGCCTATCCTACCACCGAACATTAAGAGCAGTAGGTTCATGGATAACAGACCAATGAATGGTCAAAATCCAGTTACATGAGTCCTCTACCACGCGTGTGCATTACTGCGAACCTGGCGGTGAAAGGGTTAAAGTGTCTGTATGTATCCACGACAATCGTCGGTTAATTTGTAACTGCACTCATTAATTTTCTGTTTCTCTTCACACCACTGAAAACGGTGACATTGTGTGGAATTAGAAGTTACGAAGTTATAAGAATATTTCCCCAACTGTGTACGCCTTGCTGTTGCAAATTCCATGATGTGTGGTTTTTGCAGCGCCTAGGAACGAAAGGATTGGATTGCTCGACGGGCGCAACAGTGGAGTGGTTAAAGCGTTGGACTTTTCAATTTGAAGGTCTAGGGTTCGAATCCCGGGCACTTCGCCTGGTGGGTAAAGGATGGATGTTTGTTTTACCGATCTCCCAGGTCAACAGGTGTTGTCTACTGATTTTGTTTGAGTGTGTTTTCTTCAGTTTAACGTCTATTCACTATAAGTGTTTTTAGACGGAAAGTAGTAAAGTAGTGTATAAAGGAAAGGGAATACATGTGAATATTAGTGTAAAAAAAAAAAAAGAGAGAAAAAAGTTCATGTTATGTATCAGAGGAAAAGTATATTATAAGAAAAAGTCTAAAGAGGTTGTGGTGTGTATTGAATGAGTTGTCATGGGAAGGAGAATATGTATATGCATATCAACAAGTATTAACCTACAACAATGTAAATATAACTAACAGTATTAAATATAATACATCAAAGTTTGAGTGTGTGTGTGCGTGCAATCGTGCATACGTGTGTGTGTGTGTGTGTGTGTGTGTGTGCCTGTGTCTTAGTCTGTGTGTGTATGTCAACTGATATTTCTCTCTCCCTCTGCGCGTGCTCGCGTTGTGTGTGTGTGTTAGTCTGTGTGTCTCTGTTAACTAATATTTCTCTCCCTCTCTCTCTGCCCCCGCTCGCGTTGTGTGTGTGTGTGTGTGTGTGTGTGTCTCTGTCAACTGATATCTCTTTCCTGCTTTGCGAGCGCTCGCGGTTTTTTTGTTTTTTTTGTGTGTGTGTGTGTGTGTGTGTGTTAGTCTGTGTGACTCTGTCAACTGATATCTCTCTCCCTCTGCGTTTATTTATTTATTTATGTTGTGTGTGTGTCTTTGTGTGTGTATGTGTGTGTGTTCTTTCTTTGTGTTTGTTACTTTGTTCGTTTTTGGTTGTTTTTTGTTTGTGTGTTTGTGTGTGCTTTCTTTGTATTTGCTATTTGTTCGTTTTTTGTTGTTGTTGTTTGTTTGTTTTTGGTTTGTTCGTTTTCGTTGTTGCTTATTTTTCATTTTCAAGTGTCCACGAATAAATCCTGAATTGCTCTCCTCCTCCTTCTCCTCCTCCTCATCCTCCTCCATCTTTTTCTTCTTCTTCTTCTTCCAATGTAGGTCTTCTTCTTCTTCCACCGCCTCGGCTGCGGCAGGTTGTGACGTGTTATTGCCCGAACGGTTCGATTCCTTTCCTCCAAATTCTCTCCCTTGCTTGGCCCATCTCGTCTAAATTGCGTCCCCTCCCTCCCCCCGACCTGGGCCAAGTAGCCCTTGATGAAACTAAGGTGTGAGGAGATTGGTTAGGGGGATAGTAGGGTGGGGAATGTGTGTGGGGAATGTGTGGGGTTTGTGGGGTATGTGTGGGGGTTAGGGGGGGGGGGGGGGGGGGGGGTGTTATGGTTTCTCTGTCTCTATTTCCCTGTCTCTGTCCGTCTCTCTTTGCTCTGTTTGTTTGTCTTTCTTTCACATATACTAACATACACACACATGCAAGGCAAGGCAAGCATGCATGCATGCAAATACACACACATACACGCGCGCGCGCGCACGTACACACACACACACACACACACACACACACACACACACACACACACACACACACACACACACAAGTACACACACACACACACACACACACACACACACAAAAAAACAACAACACACGAGCACATATATACAAACACACATGTACACACCCACACACACACACACACACACACACACACACACACACACACACACACACACACACACACACACACACACACACACACACACACACAACACACACACACACACACACACACACACACACACACACACACACACACACACAACACACACACACACACACACACACACACACACACACACACACACACACACACAAACACGACACACAGATGCAATACGCTAGAACTGTTTTTTCTTTGTTTTTTTTTTTTTTTTTAATTGATCATTCGTTGTAAACAGGGTAATAAACACGCAGCGAGTCATGTTTAATTGTACTTTACACTTAAGTTTATTTTCAAAACAAAGAAAAGAAGACGAAGAAGGAGGAGAAGAAAGAAAGAAAGACAGAAAGAAGGACAGAAAAAAAAGGAAGAAGAAAGAAATAATCAAACAAGGAAAGACAGGAGAAGAAAGAAAACGAAGTCAGAAAGAAAGAAAGAAAGAAAGAAAGAAAGAAATGAATAAGAGAAGGAAAGAAATAACAGTCAGCGCGAAATAGCAGAGGAAAAACAACAACAAAAAAAAACAAAAAAACAACAACAACAAACAAGACCTTAAGAAATCAGAAACTTCAAGAACAAGAATAAGAAAATACGATAAAGTAGAAGAAGAAAAAAAAAGGGGGGGGGGGGGGGGGGGGTGGGGGGGGGGGGGGGGGCAGGGGGGAGGTGGCAGGAAGATAAGAGAAAAAAAGCCCTCAAAAACAAGAGAAACAAGAATAAAACAAACATGGAAAATGAAAAGGAAGACTTAAAAAGAAAAAAGAAATGAAAGAAGTGAGTAATGATGACAGAAGAAAAAAAAAAGTTGGAAGGAATAGAGGGCTGAAAACATCAAGTGAAAAAAAAAAACAACTGAAAGGAGAGAAATTAAACGAACAAAGAACAAAGAAATGAAACAACAACAACCAAAAAAGAGAGGATAAACCACGCAGAGAAAGAGAGAGAGAGAGAGAGAGAGAGAGAGAGAGAGAGAGAGAGAGAGAGAGAGAGAGAAGGAAAAATACCAAAAAGGAAGAAAAAGAGAATGAAAGAGAAAGGTAGAGAGGGGAGGGGGAGAGAGAGAGAGAGAGAGAGAGAGAGAGAGAGAGAGAGAGAGAGAGAGAGAGAGTAAGACAGAGACAGAGACAGAGACAGATGTACAGACACAGACGCAGAGAAAGAGATATAAGAAACAGAGCGACACAGAGACAAAGAAACAAAAAAACAACCAAAAAAACAAAACGATATAGACAGACGGACAGACAAACAGTTTCAAAGACAGAGACAGAAAAAAGACTCACAGAGACAGAGAGACAGAGACATAGAGGGAGAAACAGAGAGGTGGAAGACATAGA